>NC_061149.1:132500-445896 GCF_905220365.1 Vanessa cardui | reverse complement strand
GAGAGGAAGGTTTATGTATATAATACACGGACAATATAGTAAATAAACTTTGACAATTTTAGAAGTTTCAAATGTGCTGTTCTAAATAAACAAATTCTGTAATATATTAAGTACAAGCTGTTCCCGCGCCCTTGTACGCGTTTAAATTTAACAAAAAAAAATATTATTGTAGCCAAAGTTACTCTCTATTATATCAGTTATCTGCCAGTGAATGTCCCGTCAAAATCGGTCCACCCGTTCCAGAGATTAGCCGAAACAAACAGACAGACAGACCGATAAAAATTGTAAAAAATGTTATTTTGGTATATGTACCGTTTATACACATGCATTGAGTAAAAAAGGGCTATTTTAATATTACAAACAGACACTCCAATTTTATTATATCTATATAGATTAACATTGGTCCAGTTACTTATACATAAATATATATTTCGCACATAATATTTTACTCATTCGATCGTAATGTAGTCTTAACTATATTGTTGTCTCGCTCACACTTCCCAGCCTTGTAACGTTAAGTTCCCGTCGGAACATGTCAAGTGGGACTTCAGCTGCCATTACTGAAGCCTGGAAAGCAGGATGAGGAGTTCAGAGAGGGTGAATTTTGAAATTAAGCCTCCGATGTTTTTTTCTGGGGCATATTTCTTTACGTGGTACGGAAATTATATTGTTAAATAGCTTAATATTGTGTATTCTGAATTGAAAAATGAGACTGTCAACAAAAGCTACTCACGTCAGTGGTTTGCTGAGCATTGGCAATTTAAAAGGTGTTTATTTTTTTTCTTAAATTGCCAATATTTTTGGAATTTATAAATAACTAGTGACCCGCCCGTGATTCGCTTGGCTGATACTAAATATAATACGGATTTTTTCCTGTTTCTTAATTAAATTGTCCATATATAAACAAAAACCTTCCTCTCATTAAAAAAACCGCATCCAAATCCGTTGCGTAATTTTAAAGATCTAAGTATGTACAGATAACGACAGACGGCGGTAAGGACTTTGTTTCATACTTTGTAACGATTGGCTTATCTTTGTTTTATTTATTTGTTTGAAGCTTTGTTATATTGCTCAATGCAAGATTATATTAAAGATGAAAAGGCTTCGACATAGTATTTGTTGATTTCCAGGCAGGATATGTATAAATTTAATTTACTAGGGCTCTGTGCAAGCCCGCCTGGAAAGGTACCGCCCACTCATCAGATATTCTACCGCTAAACAACAGTACGCAGTATTGTTGTGTTCCAATTTGATGGGTGAGTGCGCCAGTGTAACTACAGGCACAAGATACATATCATCTTAGTTCCCAAGGTTGGTGGAGCATTGACGATGTAAGGAATAGTTAATATTTCTTACAGCGTCATTGTCTATCGGTGATGGTGACCACTTACCATCAGGTGGCCCATACGTTCGTCCACCAAACTGTTCCATAAAAAAAGTACTCTTACTGACATACTATATTGAAAACAAAACTAATCGAATTAGCTGCTATATGAGCAGTACTACATGTATTATAGTCACTTTGTGGATAAAGAATAAAACTCAAAATAGTGCAACAACTCGCTCTGACGTAGGCCACCATTCGACTGCCTGGGAAGCGAATGCTCCCCATCACTCGCCCGGCCAGATGCTGAGTAAATATTTGTTAGTTACAATATACTACACTACATATAGTGGCGATAACAGCTTCAACGACATCCAAAACATCCTAACAAATCCATAATGTCTGCCACAGATTAATCAAGCTCTCGAATAATGACATCGCGTCAATCCGCTGTCAAATGGTGTTTATTGGTCTAAAATATTCTTGTTGTTGGTATAGCTTGTATGTGCTGTACACACTAGCTTCCTCTTTCAGTCTGTGGATGTGTGTCGCTATTATTTTTTGTGTGTTTATTGTTGTCAACAATAAACGACTATTTGTCATACTTCGAAATATATACATAACATAATACCCAATTGGAGTGATTAGATGAGAATGCATTTTGACATTTTATTACGATCAAATGAGCCTGATGTCACCATCGCGATTAGACGTTGGCGATGTAGTTAGGTAATGGTAGCCAACATCATCAACCAATAGGCCAACCTTGGACACTAAGATATTATATACCTTGTGCCTTTTACACAGGCTCACTTTTCAAACTAGGACACTGCAATGCTAACAGTGGCGGATTTACAAATTTGCCGCTAGTAGGCTACTCGATTTTCGCCACCCCTACTGACTTTTAAAATTCGTTTGTTTAGTTCTCAATTAAAATTTATTCTGAAAATGAAAATTTATGATTTGTTTTCTATCGTCTTCATTTCATCGGCTTTTTCCTGTTATTAGTATGATTATGAACTAGGTGATATTTCTGTCAGTTACTAGAATATTTTTGCAACCCATTATGTAGCGACGAGTAGTGTATACGGATTACGGACGTAATCTGTATACATATTATTATAAGATTTTTTTATTACTGTATGATTTATCATAAATTGGGCTAAATTTACCGATCCTCTAAATCTGCCGTCCTAGGCTGGAGCCTACTTAGCCTATTGGTAAATCCGCCACTGGAAACTAAGCATTCCTGTTTGGCCTGATAATATATGACGAGTTACCTACCCAGACGAGCCTGGACTAAGCCTATACCACCATGTAAAAATATCCAAGTTTTTAATCATCTATATTAATATTGATATAAATGTTAAAGTAACTCTGTCTGTCTGACGGTCTTTCACGACCAAACCGCTGATAAAACTTGGCATGAAGCAAACTTGACTCCAAGAAAGGACATGGGCTATTTTTTTTTGCCTGACACATGACAACTAACATACAAAAACTCGAGCAACGCCGCTGGCGACTACTAGTATAGCAATATATTCGAAAAGGATTAGGTATCGTCACAACCTAACCATTATATGAACATTAGTATACATAATGTTTGTGACATTTCACGCGAGCTAAATGTCGTGTGAAGTATAATCAATACGATCATAAATTCTCTTTACAAACACCATGTACATTTAAAAACATAAATGACTTCGTTTAGAACCGATGAAGCTGGAATATTACTTGGTGGTAGGGCTTTGTGCTAGTCTGTCTGGGTAGGTACCACCCACTCATCAGTTATTCTTAATAACAGTACTCAGTATTGTTGTGTTCCGGTTTGAAGGGTGAGTGAACCAGTGTAACTACAGACACTAGGGGCATAACATCTTAGTTCCCAAGTTTGGTGGCACATTGATAATGTAAAGAATAGTCAATATTTCTTACAGCCTCATTGTCTATGGGTGACTGCCAACCTATACCATAAAAAAAATGTTCTAGTCCTCCCATCTAGGATAGGTAGAT
Source organism: Vanessa cardui (assembly GCF_905220365.1). Lineage (NCBI taxonomy): Eukaryota > Metazoa > Arthropoda > Insecta > Lepidoptera > Nymphalidae > Vanessa > Vanessa cardui. The sequence goes on along the minus strand of NC_061149.1, from coordinate 442,559 downwards.
ACAGATGGTCAAAAATGTACCATTTATAGTGATGTAAATGGTAAATTTTTGACCATCTATAAGCAAGTGTAATCACTTCTATATTGAACTAGCTGTATCCGCGACTTCATTCGAGGTTAAATCAAACTGAAATTATATATAAAATTCTAAAATAAAAGCAGCCTAACTTACTCCTTATTACATCACCTATCTACCAATGAAAATCCCGTCCTAATCGGTCCAGCTGTTCCAGAGATTAGCCGAAACAAACAGACAGACAAAAATTGTAAAAAACGTTATTTTGTTATATGTACCGTGTACACATATGCAATGAGTAAAAAGGGCTATTTTAATAATACAAACAGACACTCCAATTTTATTATATGTATAGATTAACGATTTTTGACTTTGATTTCACTATGAAATGTCATAAAATAAATTGGTCCAACTTTTATACCAGCTGACATGACAGTGTTTAGAACCATTGGCTTTTCATGTGGCCAATTTGTTTTTCATAATTCATTTCATGTTCTAGATTAAAGCAAAATTCATGAGGAAAATATTCCACATGGGGGTCCATTGCTTTGTAGATAACGAACACCATTATTGATAAAAAAAAAAATATTAAAACCATTCGTTTAATTTAACCAAAGTCATTAAATATTCCTTATCAACGTAACATTTTAATATCGATAAAATATTTGATTTACACTTTGGAATTTTAAATGGCAATCATAGAAAATTTTGCATGATACGATCGACCCTTTTTTTTGTCGCTCGAAAAACGCTTTACGCGCTTCCCCCACGTGATGGAAAGTGGGGGGGGGTGTGATACTCAGCGGTTCCATGGACGCCGAGTGCGCCCAGGTCCACCGGGTTTACCCACTAAAAAACCAGCGGTACCCTCTCCGTCTTTCGGCGAACGCCACGGGATCGCTTACGCATGCTACCGTGACGCTCTAAAAGATACTAGGAACCCTACCCGGCTTCTATCTAATACATAATCCCAATTACTTGTTCAGCGTTAACTAACTACTCAATCGACGATGAAATTGTGGACACCAGTATAAGGATATCGAAAATATTCACAGGGTTCATAACCTAAGGTATGAGCTTTAATCAAAGCAAACATTACTTATTATTATCTAGAAATGATATAATATTGAAAATGAAGTAACTGTTACATCATGTATAGGTTATTTATTACAGAACTATTACGGAGTAAGATTATTTGATATTACAATAGTATTGTGTCACAGAGAAAACCTATTGACAAATACTGATCTTGGTTACTAAATTTTATTAATGCCCAGACGAAAATTTTACAAACGAATTAGTTCGCAAAAATTCCCTACTCCTGGCATCATCAAATGGCATCAACAAGATCATATGCTGTGTTATTGTATAGCCCTTGTTCTTTTAACATTAAAACTGGTTAATCATGTGGTAACTGCCGATCGTCTTGCATCTTAGGACTCTGTGGAACTGATTCCCCGTCATTACGTATGCGACCTCCAAAGAGTATTACTTAGTATTGTCTTTTTCTATTTAGATAAGTGAGTCAATTCAACTATAGTCTAACTATAGCCAATCGAAGTAGGAATAAAGATAAACAAAATTTGGCTATCCGTATTTGGTACGATTTGCTAATAACTCAGCTGTGTTGCGCACAGCTTAGTTTTTGGTTAGTATATCTTTATTTATAATACAACGCTGTTACACTTAAACACTTTTATTCACATTAATTTTACTTCCAAAATTTCGATAAATGTTTGGTCGAAAATATGTTTTCATAAATCCATAGTGAATATCATAGATTGATCCGTAATATCGCATCAATTCGCTGTGAAATTTTGTTTATTTGGCTTTTTAACTGTTATAGTTTTAATACATGTACACTTGGTACCTAACAAAAGTTGAAATTTAAAACAATTCTAATTAAACTTTTACAAAAAAAATTTAACTTGAGATAAAACTGAAGAAAATATGGATGGGTTTTGACTGATAAGAGGATGGGAGAGGAAGTAGAGAACCACTATAGATAAGAAAACTTAAGAATCGAAAAGCTTTTAATGGAGCTAATCTAAATCCAATCTTCTCTTTAAGAAGATTTCAGAATTTACTAACTGTGTTAAATAAGTAGATTTTCAATCAACTTATTTAACACAAAAAATAAATCAAACAGTACGATAATTACAGATGAATCATTGAATCTGTTTTCCGTGCCTTATCTTAAATACAAAATGGCGTCACATACGTTGATACTCGTGCCGTAAATATATGTAACGATAATTTCAATCGACAACACTCGTCAATTTGACAAATATATCCTCTGTATATATTCAGGATGAGAGATATTACAAGTGGTCTGGCACTTGACCAGATCGGCGATGACAAGATAATGGTAACCATGCACCGTATATACAACCTAAAATATACACATATAAAATCGTTTGTCCTTACTGACTGACACACACAAAACTACTGAGGTTACAAAGGTGAAATTTTGAACATAGGTGTAAGTAATATTGTTTGGAAAGTCAACTTAAGCTGTAGACTCAGGGCAAGCAAGTAAAAAAGTTTTAGCAATAAACTTAAACAAACACCATCGATCGAACTAAACACGACTGAAACAGTTGGACCTGATGGTAAGTGGTCACCACCACCTATAGACATTTGCGCCGCAAGAAATCTTTCCTGAATATTTGCAAACTTTTATAGTATGTCCCTTGTGCTTGAAGATGGCTCGCTCACCCTTCAAATCGGAACACATTAATAGAAGCTTTTGATGATGCCCGTAAATAATATGATGGAGGAGTGGTACCTAGAAGCCATTTATACGCTTATATCTTTTAAGCTACGCAACGGATTTAATTCGACATTCATCAATAAACAAATTGATTCAACTGTAATAACGAAAGAAATAGAATGATCATTTTACGTTTATTTTTCTAAAAAGCTGTGTAACAACAACAACAGCCTGTAAAATTCCCACTGCTGGACTAAAGCCAAGCCCGCCGTACTGCGCCCCGGCGCCGAGGGTGAGCGCGCGACACACACCTAACCGCCCCCTGACATTTACTCCCCTCAACAACAACAACAACAACAACAACAGCCTGTAAATTCCCACTGCTGGGCTAAAGGCCTTCTCTACCTTTGAGGGGAATGTTGGCCACGCTGCTCCAATGCTGGTTGGTGCAATACACATGTGACAGAATTTCTATGAAATTAGACACAGGCAAGTTTCCTCACGATGTTTTCGTTCACCGCCAAACACGAGATGAATTATAAACACAAAGTTAGCACATGAATATTCAGTGTTGCCTGGTGCTTGCCTGGGTTTGAACCCGCAATCATCGGTTAAGACACACATTTTCTAACCATTGGGCCATCTCGAAACTCTCGTAAAACTGTATATAGAGTCTTATTGTACCCGAATGAAGCCGGGAGTGTATTTATATGTGTACTTCAATTAAATTGATTCTTATTTACCAAGTACATACTTTTAGAAGTAAATAAACAACTTTAAGTTAGATGTGTTCCCTCATCAAATATAATTTGTCTCAAGCATCCGGGGTACGTAGGAATAGTTTAAAGAGTTAATCTGCTTTGAAATTATTTAGTTAACACTTTATTAATGAGTTTTAAGCAAGTATAAAACATAAGAGCAAATCAAAACAGCGGGCATACTTGCTGGATATATTCTAATACATAAATGTTGTACACATTTAGACACAAATGCACTATTTATTACCTCAAACCTATGTTGTATGTTTGGCATGACAAAGATATCTTCCACTGGTAAAAATGATACACTTTTCTGAGACACGAGACTGCATTTTTGTGTATAAGCGAAATGTCAAATGGTGAGTCGTCATGACTGCCAAAGGACATCAGTACTGTAGGAAAGAACCAGTCCATGTATCATGAATACACCTTTGAGAAGACGTTATATCTCTTGTACCTGTAGACTGGATCAATCGACCATTTGAACCAGAATGGAATATATTGCTGTTTGTTATAGAAAATCAGATGAGTGGATGGTATGCAGACAAGCTAGCATAAAGCCCTACATATAGTAAAATTGCTAACTTTCCAATTATAGGCTACTGACAAAACTTTGCAAGAAAACATATCTATATATGTATATGTACTATCTCTAAAAGCTGAGAAAGTCTTAACCAATAATTGCAGGTTCAAACCTAGGCAAGCACCACTATATATATATGTGCTTAATTGTGTTTATAATTCATCTCGTGCTCAGTGGTCAAAGAAAACATCTTGAGGAAATATGCATTGGAACAATGTGGAGGAATATTTTTCAAACCCTCTCCTTAATGAGAAAGGAGGCCTTAACCCAGCAGTGGGAAATTTATAGGCTATTACTGTTACTGTACTATATCTAATTCTGCCGAAAATAATAACAGATTTGAATAGCTGTTTGATTATTTATAGATAGAACCATTCTTCATCACGGATTATTTAATGTATTTACTTTCAAGTAGGATGTGATCCATTGCATTCCAAACAAATTGATTTGCTGAACGTTTAAGAGCTTAAGAGATTATTTCTAAGTAATATTCACATTAATAATGTAATATTTTGTATGTAAATTATTATTATTTATTTTATTTATAGAAAAGTGTAACTGCTAAGTTTATTATCAGTTTTCCTGTAAATTTAATTTTCAATATATACATATTTTCATTTTTAGTTTATTTTGGTAATTACTGACAGTTTAAGTATTTGTTAAACATATTTTTATTTATATCTCAGGTAATTATACTTCAAACTTCAGGTTGGAATTATAGAAATGTAAATAATATTTATGACATATTAAATAAATATAATTTAAACATATGATATTTTTCTACAATTTTTTTATTACTTAGCTGTATGATGTTACATTTTAGCTTGTCTTTCAAGTATTATTTTTTTTGTTCCTATAAGATCATAATTTGTATTGTTTTTGTTAACATTCATTCAAAAATTTGCAGAAGCAACTATTTATTAATTTTATTAAAGAAGTATTAAGTTTGCTAAATTATAATTAATAAGACTTAATTATAAAAGTGTTAACAAATTTGAAATAAGTATCGTATATATAGGTAGGAATCATTTTTGCGATCAATCAATCAGTATATAATAATTATTTTCATTCAGATGAGGGTGGATCCAAATTTTTCAGTATAATTTGATGAAGAATCGAAATTCTTTTAACGCTGACGCGTTCTTAACTAAACGAGAAAATTTTCCACTGCTTCTCATCGAAAAAAATAATAGTATATTGAACGAAAAACACAAAAAAACGTTTTCTACATAATATTTACGTCAATAAATAAAAACAACTTACTTCATTTGTATCTTCTTATTAAACTTAATAACTTATTAATTAAAGCACTGAACACAGGTATTTGTAGCACGAAAAATGTTAAGTAAATTTATAAAATAACATGTAATTATATTTTTTATATTTTCTAAATTGTGAGAGCAATAATTCATAGTGTATCGCTTCTTGACTGACGCATTCTGACGGATCACGAATTGTATTATTTTTGGTTTGATATTTCACCGTTCGCTTCTAATTTCGTTGCGTTCAAATTACACGGAATTAATAAATCAGGGTTCCCAAGTCATTGCAAATAAACAAGTATTTTTATTTAACACATTAATAAACGATAATAGATTTTAAATGGAAATTTAACTTTTATTAATAATTTAAAATGATAATTATATAATGGAAATGTTTCTTATTGGAGTTTTATTGACTTCTTCCTTCAACATAATTTGATTATACATTTCGTAAAATTAACTTGGCTGCATAAATGTTACAATAAGCGGTGAAAACAATGCTATAATTCTAAGAAATTTCATTTGAAAACAAAGCAACTGTATGCAATATTCAGTTTATCACTTATTCCAAAGATTTTCAGTTTAGCGGGCGTTCTTTTAAAAAGCCCAAGGCACAAATACATAATCTTTACTGTAAGACTGCAATGAATAAATGAATAAACTTATTTTTTTTTAAATTAAAAGTGAAAAGAATTTTACACTTATTTTAAATTTACTCTAATAAAAAAAAAATATTAAAAAAGAAATTGGTAACGTTTGTTTATAAAGATCGAGTAAATGTTTTTCAACAAAATCAAAGAACACTACGAGGTTCACAAAATATTATCTTTTTTACCAAAACCGTTCGGTTCAATGTTTTCAAAATAATTAGCTTTCCCAAAGTGTATTTCTAGGCGGAAAATGTTATATATTTTCAGTTTTAAAGAGATTTTACTTGTGTTAGTGTATTGAAGCGTACATATTTTTTGCAGACCAGCAATAGTAATACAATGCAGCGTTATTTTATTTTATTTCCATTTTACATCGCTTTAACTTTGACTTTTGCAGAGGATGTTAGTTGTGAGTATTATTTTTTCTTTATTTTTACTTAAAATACCGACATTTTAAGTGTTTGATTTATTAATTTATGTAGACCGGATTATCTGTTTCTAAATTACATATTTTAAACTACCGTCAATCAGTGATCAAATTTATTGTTGAGTGTTTCTACCAAATAAATATTCTGCTGTACCCGGGGGTTTGAATGTTGGAAGCTACTGTGATATGTAGTTGAAAATGCACGAGAAATCGTTATTCCAAAACGTACAATCTCTCTCGTTATAAAAATAGCTGTCTCTCCAGATTTTGAGAGTGGAATAAAGAATTATACCTAGTTTATTAGTTCACACGCTTGTTTGCTATAATATTTAAAGCTCAGTTCTTATAGTAGCTATATTTTTTATAGATCAAGCATGCGTCGATAAATACTCGAGAAAAGGCTATCAGCCATGGCAGGAATGGTCGGATCACTACACATGTCACCGTTATAGATGTGAAATACGTGATGGGAAATACTTCATAGCTGCTGTCGGGTAAATAAAAAAAAAAGTTTGTTTCGAACTCCTCCCTTACAGAGGGGAAAGTGAGTGTTCTTTTTTCCATTACTGGGGATTGTTGTATACAATCTTGTCATAGCAATTAAAAAGTCATTATTCGTAAAAAAAGGACCATTGGTACGAACGCAATATGAGTTAAATATTTCTGTAATAAATAACCTAACAATGTCCTGCGACATAACCATTGGAATACGGCATCTAAAGCTGTACTCGGCACTTAAAATTGTATTATTAGTGGTAAGATAAGTATTTTTCTTGAGTTTCATTTATGTTATTCAGTTGCCGTAAGCCAAAAATACCGGAGAATGCTTTGGAGTGTCACGAATATATCGAAGATGAGAATGTTGGTATGTATTCACGGGATGAAACCTCTGAGAAAACTAAGACAGGTATTTTTTTACGGTTTGATTTGTTTTAAAGAGTTTCCGACGTGCTGTGCTCGATTGAGATGCGTCGTGGAAGCTAATGGCGAACGGATTGTTCAAACTAGAGGACAACCTGGAGAACTGTTCCCGGATAAGTAAGCTTTTTTTAATTATAAAATGGTCACAATCTAATACGTAAGAAATTTGTGAACCAAATAATGTTTAAATATATGAATTAAATAATTGTTATATTATATCGGCATTTGGAAAATCGTATTTAAATTGAAATATTACCTTTTGTTATGAATTATGAAAAAGTTTGAATGTTTTTGTTCAGACCTTGGAAAGGACAACAGAATGAACCCAACCCAGCTGTAGTTGGCATGCCCAACATACAACAGAACACCGTCAACGGGGAGCCACAGGCGCAGTCTGCTCCCGGCATTTTCAACAGCAGAGGTGCCGGCAAGCCAAGTGAGACACTAATAATCGTTGATTGATTTTAATGCCATTGAATCAGTAGCTTAACATCAGAGAAGCTTCAAATAAGCTGGAAATTTGGGACAAATACGAGATTATCCTATTATCATTTAGGTATACTAATTTTATTAAACTTAATTAATTTATCGATACGTTAGTGACTCGACTGCTTACCGTTGTAAAAAATCTACATTAAATATCATTTGGATCATATTCCAATTGATAAATTTCTATTTATCAGACAAGTATATAAGGCTATATCCAATATTTTTTTGCTCATGTAGCTTATTGTAGCTTATTGTGCTTCATGTATATGTTATTAACTTAATAATCAGTATTCGAGTTTCATAAAAATAAAAACTAATGAAAGTTAAAAAAGATAAGGGCTTAAATAACTAGCAGTAACGATCTCGAGCATTTATAAACCCCTAATGCATATATTTCATTAATCCAGCCAACGATATTCCCGACAGTGGATGGCAACGATATTAGTGGACGCAGATTCGTCGATCCGTACCCGACCCAGCAGATACAAGACGCGCCAAGGAAAAAGAGATCAACTATATATCCTTTATTTAACAGAGAATCTGTCAAAGACGGTCGCTCTTACCAACCCCATCAAGTAAAACTAAACGGTTATTCCCCTGAAAGATATACGTCTTATTTTCCCAACACCGTCAAAAGCATTTCTAACTCTAAATTACAGATAAACATGTCTTAAAACGGACCGATTTTTATTTTTTTTACTTTTTTGTAGAATCAATTATTTAAATACGTGTAAGTCATATTAATGCAATTTTTTATTGTTTGTAAATTTATTCTTGTTTATTTTAATAAAAAGCATTGTCTTATTTAATTATCTACATACTTTTTTACTCAGTCCTTTAACACTTTACTTTATGAATTTTAAAATTGAACGCATATAAACATTTGGTACATTAAATGTCAAAATACATTGACAGCTCTGACATAATAAGCAAGTCAATACTTCGAATTACTTCGACAATTTGAATCTAAATGCAATTATTTGCGTTAATTATAATAAATATTAAAAACAATATTTATATGAGGATTATGTAATAATAAAAGTTAAATATTATTTTGGACATTTGTGTTGAGTGTACGATGTTTGTGTGTATAAATGGACTATTTCAAAGATTTAATTTCCGATAAGATGTTACAACAGTAACAATAAGGATAATCCTACTTACTTATAATTATATAAAGATATTTAGAATGAATGATGCGAGACAAATTGAAGAAATGCTGTTTATATAGTAAAACATGAGCGGAATAATAAATAACCGCCTCGAAATAATTGAAAAATATTTTATCATTACTAATTTAAAATAGTGGATAAATAAAATGGAGCCACAGAAACCGTTCGCTTGTACACTCCCCGACTGTGGGATGACATTCACGAATGAAGACCATTTACATGTTCATACAAAAAAACACGACATGGTACTTCAGTTGGGCATGGAACAGAAGGCAGCTTTCGTAGGTATATAATATATACTAAACATATATAACATTAATTAATTACACTCAAGTGAGTTTGCTGTCTTATTGGTTGACAGTCCGACTTATGAGCCATGGTAAGTGGTCACCACTGCCGGTAAATATTAAAAGTAAAAGTAAAGTAACAGCCTGTAAATTTCCCACTGCTGGGATTAGGCCTCCTCTTCCATCAAGGAGAGGGTGTGGAACATATTCCAACACGCTGTTCCAATGCGGGTTGGTGGAATGCACATGTGGCAGAATTTCGATGAAATTAGACACATGCAGGTTTCCTCACGATGTTTTCCTTCACCGCCGAGCACGAGATGAATTATAAACACAAATTAAGCACATAAATATAGTGGTGATTGCCTGGGTTTGAACCCGCAATCATCGGTTAAGATGCACACGTTCTAACCACTGGGCCATCTCAGCTAGATAAATATTAACACACTTTTAATTTTGCTGGTGGTGGCCACCTTGGAAACTAGGAGTTTATGTCCTAAACAATAATATTAAATATACAAATATTATATATTGTACACTCCATTCCAATGACAAAAGGAAACTACCAAAAAACACCATAATTTTCAATATAACAAGTGTTTTTTTTTGGATAAGTCCTTTGTATGATTTACTAAAAACAGTTCTTTATTAATACATCTTCATTTATAATACAAAATTATTTCACCTTACTTCGTAAATGCACTTTAATTTTATGTCTAAAGTAACGAAAACATATTTGCCGACATTGAAATAGCCATTTTTCGATGAATGAACATTTAAAATGGCAGCCTCATGTAAGGATGTTCGCTAGTTGGATGAAGAATGTATAAATTTATACAGATAAAAAATATAGTATAATATATAATAGTTGTGAGAAAGTGAAAAAATTTAGCTAATGTTATATTTTTTATTATTTATAAAAATTATGAGTGTGTTTTTATGACTTTACCTAATGTCGGTTAAAAATATTATTATTTTATATATATTATTATTTATAAAAATTATGAATGTGTTTCTATACTGAAAATAACTACCAATTCATAAGTTAATAAGGTTATTTGAGAATAACGACGATCTAAATCAAACCTAACGAACTAATTTTTATTTAAGACTAAAAATGCAGCTTGCTAAATATTTCAATATGTACAGTATCTGCAATGTATATAAAAAAATATTTAAAAAAATAACACAATTACTTTAAAAGCAAAAATATATATATATTGTTCCTTAGCATTTGTTATCCAGTCACTCAATCATTTTCCCCTCACTGGTGTAGCTCAAATGACATGTTATTTCAAGGTCAAAGTTGTTTATTTATCTTTTCTCCTCTTCCCATTGGAATATTCTATAGACATATTATATATATTGTAGTATATCGTAGACTATTGACTATGTCAGACGTCCTATAGAAATTGACATTTAGTACAATTATCAGTGCTGGATATACCTTAGGAGACTAGGTTCAGGTCCCAGAAAAATTAAGAGCTGAGATGGCCCAGTAGTTAGATCAGGTACATCTTAATCTATATCTAAAATCTAAAAATTAAATGATTTCGGGTTGCCAGGCCAGCCTGTAAATTTCTCACTGCTGGGCTAAGGCCTCACCCTTTGAGAAGGTTCGAAACATATTCCACCACGCTGTTCCAATGCGGGTCAGTGGAATACACATGTGGCAGAATTTTTATGAAATCAGGCACATGCAGGTTTCCTCATGTTGTTTTCCTTCACCGCCGAGCACGAGATGAATTATAAACACAAATTAAGTACATGAATATTAAGTGGTGCTTGTCTGGGTTTGAACCCACAATCATCGGTTAAGATGCACGCGTTTTAATCACTGGGCTCGGCTCGTCTTCTATTACTTTAGATGGATTATGAATCCTGTTTCTTGTTCGCAGCTGATCAAACACCGACACCGACTCGCTTCATACGGAACTGCGAAGAGGTCGGCCTGTTCCAAGATCTTCAGAATGTCAACCCCTTCGACGAAGGCTTCAAGAGAGCTATGGAGACTAAGTTTGTGCTATTTGTTTAATTTATTTATTGATAAGACGTCTGCCATCTTATGTTAAGTGGTCACCACTACATAGCCAAGAATAACAATCCTTACATCGCAAATGTTCTACCTTGCATTGGAAACTAAGATGTTAACTATGTCATTTGTGCCTGTGACAATGCTACTAAATATTGCCGTTTGGCGGTAGAACGGTTTTTTTTGCAGGCAGTAAGTGATTATAATTATAAAGTTTACCATCGGTTTTGTAAGGCATTTCTATTACCTGAGATTATCTAATGAAAAGAGTGTGTTTTTTTTATTTTCATTATTTAAATATTTTTATGTCTCATGAACATTTCACTAAGAATATATTTTATAAATAAATAATTAGGTGTTAAGTTATAAATCAATGTCAGTTAAACACGTGCACCTCGCCTGATGTCAATCATGATAATAGATGAGACTCTTTCAAAAGAAATGCAATTAGACTCCGCTCACAAATGACGCCATAACGTCACCGTGACGTAGGGCGACGCCCCTTTTTAGGGCTTATGTACATTACTTATGGGTGTTATACTTGTTTACAAAGAGGAAAAGGGAAAGCGTTCAAAATGCCTCTGTTGCCAAATCAAAAAAAAATATTTAAGGAACGCTTGTGTGCAAAAGGTTAGTAAACAATTAATGAGTTTATGATCGATAGCACACCTTGGGAATGAAACGATCGCCCCCTGGCTATTTCATTTAATTTAAATTGTTCATATAATATATGAGACAAAAAAAAAACTCGCAGAGTTTCTTTCGCCGGTTCTTCTCAGGTCAGGGTATTTTCTTTTCCGAACCGGTGGTAGTGTTTCAATTGACCATCAATGAGAAAGTGTAATTAATACTTCTATATTGAATAAAGCAATTTGAGTTTGAATCTGTTTGACATTTAAAGAATTTAATACCGTTTGACAGATCTCCACCTGTGTCAATTTAGCAGCTCATCTGAGCAATTCTGAAATGATGACAGTCACAGAAAGAAAACCTTAGTCAGTTTTGAAATTAATTCCTTTATCAAGTCTGAAACTCTTAGTACCTTTTGAATCTGAACATCGAATCATTGCGACGCAATATGTCACTCTCGATCGGTAAAGCAGATTATCGCTCGTACTGAGCACGCGAAAATAGATCTTAAGGTGACGAACCTTTTCTTACTCCTGTACTTAATTGATAGGTCTTGGTGTGTGACATATGCCGTACAATATTTCTTTTGACAGGCTCTCTGTTGTCTTTTCATAGGTTTCGTAGGCACTTCATCTGAGGATATGGGAAATGATAATAAACTTAGTCGACATTTTTATCATAATGTCATTTGCTATATATTATCTTTAAAAAGAGCTGAGATGGCCCAGTGGTTAGAGCGCGTGAATCTTAATCGATGAGTTCGGGTTCAAACCCAAGCAAGCACGACTATATATATGTGTGTTTAATTTGTGTTTATAATTCATCTCGAGCTCGGCGGTGAAGGAATACATCGTGAGGAAATCGGGATGTGTCTAATTCCATCGAAATTCTGCCACATGTGCATTCCACCAACCCGCATTGGAACAGCGTGGTGTTAATGAAAGAGGAGGCCTTATCCCAGCAGTGGGAAATTTACAGGCTATTACTCTTTTTTTATCTTTAAAATAAATTTCAAACCAACTAGTTTAATTTTTTGCCATAGCATACATAGAATATTTAAAGTTGAATTTCTCTAGTGAGTATATTACATTTGTCCGAATGACATACTTTTCCAAAATATCAATATCATAATAGAGAATATATAAAAGATAGTCGAAATTAATAATTAAGCCTAATTGACAATCAAGAAGAAGCGTGAAAGACCTTAACGTATATATGTATATATGAGACTCGATGATCTTCCAGACACGGCATACTGTCTCTGGAGGCTGGATCGTCAACAGAGGATGCTCTACACACCCCGCACCTCCTCTTCCCCCTGGAGCCCGGCGACTGTACGCTGTACACCGCTAACAACCAACGCAACATCACAATTAGCAGGTATTAGATCATTATCTTATAAATCCTAATATGTATTTTTGTGGCTGTGTTTTTGGACGAGCATATGGGCCACCTGATGGTAAGTGGCCACCATCACCCATAGACAATGACGCTGTAAGAAATATTAACTGTTCTTTACATCGTCAATGTGCCACCAACCTTGGGAACTAAGATGTTATGTCCCTTGTGCCTGTAGTTACACTGGCCCACTCATCCTTCAAACCGGAACACAACAATACTGAGTACTGTTATTTGGCGGAAGAATAACTGATGAGCGGGTGGTACCTACCCAGACGGGCTAGCACAAAGCCCTTCCATCAAGTAAATGGGTTCAATTATGAGAATATTTAACAAAGTTTAAGATTAACCTTCTTTATAAAAAAGAAATACTAGTATACTGTAAGAACTCAAGATTTATCTCCGAATCAAATAAAATCATACTTTATTCAAGTAGCAGTAGGCTCTTGCTAGAACTCTTAATCGTCATTTTATATGATTCAATTAAATTTAAAGCTCTACCAAGAAGAACTGGCAAGTAACTCAGTAGTTACTCTTTTCTAACAATAATAAAATTACGCAGACATTGTTAACGTTCCGTTTCTGGAATTCAAATCGTTTGTAAAAAATACTTTGGTAGAAAAAGCAGATTATTCGATACAAGATTTTATAGATAATAAAAAAGCGTGGACTTAATACCTATTGACTTCCAGGATATATTAATTTAAATAACATGACTTTGTATTTTTTAAATGTTAAAAAGGAGTAACTACTGAGTTCTTGCCGATTCTTCTCGGTAGAGTCTACTTTCCGAACCGGTGGTAGCTTCACTTAATTGTAAAATAACGATTCAAAAGTGCTTGTAAAAGCCTACATGAATAAAGTTTGTTTTGATTTGATTTGATTAGTTCATCCTACATTGAATTTGCAATTATCACAGAATGTGTTCTATGTATTTAGTTAATCGATTCGAAAAATTAAAAATTGAGAATAAAATATTATTCAAATAATTGTAACACATATATAGATCATCGAGTGACGAATCCGGCGCCGTCAAGGAATATGAAACGACAACCATATCGAAACTAACAAACGAAGTTACAACGATAAGCAGAGTCGTCGGTAAAGACGCGATAGATAGGCTGAAGACGTCAGACGACGTCTCAACCACCCACGAGGAGCAAGCCAAGAGCAAGGACGGACTCAACGAAACGTCAGTCTCCTACACGAACAACGTGATAAACATACACAGTAACGTCGAAATAAGGAAATACAGCTTAGTCAACATAGACGCAAATAAAGCACCTACGGTTATATACACAGATTCGGTTACAAAAGATACAACGGCAAAGGATGCGACGCTGATGAAGAATAACAAACTACCGCCGATAATGAGTCAGAAGTCGCTAGATTTTGTCGTCGACAGTCTGACGTCAGATGTCTGTCGTGACAGCGATGCAGTTAAAACGAAAACACATCAAAGCGATGCGATAAAATCTGAAAATATAAAAGAAAAGAAAGATTACGTTATAGTTGAACAACCGAATAGCGAAACTGATAAGGACAGAAGAAAAGATATTGATGAAAACGAAACAACGGTGCAAAATACGAAGGAAATATTGAAGAAAGTCATCAGAAATAAATCTAGTAAGAACAAGGCGAAACAAGCAATACCGGGTGCAATCGTACAGAATATAATACCGATAACAGCGGGCACGCTGATACCAGTGACGGTACTAAACTCCCCGCTACCTATAATAGCCAGTCCGCTGCAGAAGATACCTATAGTACCTCTGCCGTCGACTGTTAAAACCAATTATAAATCTGTGAAGCGAAAAATAAACAATGATGAAGTTAAGAGTGTTGACGATAAAACGAAATCGGATTCAAAATTTGATGACTGGGACAAATCAGATCTCGTTAAGAGGAACGCCAGGCAGCTTCTGGAGAGTCGAAGCGCAGCTTCCAGAAGATACAGGTGAGTTAATACATACATATATTATGTTTATATTGATAGTTTTTAAGTCTAGTATTAATGGCGATTGAAACAATAAAAATATTATTTACATCAAATTTATCAATGAATTTTTAATAGTCGAAGTAAAGTTTACCAAAGGTTCTGTGAAGGACATACTTGATGATTCCATTTGGCTTATTTGTCAAAGAAAGGAACAAAGGTTGGAAGTAAATCTGCATTTGTCATATTAAGATCTGTCATATGTATCTATAGCCTATTCTTGGTACATATTCCACCACGCAGTTCCAATGCGGGTTGATGGAATGCACATGTGGCAGATTTTCGATGAAATTAGATACATGCGGTTTTCCTTCACCGCCGAGCACGAGATGAATTATAAACACAAATTAAGCACATATATATAGTGTTGCTTGCCTGGGTTTGAACCCGCAATCATCGGTTAATATGCACGCGTTCTAAACACTGGGCCGTCTCAGCTCTTTACCATGATTACGTGCCAAATTAATGTCAAAATTATCCCAGTTAGGTTACTCCTGTAATCAGGATATGAGGCCTTATCTCAGTAGAGCATTTACTCAGTAACACTAAGTCTTGTGTGTTGTATTGATCAGGCAAAAGTTAAAAGAAGCGATGCAAAAACAGAGTGAGGAGAACAGACAGCTGCGGGAAATCAATCAAAAGCTGAGCGCCGAGAAGGCGGTCCTCAAGCTGATCATCACGCAACACCTCAAGAAATGCCCCATCGGTGACGATTTGAGTAAGTTGTTTGTTATACTAGTTTAGGGGTACTGGTCCCTAGCTAATTTGCTCTAGGTACTACTTCTGGGTTTTTCTTGAGAGAAAGAACACTTCTTGCTGGTCGGATCGGAATATTGAAATGTAGTTCCTACATCACTCCCCTTCAAGAAAATCGCAACTTAGGTTTGATTTTTCTTCCAGATCTTGTAGTGTATTCGGATGTCGTATCTGGTCGACGGGGCAGCTCTTCTGATGGATTTGCATTATAAATGTAGGCTGGTTTGAGTCGATCTAATGTTACGATTGCTGTACGTAGGTTATCTGTAGTGTTCTTTCTCTCAAGAAAAACCCAGAAGCAGTACCTACACTAGTTTCCGAACCGGGTTCTACCCGCCCCTCTCCCCTTGGACATAAAGTGTTAAGTTTTTTGGGATATGTCCAAAATTAAAAATTCTGACGACCTCCGTGGTCGAGTGGTGTGTACACCGGTTTTCATGGGTACGAAATTCTGAGGTCCCGGGTTCGATTCCCGGCCGAATCAATGTATGTTATTCATTAGTTTTCTATGTTTTCTTGGGTCTGGGTGTTTGTGGTGCCGTCGTTACTTCTGACTTTCCATAACACAAGTGCTCCAGCTAATTACATTGGAATCAGAGTAATGTATGTGATGTTGTCTCATAATATTAAATAAAATAAGAATAATCTCGTTAACATTTTACCAATTATTATATTTACAAAAGGAAGTTACCTTAATTATTAACAATGTTTATTAAAGATGTTTTTTTTTTTTTAATAATAATCTTATACATTAATAGCGTAAGCCTGTTTTATATCAGTGATTATGGGACAATAGTTGCATAAAAATCGGTTATGGTAATGGTCGTATTTTGAAGAGCTCCAAGTTTCATAATGTTTTTTGTTTGTTTTTTAATGAATTTTTGAGTAAGCAAAATATATTGTAATAATATCGTTTTCCGTCTCGCATTTTCAATTTGAACCGATACTAATTATTGTTTAAATATTGACAAATATTCAGTGTTCAATTTATAAAACAGAAGAAGAAAAAATACTTCAATTAATACTTATATTTGAATAAAATTTATGGTGTTGCATTTTTGACAAATATTAATTAAACGCAATAATTCAAGGCTTCTTAATTCCTAAAAATCTGTTGGATAAACGTGAAATTTTATGGACGATACACTAGTTATAATTATTCATAGACAATATTTATTGTATACAATGTTATCATACTAAATAATGGTTTGTTTTTAATTACAGGAAATATTCAAGAGAAGTTACACAACGCTAGTCGAAATTTGAACGCAACCGACATTTGAATAAAATTTATTATCTATTTATTAATACTATACAATTATATTTTTTTAATACTTTGTACTGTTGAATAAAATCATTTCCAAAATTAATGTGTCCTTATTTATTTTAAAAGCAAAATAAATTTTGTAGATGCCCTAGTCTTACTCTAGTGACAAATATCAATTTTTAATAAAGTTATGTTCGGTTTTGAATGGTGAGTGAGCCAGTGTACAGGCACAAGAGACTCAGCTCCCAAGAATGGTTGGTGATGGCGATTTGAAGGATGGTTAATCACAGCACCAATGTCTATGGGCGGTGATTGTAACAGCCTGTGAATTTCCAACTACTGGGATAAGGCCTCCTCTTCCATTAAGGAGAGGGTGTGGAACATATTCCACCACGCTGTTCCAATGCGAGTTGGTGGAATGCACATGTGGCAGAATTTCGATGAAATTAAACACATGCCGGTTTCCTCACGATGTTTTCCTTCACCGCCGAGCTCGAGATGAATTCTAAACACAAATTAAGCACATATATATATATAGTAGTGCTTGCCTGGGTGGTGATTTCCATTCTCAATCAGTTGGCACATTTCTGGTTGGCTGTTCTAACAAGCTATGTTGATTGGTTCTGTAAGATAAGTACAATGACGACGATGAACTGCGTGGTCAAATAGTATTTGCGTTTGTTACTTGAACTTCTCAATATCTTATAAGTAAAAATCTGAAACTTCCCGCGGTTAGAAAAAATATTTTTGCCTAATATGATGACAGCCGAGACGCGGTATCCACTCTAGAACACGTTTTCCCCAACGGTTATCGGTTCTGCGACAAATATGTCCAGCCCACTGCCACTTCTGCTTACTAATCCGGTGGGCTATGTCGATGACTTTGGTTCTCTATATTTGTGTTCTAGAGTGGAGACCGCGTCTCGGCAAACGTAGCGTAGGACGTCCCCAGGCACGGTGGAGTGACGACTTACGCAAGACGGCTGGCAGGAGCTGGATGCGAGTAGCCCAAGAAGGATCTCAGTGGCCTGCAATTGAAGAGGCCTATGTCCAGCAGTGGACGGAAATGGGCTGATGGATATGATGACGGTCTCATTGGTCGAGTAGTATGTACACCAGTTTCCAAGGGCACGATACTCCGAGGTTCCGGGCTCGATTCCCTGCCGAGACGATGTAGAAAAACTCCTGAAAAACGTCTAAATCGCATGGTATATATAAATCTATGGTTTGTTTTTTATTTATTCCTCCAATTGGAAGGGCATAGATAATAATTAGAACGACGATTAGATATGTAAAATCATTCATGAGTTCCATTTAAATCAATCATTATGTGTTGTAACGAGCGATTTCACCGATGTACGTATTCACAAGTATTTAACTATTACAAGGAGGAAATATTTGCTTGTATGTAGAATTTTGGAAACTAGTTATCCAGTTCATAAAATCTTATTCGTATTGTGATATAAGATGTATGTGATATTATTGTATCTTATATTTTTATTTATAATTATTAAATTGCATGTGTGCGACGGGGCGGGTCGCTAGTATATTTAGAAAATGATTTTTGTTAATGTTTAATGTTTTGGTATTTGTCTATGGCAACACTTGATTTTTTAAACATCGTCTAAAATTTCACTATGACGTATTTATTGTTGTAATCAGAAGTATAAATGAATTTAAAACATAACTAATAATAGGTTTACATATTAAATTTAAAATGTTAACTCGATTGTTAATTTAACCAAATAATCAAATCAAATCATTGGTAAAAAAAACTTTGATAAAGAAGGCATATTATTCAATAGAATATTATACAGACGATAAAAAAGCGTGAAATTAATACCGATTGCCTTCCGGGCAGGATATATTACATACATATATAATTGTGTTTAACTAACATAACTACATATATATATATATATATATATATATATATATATATATATATATATATATATATGTACGTACGATCGACAGACATCGTAGGGGCGTATTACTAGGGTGATCGAGCAAAGAGGAAACTGCGAATACAGTAACACGTTTATTCTACGTTTAAAGTACTTAATACACTAATTCAGTATCACACTGTATCACACTTGGCAACGAAGCGAATGACAGTTCCTAGGATGGAGGTACTGATCTTCACGAGAGCGGAATCGTAAGTGAGTCGTCTCTGAGCGCCTCCACCGGGTAGGCTCCGTCGTAGCGCGGAGTTAGTCGCGTCGTGACGTAACGATAGTGCTGCCGCCTCGCGGGATTCGTGCCGCGCTTCGTTACGCTAAGGAATTCATGACCGTCTCCGACATATATAATGTTGAAAAAGACTAAGTACTGAGTTCCTTGCCGGTAGCTTCACTTAATATAGTTGTTAAATGCTTGTAACAGCATACTTTAATAAAGTAAAGTAAATAATAGTCTGTAAATTTCCCAATGCAGGGTTAAGGCCTCCTCTCCCGTTAAGGAGAGGGTTTGGAACGTATTCCAACACGCTGTTCCAACGCGAGTTGGTGGAATGCACATGTGGCAGAATTTCGATGGAATTAGACACATGCAGGTTTCCTCACGATGTTTTCCTTAACCGCCGAGCACGAGATGAATTATAAACACTGAATAAAGTATATTTTAAGGGAATACTCATGTAGTGTCTGCTTAAAAGAAACCCTGTTCACGGAGCATGGTCAAGGCGTGACAAGGCGTAAATAATAAATATTATGTATGTTTCCAAGTGCATACGTCTTATATCATGTTACTCAATGAGAAAGTTATCGTATAACAGAGGCTATCAAATATACAGACATGGGAGTATGCATTTCATAAATACTATAGAAGAGAGATTACTATGTATATTCTATTCCTAAGAGGAGAAATATCAGACAAACAAAATTTGACAGCAAATTGGCGCGCTGTCATTGGCCGAGAGCTTGATTAATCTATGATATTGACTATGGATTTGTACGGACAATTTAACTCACAAAAATATTAGTTTGGCAATAGATAAAATTAATAAAATTGCACCTAACATAAAAATTCTTCATAAAGGTACACTTTGCCTCCTTGGTGCACCACTATTTGATGAGGGCATAGAGCCTATTCTTAACGAAAACATTAAAAAAATTTCGGACAATTTTGACAGACTGGGCATTTTAAATTCTCATATTCTCATATTATTCTCATATTATACAATCTTAAAACATTGCCTTTTTGTTCCAAAATTAATGTACATTCTACGTGCGAGCCCAATCTGGAAATATCCTAGTCTTACCAATCAAATCGATGCCACCCTTAAAAAAGCTTTAGAAAAAATTCTAAATTTATCTCTTGATGAATATTCTTGGACTCAAGCTACACTTCCCATTCCTTTTGGTGGCATCGGCGTGAGAAAAATATCAAGTGTTGCCCTCCCGGCCTTTCTCTCTTCTGTACATAGCATTTCAGACCTTTGTTCAGAAATTTTAAAATCAAAATCTGTAAAAATCATGAATGTTACTGAGGCGATAGAGACCTGGAAGGTGAAGTGCCCTAATGATGATATCCCTAAGGAAGTTACAAAACAAAAACTTTGGGATTCTTCATTGGTTCACGCTACACTACGAAGTTTGACACAAAATTTAATTAGTGCTCAAAACCGTGTCCGGCTTCTAGCGTTATCTTCTAAAGAGTCTAGTCACTGGTTGAATTCATTACCCTCTAAAAATCTTGGGACACTTTTAGATAATAAATGTTTTCGCATATAGATTGGTCTCCGACTGGGAACACTTCTGTGTTCTGAACACAGACGCCCGTGTGGAAAGGAGGTAGACTCTTTCGGTTTACATGGTCTATCTTGCCCAAGGAGTTCAGGTAGGCTTTTCCGCCACGGTTCTCTTAATGACATAATAAAAAGGGCTCTTGCCACCATCGACGTTCCTACTCTTACTGAGCCTCGTGGAATTAGTCGTGATGATGGTAAGAGACCTGATGGATTAACATTGGTTCCCTGGGAACGAGGTCGGGCCCTTGTGTGGGACGCTACATGTGTTGACACGTTGGCCCCATCTCATATCCGAGAAACAATGTTAAGAGCCGGTGCCGCTGCGGAAAAAGCTGAAGCCAAAAAAATAACTAAATATTCGTGTATTATATCTAATTACTTTTTTTGTTCCATTTGCTGTCGAAACGCTTGGCCCTTGGAGTAGTGGTGCAAAAAGCTTCATCAAAAGTATAACACCTCGCCTCATTGCCTCCACTGGTGACAGGAGGGCTGGTTCATTTTTTGCCCAGAGGATCGGAATTGCGATTCAACGGGGAAATGCTGCTAGCATTCTTGCCACCATTCCACGCGGTCAAGATTTATACAGTAACTAGTTTTAGTTCATATTTGTATATATATTTTTAGAACCAGAAGTAGGAAGTAGGTTAACCTCTAAAAACAATTATCTTTAATTTATAATAACAATCAATCAGGCAGGCAGTATTATGCGATGCCCACTTTACTTTACCTTTTGGCAGAGGCAGTATTACGCGATGCCCACGGTACAGATCCATCGAGCAGAGGCAGTTTACGCAGTACTCGTATTATGACATGATGAGATAACGTTTGGCATACTTTCAATCAGGTGGCTTACTAGAGACCTTCGCTTTATATTACTGCTTCACCTGTCAGACTTTCATGGTCCGCCATCGTTTGCATTACACATAGACTCATAGCTGAAAATAAAAACGATTGAACTCACCCTCGCATGATACGCAAATTTGAGTGGTCTTGCCACTTGCGCTATTTTAATTCATAGCGACCATCTGGAGAAACTTTCGTCGCCTGCTCGGCTCCTGCATATCTTACGCCAAGCTTCCCAAGAAGTGGAAATGTTGTCTCGTCTCGAATCAAACTTATTATCACGTTGCTTATTGCGGGTAATCGAGAACAAGGCGTCAGCAAATGTATAAGCTGATGAACGTAATTCGCTATAATTCTGACATGTGTTGGCCACGATACGCGGAGGCGTTTGCATGATAATCGTTGTGTTTTCCTCAATCGCATTTAGCCTAGCTATGTTTTCACTTATCGCCTTTTTCACCAAACTATCACGATCACTACCGCGGGAGCGATGATAACAAGAACGAAAACGATGTCGTATTAGACATAGCAAAATAGATTGGTGGTTATTTGTTACTATTGTAAGTGGGCACAGGCGGATCCCACTTCTGATTTTAGAACCAGAAGTAGGAAGTAGGTTAACCTCTAAAAACAATTAATTATCTTTAATTTATAATAACAATCAATCTACCACAAAAGAAAAACATTTAGTCTACAACACAAATAACCATCAATAATCACATTACACCGTAATAATTATAATTGCCATTCTCAATGTGTCAACTACGAATCTCCCGCCTTTTTTTTTTTTTAAACGGAGGTTGTGTGACTTGACGCTGATGTTGCTTGTTTATGCCAACAATATATATTTAAGCATTTAATGTTGTTAATTCTTATGTTAATAAAGATGTTTGTTAAGTGTGTATTATAAATAAAGATATATTAATTAGTAGCAACTCGCCCCGGCTTCGCACGGGTGCAATACTGATATTAAATATACAACAGATTTTGTTAATTTACATCACATTGCAAACTTTTAAAATTATCAGTGTTTCTTTACTATATTGGTCATGTATTATATACAAAAACACACAAACCTTCCCTCGAATCATAATATCTATTAAAAAAAACGCAACCAAATCCGTTGCGTAGTTTTAAAAATTTAAGCATATAAATGTACATAGGGACAAATATCATACATATGTAAAGGAGAAGTGCACAACATGACTGACTTATTGTCAAATCGCCCGAAATACGTTAACCTCAGTTTTCTTTATCTTTCCTACTTCCATTGAAATCGTTATTATTATCATCACATAGTATAAAACAAAGTCGCTCACCGCTGTCTGTCCCTATGTATGCTTAGATCTTTAAAATTAGGCAACGGATTTTGATGCGGTTTCATTTTAGTTGATAAAATGATTCGAGAGGAAGCATTTTGTATATAATATATGGAAAATATAGTGAAGAAACACTGATCATTTTAGAAGTTTCTAACGTGATGTCGTTAGTAAACAAATTCTGAATGAATTAAAATATTTTATCAATGCGCTGTTCATTTCTTCTATTCAAATAAGAGGTTGTTGATCGACGGTGACGCATCGACGCCGTAAAAAATGATAAATACGGCAACGGTGACCACTCAACGTTACATCATAATGAATCATCTAAAAATACTTAGTTTAACGTAACAATAATATAAAAATACTAGCGACCAGTCCCGACTTCGCACGGGTCCAATACTGATACTAAATATACTACAGAATTTGTTTAATGTCGTAAGACATCACATTACAAACTTCTAAAATTATCAGTTTCTTTGGTATATTATCCATGTTATTTATTATGTTATGTCCATTACATACAAAAACCTTCCTATCGAATCATTCTATCTATTAAGAAAAGCCGCATCAAAATCCGTTGCGCAATTTTAAAGATATATAGGGACAGACAGCGGTTGTTGACTTTGTTTTATACTGTGAATTATAAACACAAACTAAGCACATGAATATTCAGTAGTGCTTGCCTGGGTTTGAGCCCGTAATCATCGGTTAAGATGCACGCGTTCTAATCACTGGGCCATATCGTCTCTTTCACCTACTTTTTCTTCTCATTATTGGAACACGGTTCGCACTTTTTTATTCTCAGTTCCAATGTGTAAAAATTAAATTAAAAAATGTAATGCAATATAAGAGTATAAAGCATTCATTTGTAGTAAAAATATGTTACATTTTTTGCAGTTCGACGAAATAACACGAATATTTACAAAAAATTGTAAAACTATATTTCGATGGCAGGTGGAGTTACGATAAATAACTTTTATTTTACATATTCTATGCGATTTGCTGATACTATGCACTACCAAAGATTTATTAACATTAAGGCCTTAATATAAAATGATAATAATGTAATGTAAGACGACCTTCGACCCGCTGTTCCGACGACATTAGCAGGATCGCCGGTGGAAGCTGGATGAGGGACGCAGAGGACCGAGCAACGTGGCGCGCTCTGGGGGAGGCCTATATTCAGCAGCGGACAGAAGTGGGCTGATGATGATGATGATGATGATGATGATATAAAATATGATGATGATGTAAAGTAAAGTAAAGTAACAGCCTGTACATTTCCCACTGCTAAGATAAGGCCTCCTCTTCAATGCGGGTTGGTGGAATGCACCTGTCGCAGAATTTCGATAAAATTAGCATGCAGGTTTCCTCATGTTGTTTTCCTTCACCGCCGGGCTTGAGATGAATTATAAACACAAATTAAGCACATATATATAGTGGTGATTGCCTGGACTTGAACTGGAAATCACCAGTTAAGACGCACTGGGCCGCCTCAGCTCGCTGACATTAGGATACGATACAATTTATTTATCTGGATGTAAGTCATAGTTATAGTTGATACTATGACTTATAGTAGTACAGACCAATGAAATATCAAGGTGAAATCTGTTTATCAATCTTTATTCCTCCTGCCTTTGAAATCGGCTTCAAGCTCTCTGTAGTACGGAAGTGTGCCGAAACTTAAAATAGCAATTGATTCTGTTTTTTTTTTTCAATGTTTGCAAAGATTTTCATTAACGTCACATAAAGGTACTTTTTATACGGACACAAATTTGTTATAATGTATTTAATTTACTTCAATTGTTATCGACGCTTTCGAGTTGAAATTTTTGCAAGTGGAACAGTATTTTTCTTGGTTAATTTCTGTTAACAAGTCACATTGAGCTCAGGACTGAAAGAAATCATACTTTAGAAATGTTTATGTATCCAATATAATAGGCTATGTGAGTGAGTGTATTATGAGTTTAAAGATGCATATTTATTAATGAAAGTTGAAAATAATAATTAATATTTTCAAAAATCCATAAATAAAAGCGATTTTTTTAAAAGTTTGTCACGTGACACAAAACCGCTGCTGATTGGTCGGGTTTATGATGACGTCACTTGCTTGTTAACCTCGTTTGCCTACTGTATGTGGTTTATATTTACCGCAGATTACAATACAGAAAAGTGACGTCATCAACCACATTGCATCGCCATATTGTCCAATTAAAAATGGAATTTGATATTTTTTAGCAAATATGTTCTAGAAATTAAAAAAAACAACTTTTACTTAACCGTTGCTTAACCTCTATTAAATAATATAAAATGGATTTAAAAACCAGTCAAATTTTCTGTACCATGTTTACGTTTCGGCAGTTGAGCAGTCTCGCGGAGAAAACGTCCCTCACCCTTTTAACCCAGGGTGCATAAAACCCACCGTTTGTTCAAGACTGAAACCATCCATGAGGCGCCACGAAGGGCCTGTTAAACATTTCTCAGCTTACAACGCGTTTGGTGCGCCTAAGACGACGCTGTATTTAAGAGTTTTTACAACTCAGTACTTTAAATAACACATTGTTAAAGTAAATAGCTTTGGATTGTCTTTTTTTTCTTACATAAATGTACAATAGCAAAGCTAGTGTGTAAATGGATAACAATGATTAGTGGGAATATGAGATATACATAACCTTGGCACAAGGAACAAACAAATTAATTAGGTATAGTACGACACAGCTTAGATGTCGCATCGGCAAAATTCGTAAAACCGATCACATCCGAATTAAGTACGCTATACCAAATAATCAATATTTATTTCTTATGTCATTATGATCTTCATACATATTATAACGGTTTTACATAACAATAAAACCGATATTATGTGCCGAGAAGGAAAACATACAGCATTGCATGTGAAGAAGCAGTGTATACTTTGCCATTTAGTAACAGTCTTTTGAATATGTTATCTGTGGTCCAGCTACCCTAAATGACGGTAGTAGAAAATCCAGCTAGGACACGGTTAACCGTTGGCGCTTTGATCGTCATAGTCTTTACCAGGAAGGACTTCCTGCAATGCTGTATGTTTTCCTTCTCGGCACATAATATCGGTTTTATTGTTATGTAAAACCGTTATATTGATGTGCCTCCGGAAAACATACAGCATTGCATGTGAAGACGTGTTTGTTATCTGCTGGTGAAATATATATACATATATATACACACATACACACATATAAACACAACGCTATGATGAATAATAAAATGAGACAAATAAAAGTTTAACCTGGAGGTCAAATAATTTTATTTTAATGACATCATTGATTAATTAACAATTTTTAATCTTTATTAAACACGCATTTTAAATTGTATATGTCTTAATTATTATTTATTGATAACTTTTAATTTATATAAATTTATAATGATGTAAATGTATTGAAAAAGGAACTACAATCATTTTTAGATATTTCAATTACTTTACAATAATGATTAAAAAATGTAGAAGATGATTTCCAGTTACCCCGAGCTAAAATATCATCTAAGGGCTGATTATTTAACCACCCTAGTGAAGCTACAGCGGACCTACAACTCCCTGGAGTAGCTTCAATGCCACTTTCCTTAAGAACTGTACGAACCCAGTTGCTTATTACAGTGCGCGAAGCATTTTTAACTTTATTACAAATTGTAATGAAAAGGCTATCTAAGCCTTTAATATCCGATCTTCTCTGTTTAGTTTTCTCTATTAGGCACCTAACTAAACTAACAGGGCAGATTTTCTTATCAGGGTGTTTAGACAGTTTCTAAGCGGATTGACGAAAATCATGTCTGTCAGTTTTTGACCCAAATACAGGTATTAAATATATGTTTTCCCCGTTGTCAAGATAATTGTCTTTGGAAATTCGCAACAGCGTAAGGTCGTAGACTCTACGTCCAGTAGCTAGTAGCAACACTGTTGCTGTTCTACGAGATATTTCAAACAGCGATTCTTTAGGTGAATTAGCTGAAAGCCATTCCAAAACAATTCTAGGGTCCCAGGTAATTAACGGTCTAATTAATTTTGGTTTGACTACCCCAATTGCCTTAAGGGTATGTTTAATGATGAAGCTTGTAAATGCTTGTTGTTCTACAAAAGGGCCACAGAAAGTTAATATTGCTGATTTATGAACTAAAATAGTGTTATAAGATAAGTTTTCATTTAAGAAAAGATAAATTAGAAATTTTGCGATATCAGCCGGATTAGGTGCTTTTGGGTTGACTTGAGAACTGTTACACCACTTCAACCATCTCTGAATGGCAGGCAGGTATGTTGCTAAAGTAGACTGTCGCCAGCTGTTTTTTAGCAGCTCCTTCTCTTGGGTAGACCACTTCTTTATTTGGGAACCCCACCCCCAATTTTCCAAACTTTCAAGGTTAATAAATGTACTTGAGGTGGTGCTTGTAATGTTGTCATGTCTATCATCGTTTTCGATAGATTCTGTATTTCGTGTGGGTGATCCAACGCTCTGGCCTTCAGGTCTTGCAGCCAGAAAGCCTGGGGCCACTCCGGTGCTACTATCAAATAAGTCCCCGTCGCACGGTTCAAGTGTGCCAGAACTCTGGGCAATAGGCTCGGTGGGGGGAACACCCACGCTAGTTTGTGTTGCCAAGTTCTGCTGAAGGCATCTATATAGCTTGCCGATTGATCTCTGCAATCTATTGATACGTAGTTTGTTACTACAGCACTTCGACTGGAAGCGAAGAGATCTATTTCTGGTCGACCACATTTTCTGAAGACTTCTCCAGTTGCTTGGGGCAAGAGGTGCCATTCTGCAACTTCTTTCTTCCGTGACAATCGGTCTGCTATGGTGTTGTACCTTCCTGGTAAGTATTGTGCCGACAGAGTTATCTTGAACTGGTCTGTTAGAGTTAGAAGTTCGTATGTCAACCCTAGTAGTGTCAACGATCTCGTTCCGCCTTCTTTCCGAATGTATGCAATTAATGTTCGATTGTCCGATTGGATGAGTATGTGAGATTTGCATAGGGCTGCAGTGTTTGCTCTGATAGCTGCCATTACTGCATAGAGCTCTTTCCTGTTGCTGTGCCATCTTCGTTGTTGGGGAGACCAGGTTCCCCACATTAGATGGCCATTTAAGTGAGCACCCCAACCTAAATCGGAAGCGTCCGTCGTTAGGAAATGAGTAACCGGCTTCTTGTGAATTGCCGAAGAGTGAAGTGAGGCGCCGAGCCACCACCTCATCTCTTGATACACCATGTGGGGAACTAATTTTCTCTGCCGTGGTTGTTTCTTGTTGAAATACCGAAGCAAGATTTGTGCTTGTCGACAATGTAACCTTCCCCGAGGTATGACAAAACTGGCGAAATTGAGCTGACCCAGAAGGCTCTGCAATTCGCGAAGCGTGATCTGACCTCTTACTAACGATCGATGTATGTTTGCTTTGAGACTGTTTATCTTCATTTCCGGTAACGACATCCTGTTCTTTAAAGTTTCCCAACGGATGCCGAGGTATTCTAGGTCTTGTGTCGGAGTTAAGATCGACTTTTTGTAATTGACTATCCAGCCCAGATCTTCCAAGTGCCTCACGGCCTCCGAGGCCTGAAGACATAACTTGGATTGGTCTTGGTTGACCAAAAGGAAGTCGTCTAGGTAGACTAGTACACGACATCCCTTGGCACGCAAGGTCTCCGCGACCCAGCATGTTACTGAAGAGAAAAGATGTGGCGCCGAGGCCAGGCCAAAAGGCAAACATGTCATTTCGTACAAATGACCTAGGTAACTGATACGATGGAACGGGCAGTGTGTTTTTGCTGCCGCTACATGAAAGTATGCTTGAGAGATATCTAATTTTATCATCCAGTCCCCCGGTTGAAGAAAATCTGGCACTGCACTTTGAGAGATAAGGCGAAAACGCTTTATCTTTACGAATTTGTTTAATTCTCGTAAGTCGAAAATCGGTCTCATCGTTCCGTCGCTTTTCTTCCGGAGAAATAGCTTTGAGATAAAACTGGGGGTTAATTTTGTAACTGGTTGCATTATTTTTTGTTTTAAAAGGTCTTGCACTATTTGGGTCAAGGCCGGAGACGGTTTGGTTGCAAATCGGGTCATAACCCGTCTTGTTGGCATTATTAAAGGAGGTTTTTTGCAAAAAGGTATTCGAAAACCCGTGATTGCTGATATAATGAATTTGTTCGCGCCAAGTGCCTGCCACCGGTTTTTGAATGCCTATAGTCGCCCCCCCCCCTGAAGTGTGTCGGATAGTCATTTCTTCTTGTCTTTATTTCGAAAGGACGGGTTTTTGGGTTGTTTGTAGGCGTCAGTCTTTCCTTTGTATGTTTGTTTAGCGTTTGATTTTTTGTGTATCTTGATGATAATTCTGATCTTGTCTTTGTGGTCTAGGTTTGAATGTTGATGATGTAGATTCGTTGTACTTCCTTTTTGCCTGCGTCCTATTTTTGACCACCTGCTGAGGCGACAACCAGTAGTGGGGCCCTCCGAGGGATTGTACCAACGACATAAGTTGTGTTTTCTCGAATAGGAATTCCCCACTAGGGGGTATGCTTACAAGAGCTGCTTGAATATTTTTATCAGGAATTTCATTAATTAATCTTTTACGTCTAGTTTCTATGCATTCAGCTCGTTTACCGCACACAATTTGTAATGTTTGTTCAGATAATTTATAAGACGACGATGTAGTTCCGAAAATTTCGCTTATTTTACTGAAGAGATTATTAGGAGTTAGTTCTGCAGGAGTACTGTGAGACCGATTAACAATTTCTTGTAGGCCTGATTGTAATAATTGCCTTTGGGATAATAAAGCATTGGTAATTGCAGTCATAATTTCTTCTGTTGAGGCAAGAAAATCTTTGCCTCTATTTAAGCAACATATTTCGTCATTAATTTTTAAGTTACAAAAACCTGGGAATGCAAGCATGTCTGTTAATGCTTTTTTATATCGAATATGTTGCCACGTAGACGAATTGAAATGTTGTAATTCTATTAATTGTTTTAAACGTTGTTCATCGGCTGGTTTTAACACTTTTTTCTCATCGAAATTAGTTTTGCAAATACCTAAATCTAATGATTTTGGTGTACTAGTACAAGGATTGATCAAGAAATCGCCCTTACTCTGTTCAGGTTGCTCAAAGACGTCATTAGTTTTACCGGTTACATTTGTGTTTAAAGATAAAGCACATTGTTGTTGCATAATTAAATTAGTAAGGAAACTAACCTGTTCGTGTAACACGTCGATCCGTGAATCGACTGTTACCTGAGCATCACGTTTAGATTTCTTGCGCGGAGGTTCAGAGTCGCTGCTTGCCGCATCGCTGGAGCAGGAAGACTCATCCTCCCCGCGTCCTCGGTCCCTCTCGGTCGTCGGTGAGTCGGAGTCATTTGGCCGGTTTGCCTCGATGGCTTCATCCACCTCACTCGGCGCGTGATTCATTACAGTACACTGCACTTACTACCTTTACACTTATAACATTTACACGTTTCACGGTGCACTCTCGTTAAAAATCAAAAACACTGATAGGTATTGATTTAATATTAGTTCACTAACACTTCGGAAAATTATTTTTCGAAATATTCTACGGATTATTTAAGTACTTTCGAAATACGACCGCACTCGGCGAAAGTACACAACGCTATGACGATCAAAGCGCCCACGGTTAACCGTGTCCTAGCTGGATTTTCTACTACCGTCATTTAGGGTAGCTGTACCACAGATAACATATTCAAAAGATCGTTACTAAATGGCAAAGTATACACTGCTTCTTCACATGCAATGCTGTATGTTTTCCGGAGGCACATCAATCGTCAATTTGACACGTCAATTTACATTCATTTGCTGTCTCGGGTTGAACTGACGCGAGAAATTATAGCGACGAATAGCGTCGAATGGCGCGATAGGGAGCTATTTCTATTGGTTGTGTAAATCGGCGGTAATCGGTAGTAATAGGTTTTATTGAATTTGCCGATCTAAATTGTGTCGTAGTATATTCCTGTAGACTACACAGTCGGTAACGCTTTTATTGGACATTTGATTGACAAAAAATGCCGCAGAGTCTGATTATCAATAATTGCTTCTATGAATATCGAACTAGGGGCCTTCTAGGGGGCTTCGCACGAGTGTACATACTTAACATTAAAATTGCTCCATTTCAACTTATTTACCAAAAATCATAATAAATGATATACCTAAACCTTCCTTATAAATCCCTCTGTCTATTAGTGAAAGCCGCATCAAAATCTGTTCAGTAGTTTTAGAGTTTATCGCGAAAATACAGACAGACAGACGCGGCCGGGACTTTGTTTAATAATATTTAGACATAAAGGAATTTAATTTGATTTGATTTAATTATATAATGTCAAAAAGTTTTGAGCAAATATTTATGTTCAATATAATTATATATAGCGAATATTTATATATATTAGTGGTGCAAAAAGCTTCATCAAAAGTATAAAGCCTCGCCTCATTGCCTCCACTGGTGACAGGAGGGCTGGTTCGTTTGCCCAGAGGATCCGTATTGCGATTCAACGGAGAAATGCTGCTAGCATTCTTGCCACCATTGCACGCGCTCAAGATTTATACAGCAACTAGTTTTAGTCCATATTTGTATATATTTAAGCATTTAATGTTATTAATTCTTATATTAATCATTGTTCTAATAAAATCTTTAGCGAATACGTAATCAATATAATAGATTTTCAACACACATGAGATTCGATGACCAAATTTTGCAGAATAGCACTGCTGGTATATAAGTTATCATTGATAAAGTAGTAAAATTAAATAAAACTTAGTCTCTATCAAATTATTATCGTGTAAGACTTTATGTTTTAACAAATATCACGTTTGCTTTGTCTATGACTCATGATTATTTGTCTGTGGTCAAATCTTTTTCTTTTTAAGCTGTTCTTATAATAACAATTTTTAATTATAATATTAAAATTCACATAATAATTTCTCTTAAAAATGCTATTCAAATCTTAAATAAAATATTTGTATAATATTGGATATATTACAATAAAAAACAAAATCAAATTAAAAAATCATTTAATAAGAAAGTACAAAATAAATGCCGATAAACATACATTTTTACATCATTGGAATAAATCTTAAAAATTCCATTACATATTTACAAATCTATCATAATTACGTTTTATTTAGTTTTCACCAATATAAATTAATAATAGTTTAACGTTGTGCCACAATGGTATTTTTAGAAAAAGAGGTTTACCAACTTTAAACCTAATTTCCTAAAGAGTACAACATGGCGCTTTAGCCTTTTTACACTTACAACAATAATTATATATATTACAACCCAAAGATATATAATACAGAAAACATAGGTATGTACGATCGGGGTAAGAAAAACTTCGTCACCTTAAGATCTATTTTCGCGTGCTCAGTACGAGCGATAATCTGCTTTACCGATCGAGAATGACATATTGCGTCGTATTGATTCGATGTTTAGATTCAAAAGGTACTAAGAATTTAAGACTTGATTAAGGAATTAATTTGAAAACTGACTAAGGTTTTCTTACTCTGACTGCACATGACTGATTTCGTTAAAAGCGGCCGTTATCAATGAACTAGACCAACGTTAGACGCAGAACATTTAGACGATCTACAGATCGAGAGAGCCCTTCAAATACGTTTTTTTAAACACATCAAAATTACCATGACAATATAAGCGACTTTCATCAAACCGGGTTTAAATCCGCAATTTATGGTCAACATTCAAATAAAACCACTGAGCTATCTCAGGTTTCGGCTACATAATAGCGTAGGAATAATTGTCAATAATAATTCAGGAAACATTAAATATAGTTGGTAGGCGGCCATCTTTGCTTGCAATTAAAATGAATTGACTCACATAGTACGCGCGTACTTTGTTTCAATGCAAATCAACTATAAAACTGTCCTTTTATTGTGTCTTGCAATATAAATTAATATGAACACAGAAAAGTGTATTATTACTACATATTAATATTTAGTATAAAACTTCATAGAATATAAATCATAAGTATTTACAAAAAATAAAAACGAATATCGTTAATTCGCAGTAATAGTATTAGATAATTTTTATGAATTCAAGTTATGTTAACGAATTCATTTAAAAAAAATTACGTTTTTAAAATGCCAAATTAAGCAAGCGCAAATATTCGTCACTATTTACAAACTATGTCTCTAAGCCGTTTGCGGTT
This sequence comes from Vanessa cardui, assembly GCF_905220365.1. NCBI lineage: Eukaryota > Metazoa > Arthropoda > Insecta > Lepidoptera > Nymphalidae > Vanessa > Vanessa cardui. The sequence goes on along the minus strand of NC_061149.1, from coordinate 409,101 downwards.
GGACCTTGGATAATTTTTACTTTTTTGTTCATTGATAACTGTCATTCGGCAATAATTAAAATGTCGGAATTATATCGTTAAACCACGATTGATCGAATACAGAAACTTTCGTGTAATATAGATAATTAATCAATATTCATTACTATAGAGAAAACATATTTACAATTAATTTAATCTAGAGAACAGTTCGCGTGATCGGATACGTATTAGACCAAATTATTTTTATATATCCGTTAATTTATATTTTTACAAATAAAGTATAACACTACTTTTTACTTTTATTAATATGTACAAGGCCTTAATTTACTTACATATCAAACTTTAAAATATGACATTGGGGTTTAATCAGTATAATCTATGTATATTAATTATAGTAGTAGTTTAATTTTTTTTTTATTTTGTTACTAGTTAAAGAACACATACGTAGGGAAAATATATGTAGCAAATATTTTATTGCTATTAATTTGTTTAATTCGAGTATTATAAAATAACGAACACTAGTATATCCGTGTTACGTAGAATTCCTTTATTAACAATAATTACATCAACTTTCGTTCAGTCTTTTCACGCTTAATTAATTATTCTGATTATTTTCACTAGAGTCATCTTTCTTATCTGCGCTTAGATCTCGCTGTTTCTTTTTGAAATTGAATATTTTATCTAAATTTAACGTGTTTTGATTGTACACCGTGACGTCAGATGCGTCCCCCCAGCTGACAGGCGTGACTCTGCTCGGCTCTTTTATTTCCTGCTTAAAATCCTGGACGCTGACGTCAACGATTCCCTCCGGAATTGGGTTGAGAACCGCCTCTGATTGCACGCTGGGAGTCCTGATGTCCGCGTTGGAGACACCTTCGGCACATCTGTTCAGGAAGTTCATCATTCTCTCCTTGTAAAACTCCGAGCTGGTTTCGGTGTTCTGTTTCATTTTGTTATTTTGATTTTTCAAATAAAACCCGTTGTCGTTTTGCGCGAAGAATATCTTCTTGATCTTCCTGCTCGGGTAGTTGTCGATTAGATCCGGTTTCGGTATTAGCTTGCTATTGCGCGGTAACTTCTTTGTGTTATTACCTTTAATTGTTGTCACGACGGAAACGCAGTTGCCGCGCCTCTCTTCGCCCTCTTTATAGTTATTCCTCATGCCTTTATACGATATCTTCACACTGAGTATCGACCAGAGCAGTTCCAAAAACGCCGCTATCAATATATTTATCGAGAGCACGCGTTTCGTAAACAATTTCGAGTCCTCGTATTTGATCTCCGTCGAATTCTTCGGTATGACGAAGTGAGATTCATTTCTGTCTATTATTTCCGTATGTTTTATTATCAAAATCTCCTTGAATGGTATTTTGTCTTTATAGAAATCCGATATATCCTCCTCGCTCGTAATTAGCCAGACAATGATCATAACAAAGGAAATCAAAGAGAAGATCGTGGATAATATTGACATAACAAATAGCCACGTTATGTTTCTGTCGATGTACCACCTAACGGATGCCAGAATCGATGTAATGCCGGCGGCGAGAGCGAATACTGTGAGCAAAATCGGCGCTAGAATGAGTATAAACGTATTATTGCTCGATCCTTCCGACGCATCCGTCGAATTCACCGTCCTTGTGTCGTTTTTTATTTGAACCTCGCCGTTCGGATTGACTAAAGCGAGGCATGCCAGGAGAAACGCTGTGGATGCCAGCGCGATGTGCACCCAGGCAAGCCCAGACACCGTGGACGCGGAGTATCTCCTCTCTGATGGATATAAATTCCTTGTGTCTGGTTTTGTTTTCACTTTAATTGTATATACGTCCTCCATTTTGTTATAACATATCTTTACAAATATCTAAGCACAGCACGTCACTCTACGATCACTGCATACCGTTAAAAATGTTTGAATTTGCGATAATACATTTGCATGTCAAGGTTTTTTCGAAGTTTAACGCTTTTTTTTTATTGTTTGGATAGAATTGTCAACCGCGAACGCGACTCGCGCGCATGTCATTTACCGGAGAACTGACGTGAAGTTGCCGTCAGTGATGCCAGTAGCAATTCTATTGGGGTAAATTTCCCACCTTATTTATTTATTACTCGTAAAAATTCTATTCTTTTTAAATTATTTTGTACTATAAATTTACATCGTAATCAGTAATTATAGTATAAAAATATTTACGTTATTGCCTATAATTTTCCAAAAGTACAATCTACATCTAGTCTATTCAAAAAAAAGAAAATTTTTTAAAGGTTTTCTTCTATTAAACTGTCCTATGAATTAATTTCTGTCGTTTACTCTAATTATTAATCCTTATCATATTTTCATCCCCAGTGTACTTTTCTTCATCTCCTATCTGCACGCTTTTACGTTGTTTTAAATATTTAGTATTGCTGATAGAAACAAGTGTAATTTCTTATTATTTTATCACGATTTTAAAATTGGTCTCTGTAGTCCTTAGTAATTATCCAAATTAAAAATCACTTACCTTAGGGAAATATATTGTATCTGGCAACATTTATTCTACCATACAACTGAATCAGATAAAATTTAAACTAAATTTAAGCCTTATCTCAACGGCATACAGGTTTTTTATTTACGTTTAAAAATAATAACTATTGCTTGCATTTTTTATACTTAATACGTTGTGATAAGTTCGATATTCGTATGTGTTCTAATAAAATATTATTAATTAATGTATTATAAGGATTTGCGCGTTCAAACTAGTTAAGCTATTGTTTTCATAGACTTAGTTAGCAATTATTTTTTCTTGAGAACGACAATTGATTACGTGAGGTTATTTGATATTTGTTTAATTGCCCAAAATGTTGTTTATTAATTTACTTGTTATGAAAAATCGAATTGACAGTTTTTTTAGGTTATACAATGGTACCTGCATGTAAGATTATTACGTTTTTCAAATTCAGTAGATCCCTGGTAACTCGACTAATGTTAAGCACTACCCAGTGTTGCTCTATCGAATTCGTCGGATTATAGAGTACTATAGTTCTCTAGAGCTGAGATGGCCCAGTGGTTATGACGCGTGCATCTTAACCGATGATTGCGGGTTCAACCCCAGGCAAGCACCACTATATGTATGTGCTTAATTTGTGTTTATAATTCATCTCTTGCTCGGCGGTGAAGGAAAACATCGTGAGGAAACCTGCATGTGACAAATTTCATAGAAGTTCTGCCACATGTGTGTGCCACATGTATTCCACCAACCCGCATTGGAACAGCGTGGTGGAATATGTTTCAAACCCTTTCCTTAATGGAAGAGGAGGCCTTATCTCAGCAGTGGGAAATGTACAGGCTGTTACTTTACTTTACTTTACTTACTTTTTACTTTTAGTCCTCTAGACCTGACTATAGTCCCGTTTTTTTTTACGAAAGAGAACCTTATATTCCGAAAAATTACATATTCAATGATAATATAGATGTCACACACTAAGGTACGAATCACACTTCATTATGGCCGCTCCGTTATCACGTGTAGTTAAATTCAAACTAAGCAATCAGAATCAAAACAAAAAAAAACGCGTCGAGCATAATAGTGATGGCGCGTATAATTTGTAACCTGCTTCATGTATTCATCAGTAGCGGACATTGTCAAAAAATATTCAATAATAATAGTGTTAGCCAATGATATTCTAATAAACAGATAGGTTATATCCATACTAAACAACAGAAAAAAGTGTGCCGCGCCGGGGACCGTTTATTTTAATTTATTTTTACATTTTTTATTTCATTTACAGTAAAAAGGATAGCTTGATAAAAACAATAAGTAAAACGGATAACTAGATGTTTTAATTACGCAAAATGTATTACTACGTAATTATGATGTATTATAACGTATTACTACGTAAAACAACTAAAGGCAAAGGTCCCAATTAGGACGTTTTCTAGTCTTCTCTTTTTGCGCGTTAATAACATATCTGTTTACTAGAACATCATTGGTGTTAGCCCATAAAGTATTTTAAATATAATATTTATAAATAATCATTAAAGGTTGTATAACTTCTAGCTGTTGAGTTATATTCAGTCACAGAATTATATAAATGTAATGAAATACTTTTTGGTTTGACATTTTTATAAATAAAAGTAGAAATAGAATTATTGAATTTGACATGGGAACTGTTAATCTGGGTTTAAATACGGAAGATAATGGATGATTGTAAAGAAAATTAAAAATAAATATTGTAAATTATATTAAATATCGTTAATTATTTGATGTTCCTGTTTATGGGTCTACAATAGACATGTCGGATTATAAGAACTGCCGGATGAGCCGGGTCGGGAATACTGGTAGTCCACTGTAACTTGCAAAATTTTGATCCGATATATTTTTTTTGAGTCGAGATGGCCCAGTGGTTAGAACGCGTGCATCTTAACTGATGGTTGCGGGTTCAAACCCAAGCAAGCACCACTGATTCATGTGCTTAATTTGTCTTTATAATTCATCCCGTGCTCAGCGGTGAAGGAAAACATCGTGAGGAAACCTGCATGTGACAAATTTCATAGAAATTCTGCCACATGTGTATTCCACCAACCCGCATTGGAACAGCGTGGTGGAATATGTTCCAAACCTTCTCTTCAAAGGGAGAGGAGGCCTTTAGCCCAGCAGTGGGAATTTACAGGCTGTTGTTGTTGTATATTTTTTTCACTTTCTGAAACCAGCTTTCGCCGGTGATTATTCCCAACCGATTCGACTTGATAACCTTCAAGAAAAGTATACTCATTTCTCAAAGACCATAGCATCTGCAAGGCCCTTGGTGTTGGACATGATCATGGACGATAAAAGCCATATTCCATCAGCAATCAATGGCTCATTTGCCAAATATTCCATAAAAAATGTAGTCAAACTTGACGCGTTTTGTTATGTGAGTAAGTTAACTATTAAACCGTTCTTACCACATTTATATAACACACGTAAGCTTTATTTCCCACTCAAGGTGATTTAAAACACGAAGTCGGCCATTACGCAGACGTTTTTGTTGAGCATTGCGTTGACCAAAAACGGTTAAGTGTCTATTTGCAGTTACAAGGTTCACAATTTGTGTGAGAATTTTACGATTTATCTGTGTTAAATAAGTTACTTTTGTTACTGTGAAGGTTTTAAAATACCTATATAATTAATTAGCTCGGCCGCTCTGTAGAAATATCATCTATGGTATAAGGTTTGGTACCTACAGATAAAGAGAGCTAGATAATCTCTTCGGAATGTTTTTAACAAAATGGGAATACTCACTGTTGCGTCACAATATATTTACAACAATATTATGTATATTGACAGTAGGTAACATTGATTACTTTGATAAAATCAGTGATAATCATTGTATATGCACTAGGAGTGCTTCTTGGGGCAGGGTGTCCGTTTCTATACTAAAATTCCGCAGTAATTTTTAACTTTGCCGTTTAGTAAATTCAAATCGTTTGTAAAAAAATACATTGGTAGAAAAAAGCATATTATTCGATACAAGATTTTATAAATGATAAAAAAAGCGTGGAGCTAATACCTGTTGACTTCCAAGCAGGATATATTAATTTAAATAATAGTATTTAACTAAGATGACTTTGTGTTTTTTAATTGTTAATAAATTTTTATAAATAAAAAGAAACCGCCTTCAAAAATGAACTAAAAAGAAAAAAATAATCAGTTACATCCATATCCAATTTACGATTTTTTGTTTGTTGAATTGGATATGGATGTAACTGATTATTTTTTTCTTTTTAGTTCATTTTTGAAGGCGGTTTCTTTTTATTTATAAAAATTTATTATTTTAGTAACTAATCCCTAAATATAAATAATCATAAATATCGAGCATGATCTTTTTAATATACTTTGAACCATTCTTATTCTAAAGCAATAAAATAAGAGTTCTAAAATGGGTTGAGTCGTAAAAACAGCTTATATGTAACCGCAAGAATCCCACCTATATTTCATCTGTGTCATCAAACATTTATAAACGTGGCGATTTTCTAAGAACATAAATAAAACAAAAGTAAACATTTCACCCTAATGATACGCAGATTTAGATGATTCTGCCATTGTTTCGTGTTTAATTACATGGTTCGACGAACAAATGAAGATTCCTTCTTATTTCCTACTAAAATGCATAAAAACTCCATTCTTTAAGCAACCTACGGTGACGCATTTGTTTTTACAACCATTGTCACTAAATTAATCACCGGGTCAATGACCGGGCTTTTTACAAGCATAGTTCTTTCTATACTTACTAACAAATAAAGCTAGATGCAGATTTATAATCTGGTAGATTACTTGTTCGTAAAAAAACGTAAAGTAACTACTTAATGTTGCACTTCTGGGATTACGTCATCAACTTTTGAGTTTTAATTATTTTAAATTAACTGATTGCTTTGTTTATTTGTTTAATTATATTAATTTGTTGTAAAAGAAGAAAACGTGTTTATCTTAACAGATGCGTCCATCACGAACGTCCTCACTGATGTGGTGAAACTACAACCTTATACAACTTATTAATAATCGGCTGTATTCCGTAGTGTTTATAATTGAATAGATGCTTTCGTTACTTCATGACTCTACTGCGTTATAAATATGAAGCGCGCAGCTTAAACGAACGGTGCCGAATATTAACAAGTCTTTATCAATCATGAGTCGAATCCTTTTAATTTAGATTGTAACTACCCTTCAACATTTTATCACAGTATATAGAAATTGGGACACGTTTGACGAAGATTTAAAATGCAATTTTAACCAAAATATAACAACCCTCAATATTATTTGATATTTCACGCCAATTTAAACAGGACCAAACGAGATGTGTCCCAAATACAAAGTATTTTCCGAATCATTACACAGTATAAAACAAAGCCACTTACTGCCTGTCCCTGTATATGCTTAGATCATTAAAATTACACAACGGATTTTGATTCGGTTTTTTTTAATTGATAAAGTGATTCCAGAGGAAGGTTTTTGTATATAATATATGGACAATATAGTAAAGAAACAATGATAATTTTAGAACCGTGTGAAGTGCGAAGCCGTGGCAGGTCGATGGTTGGTTTACAAATGACGAAGTTCTGTAATAGCCAAATCTATTTTTTAAGACCATTATTCGATTAGACAAGCTCCTTCTGTGAAAGTGACTAAATATAGATTATATTTTTTCATCTATCCGATTGTTTTACGTTTTACCTTAAACCATTCTACGTATATAATTACACGGGTATGTTAAATAGTTATATTAAATTACTATTTATCCTAAACATCAAGGGACACTTGGTGGTAGGGCTTTGTGCAAGCTCGTCTGGGTAGGTACCACCCACTCATCAGTTATTCTACCGCCAACAACAGTACTCAGTATTGTTGTGTTCCGGTTTGAAGGGTTAGTGAGCCAGTGTAAATACAGGCACAAGGGATATAACATCTTAGTTCCCAAGGTTGGTAGCACATTGACGATGTAAGGAATAGTTAATATGTCTTACAGCGTCATTGTCTATGGGTGATGGTGACCACTTACCATCAGGTGGCCCATATGCTCGTCCGCCAACCTATACCATAAAACAAAACACAAACTCTGTCCTATTGGTCGTTATTGCCTCGAATACCAAGCATTGTTTATTAATGTTTAACATGGTTTACATTTAAATTTATTGATAGTCCAACTTGTCGAGGCGGGGTCGTCGTTTTGATAGCAATTTGTTATTTAATTTATAACTGTCACGACCGTTGCGAAGCGGTTACAATTTATCGTGTAAACGTAATAGTTAACGGTCGGATTTGAACCGAGGTCGGACGTCAACGGTCATCTGATGTATTTGTATTATACAAATTACGCGCCGGTCAATGATGATTAGAAAGTTATGCTGATCTGCGCGGAGCGAGACAATTGAGGTATTTAATTGGTGTTTTTTTTTTTAATTTACGTAATAGTATTGTAATTTATCAAAATCAAAATAAACTTAACTTAAAAAAGGTTTTTGCAAGCACTTTTGAATCGTCAATTAACAATTAAGTGAAGCTACCACTTTACATAATAATTATTACATTATTACAGATCTGTGTACAAGATTATTATTATTGGACTTATATTGTATATGAATATATATATTATCTGTGTATTTATGTATCTGTCCCCTCGAGTGACACACATTGCGGAAAGCGCGGGAATATGAAATATATGCTTTGGGTTGTGGAATATGTTACAAATCCTCTCCTTAATGGAAGAGGAGGCGATATAAATGGTGAGTGTGCCAGTGTACTACACACAGGGGCCGCTGTCGCTGATACGTTTTGGATAGAATTTTATATTTCAAAGTTCAAACGCTGGTTGAAACAAAAATTAAAGTAATGTACAAGAGTATTGTACCATAAGAAAGTCTACAAAAAGCCGCGATGATATAACTCTATCTGTTAGGGATAACCCACAATAACTCTTTTTATCCTTCACTGTTTACAAGAACTAATAGATTATTTTAGAAGGAATATTAAGAAATACAACATCAGTACTAGTCCAATTTAGTATCTTGAATATTGATTGTATCTGCTCAACATTGCTCTGAAGTGACTGGAAAAGTTGTATATAAATACATTCTGTAGAATATCTAGTGACAGCATTGGGGACATTCATTAATAATAACGTAAGCCTATTTTAACTAGAGTTTGACCTCCCCTATGAAAAAATAAGAATAGGGCGAGAGTTCAATCCGATTCCAAACTCCTTCCCACCCCTTTGTACGAAGACATAAGACATGGTCGCATGGACCCCACACCCTCTAGATCGCCTTACGTAATAAATAAATGTCCACACTCCACACATGTGAAGCCGGGGCGGATTGCTAGTACACAAATAATACCTAAAAAAACCTTGGGCAATTTATACTTAATTCTAGAATTCGTGACATTATTATACGCGTTACCACAAATGACAATTTTCGACAGTTCTGTTTTGTAAAAGCTTACTTCATTTATCGTTCGTGAAACGATATTTCGATATCCTTTAAATGTTATTATTATAATAATGTCGCGTAATACAGTTTGACATTTCATAATCGATTTCTGCGGTGAGTGTCGTGTTTGTTCTTACAGAATAGGTATGTAGGTTTAAACATTTTCGTTTATACAGGATTATTGATAATTTGACAGTATGATCTACAATGCACAGTGCAGGAATCTATCCTTACCATTATCTTCCTGCGCAAATTATTCACTAAGAGGTTCCTGATAGGAGAGTTATTTTTTGTAGTCAAAGTCAAAATCAAAAATCTTTATTCAAAATAGAAGTGATTAAACTTTCTTATTGGCCGTCAAAAATCTACCACCGGTTCGGAATTTAACACCTCAGTGCTGAGAAGAACCGGCGAAAGTAGATTCGTGCTGAATTAATATGGGGTTAAAATTATTACAAATAGACACCCCTATCAGATCATAACGGGAATACGTCGAATTAAGTATAACCCTGTATATGTATACAGTCATATTACTATAGACGGCCCAGTGCATTTTACCCAACCAATGTTGGTTCAAATTTGAATAAGTACTCCTGAATTTTCAATCGTCCATAATTCATCTCGTCTTAGACGTCATCTCGTTCTACCTCAGCCTTTTAATTATTTATACATGTGTCTTGATAGACTATCATTGGGGAGAATGCATTGAATAAAGTAGTAGGCGACGGTTCACACTATCTACACCCTCCTTGGTAAAGTAGTATGTTTGGAATCGAGTGTAGCAGGCGCACACACCAAGATCTTAAAGATTATCATCACACTAAGGACACCCGCCTCAGCTTTGCTCGGGTTCTTTATATGTATCGATAAAGTATGATCAAATTATATTAAATCATTATAAATTGCAGCATTTGTGTTATTCTGATGTATATCTAATGGTATTGTTAAATTTAATCCAAGTCCATTAGTCTTTTTGGTGAAAAAGTAGCAAACATGCATACATTAATTCTCACAAATATTCGCATTTATAATATTAGAAGGATGGTTTGAAAGAAAATCGCTTACCGCTTTCTTTCCCTCCGTGTCTATATATGTAAAATTACGCAACGGATTTTTATGCGTTTTTCTTAATAGATAAAATGATTCGAGAGGAAGGTTTTTGTGAAATACATGGAGAGTATAGTGAAGAAATATAGATAAATATAAGATTGTGTTATCTAAAGGGTGTTCAGAGAAAACAAGGGAGGATTAGACCAGCACAGATATTTACTAGTTATACCTGTGCTACTTATAACGAGGCAAATCAATAAAAATGCGTGTAATGATTTTTTGCAACGGCTGTGACAAGCCAAGTGGAACTTGGAGGCCATCTTGTGTAATTGCACCAAGACAAATGTCACACGAAGAGCGATGCGGTTTTAGAATTATCGATTTCTCCTCCGATAAAATCGATATGATTATATCGAGAAACTGCTATGGTTTAGTGGCATGTTATTTGGCCACAGAGGTACTGGCTGATTAAAATTTACTGGATTTTTCAATGGAAAACATCTCAGTAACAATTAGAAGACATACTCCTTCCGTGCCATGGAAAGCAAGTGACGCTGTTGCTTTCGCGTTTGAATTATTTCTGGCCATGTTGGATTTGCTGCCTCAGCTGATTATACGAGTAAGGGAATCAAAATTAAAATCAAAATATACTTTATCCAAGTAGGTTATTACAAGCAGTTTTGAATCGTCATATAACAACTTTTTTAAGTGAAGCTACCACTGATTCGGAAAGTAGATTAGAACCGGCAAGAAAGATTAGAAGAAGTAGATTACACACACTTATAAATAATAATATGCCCTGCGTTGGTTGCGTTGACTAACATGACTTTGTATTTTTAAATATTAAAAAAGAGTAACTACTGAGTTTCTTGCCGGTTCTTCTCGGTAGAATCTACTTTCCGAACCGGTGGTACTTGGTAGCTTCACTTAATTGTAAAATGACAATTCTAAAGTGCTTGTAAAAGCCTACTTGAATAAAGTTTATTTTGATTTGATTTGATTTGATTTGGCCTCCCGTGAGATTAGCTGTTGCCGAAATCGATCAGCATGATACCATCATTAAGTAGGTACTAGATTGGTAAGTAGTTAGCTGAGATAGCTCAGCGATTATAACGCGTGCATCTTAACCGATGATGGCGTTCATAGTTAATTTCGTGCTCGGCAGTAAAAGAAAACATTGTAAGGAAACCTGTATGTATCTCATTTCAATCAAAATAAACATCATTCAAGTATTTTACAAGATAGTTTTGAATCGCCATTCAAAATCTATTAAGTGAAACTACCACCTACCTAATTTTATAAATCCAAACTCAGCTCGATTAGATATAATTACATTTATTTAACATAATCGGTTCAATCGACATAATTCCAAGTTGTACAATCAATCACCCTTAATTTTCATGATCACCCCGTTCAAAAAACCCCGATTCTGACCACCGACCGCTCTCTTCTGTTTTTCTTCTTTTATTTTTCCTGTCAATCAGTCATCCAATTGGTCAGCCGATCAAAGTCTGCTTCCTTTACCAGCCAGCCACGACGCAACAGTGTTACCATCTCTAAATCAGAATAACACAATTAAAATCATCACATTCGGCCATCCGAACGAGTGCAACTCCTGGTGCACAGGTCTCACATTCGTCCTAAAAGCCCAAAAGATATTTGAGTCAGCATTATTTTAGTTCTAATGAAAGTCATGGTTTTACACGTACATATATTTTATTCACTACGACACGCGGCTACGTAGCAAACAATTATCATCACATTCGGTCATTCGTTTTACTTTCGAGTGTTCGATTGATGCTGTTGCAGCTCTTGCCTGAGCGAAAATTGTCATAATCAGATGACTCTACTGAACATTCACTAACTTTTCCATCATTACCGTTTGAGAGTTTCCCATTTATCTAAGTTCTCATTCGGTCTGCAGCAACAACAGTTTCGAACATCTTGTTAAAGCCAAAAACTTTACCAACAACAACAAAAAAAAATTAACAAAAAAAAAATCGCGATTACTAAATCGCCTTCCCCATAGACGACAGCTACGGTGCTCCATAGTAGCGCAACTTTTGTTTCTGCTGAACCGTCTCAATTTTTATTTTATTGACTTTGATTGATTTTACGCTCTCCGATGAATCATCGGCTCCTTCGCCTAGTTTATTCGCTAACTCATCAAGAATCCTCAACCAAACAGGATTTTATGATGCCTTCTTTTGAGTAACAGAGTTAACGTGGCTGTCTCTGCCCCATCTGTATTTATCCAGCCACGTGTCCCAGCAACGCTCGGCTTTCCGGCTATTATTTATCTTTATAGAATTTAATATTTTTTTTGGTTGAAGATTTCAACTTGCCTGTTGGCACTGGGACACGTGACTCAAAATAAAAATAAATGTTATTCAAGAAGGCTTCTACAAACTCTTTTGAATCTTTATTTAACAACAATATTAAGTGAAGCTACCACCGGTTCGGCAAGCAGACTCCACCGAGAAGAACCGGCAAGAAACCTATTACTCTTTTTCAACATTTAAAAATATAATCATATTAGTTAAATACAATCACATATGCATGCAATATATCCTGCCTGGAAGTCAATAAGTATTAATTCTGCGCCTTTTTTATCGTCTGCATAATCCTGTATTGAATAATATGCCTTCTTTAACAATGTATTTTTTTTAATGATTTAAATTTATGAAGAGTCAAAGTTACTAGGATACCTTGTCCCCAGAAGGTTTTATTGACTTTGCGAAGTCGGAAAATTGGCCTTATAAGTTTATCCTTACTTCTTGTACACGTACAATGATTATCACAGATTTTATCTAAGTGATCAATGTTTCTATGAATATACACAATGTTGTTATAAATCTATTGTGACGCAACATGGAGTAATTCTTCTACTTTGCTAAAAACATCCCGTAGAGAGTCTTTAGCTCCAAGATTATAAATAGATCGGACTACTCTCTTTTGTAAAAAAAAAAAACAGATACAATATCTGCAGTTACCCCAAAGTATTATGCCGTATGACATAATAGGCTCCATAATTTGACCGCTAATTTTACGTGAACAGTATTATTAACATTAGTCTTGCTGGCACACTTACACTGTACGTGGATGACACACGCCTTTTTTTATAACCGTGACTGCGTTCACGACTTAACAAGTAAAGCTCAAAAAGATATAATAAATATAAGTAAAACGTTTGATATGATTTTTGTGCAAAGAATAAACATATATGAAGTATCACACCCCTTACTGTTAACAATAGAAAAATGCTCAACAAAAGAGAAATACCTAGGATTATGGTAAAACAATAAGCTGTCTTGGCAAGAACATATACAAAATTTTAGAGCCAAACTAGTACTTATATTGAGTGCATTAAGAAATGTCGCAAATTACACTCCAAAGGAAGTAACAATGATAATATATAACACCTTAGTTAAATCAAACATTCAATATTTAATAGAAGTATGGGGACTTGCCGCTAAGGCAAAAATTCCGTTACAAAGAATGCAAAATAAAATTATTAAAAAACTATTTCGCTATCCCTCTCTCGTCAATCAATAAATTGTACAAGGAAACAAAATTGCTAAATATCACCCTACTATACACTTACTACACCTACGTGGTGATGAGAAAGATCATCAACAATTAAATACAGTCTAACATCAAATTTGATACAAGAAATAATTAAACTCAATATAAGAAATAGGGATAATTTGAGTCTAAGACCAGGTGAGGGAGTGCAGCTATATAACATCTTACCTAATCACGTTAAAGGTGCTGACAACATAATTTTTTTTAAAATCAAAATTGAAAGAATACGTCTTTACAATGTAAGCAAAGCTTTAATGAATCATTGATTACAAATGTTATATTAAGCGTTCCAGAGGTATAAATATTGTCAGATACTGCTTTAAAATATTCATTGTATCTCATTGTAAGTGAACTTTACGTTTTTATGAGAAATAATTTATTTAAACCTAAAACACCGTAGGATCGGCTACATCAACATGGCCACCGTTTAAATATATATCATAATTTTGCTATCTAATATTGGTTAGGGTAATAACTACATATTTTGTTTTTGAACATTCAAAACTAAATTATTTAATGTAAACAAATCGTGTATGTGTGATAATGCACCAGTCACATCGTCAGTATTTTTTTTGTCCGCCTTAAAAATTAGAGAATTATCGTCAGCAAACAACACTTTAATACAGATACCTTTAAAATAGAAAGAAATATTATTTATATATACTAGAAATAGAAAGGGACCAAAATTGAACCTTGTGGATTGAACACCCATTTTTAACGTATATCCAGAAGACTTTCTTTCATTAATGAAAACTCACTGGACTCTTTGATTGAAGTATGAGATTAAAAGCTTTACCTTTAGTGCCGTAGTATTTGAGCTTATAAAGAAGCTTCTCGTGTTATACACAGTCTTTAATGCTTTAAACAAATCACAGTATACTCCAAAAGCAGTCTGCGATTTCCCAAGCATTGCAAATATGTTTGAGAAGTGCTATTTCCGCATTAGTTGTCTAGCGATCCCTTCTAAAACTGAATTGCTCACTATGAAAAATAGTATTTGCACTAAAATAGATAAGAAGTTAATTTATTAAATTTTTATTAAAATGTTTAAAATAAAATCGAATTCGAAAAAATTCGAACATTTTACTTAAGGCGGGGGAGTATGGAAAACGAAAATTTTGTATGTGACGTTATTAATAAATTTTACGTAAATGGGGTATTATATACTTTTATGACAACTATTGACATAAGCTGCTCCAAATGGAAAATCACTAACGCATATAGAAACATTATTATTTAATAATCTAGGTGCATCTGATGTAAATGATTTCAAATAAAATGTTATTTTATTGGGTTACGTTATCAAAGAAATATTTCAAATAAATGTGCAACCTCTAATTCGAGATCTCATGTATCTATAGCCAGGGTAAGTTTATCGTAGAAGTATTATCTTAACTTAAAGCCTTGCGAAGCTTTGCCGGCCTTTCCTCCCAATTGTAACAAACCGATGGCAAAGCATCGAACCATATTTTTGCAAGGCCAGTTAACTTTTGAAAAGCAAAATGCATGGTTTGAATCTGATTCCAACCATATATATACCAGACCACTCGTTTTCTATTCTCAGCTAACTTTCCACATTTTGTGCCCTACTGGATGGGCCGAAATCGGATATTACATTATTGACATAGTTATTATTCAGCTGATGAAACTTGGCCTTGTCATCTCCCCGGATAATAGAAATAAGCTGTATTACCTCATCTTTAATGAAATTGCCTACAATTTGCGAAGTCGTTTGCTCCAGTTGTGGTGCTGGTGCCGTCGAGACAGACTGGGATATCTGTTGTACCTCTTCTACCACCCACACCGGACATCTTTGATAGTCTTGTGGCCACGCCTGGCCACCGAGAGTGAAGGGGACTCGTGGCGTTTCTTTGGTTCCCATTTGCGTCCTCTTCGTTCAGGGTGGATCTCGTTCGATTCCATTCTCTCGGAAAGGGAAGATAATGAATTAGTTGAAAGTAATTGACGTAGCCAACGGCACACGTAATCTGAAGAGGCACACATGGCCTCTATTCTTTAAGTCATGGAACATACATAGCTCCATTCAGACACACATGGCCTGATAATCTTAAGGAACATACATAGCTCCATTGCCAACATTGTCTCCTGATTCTACACCTGATGCATGCACATAGTACATGGTACTTTTAAATATTTTAAAAAAACTAGTATGTAATAAAATCTCGATTTACAGTATGCTATGAAATAGAAAATATTCACGTCTATGTAAATGATACATTTTTATAGATTTTATATAATAATAATTAAACTAAACACTTAAAATGTCCGCCCACAAATGTCAAACATGTCTGCTCGTTATACTTTATGTCATTAAATTTTATGAATTTAGTATCGAAATATCTCAGTTATACGAATTTTGCGAATATACGTTGTCGTCTCAAAATCATTATTTTTAATCGATCTATAATTGTGGATAGGTTTCGATCAGATCTATATTAAACCGAAATTAAATTATTAATATACATAGATAACTGTCATCGTCCATTATCGTCGTTTCGTGCATTATTTTTACAAAGGAAATTTGTTATAGATACATCATGGCAATAAGTTAAAAGACAATGGACAACTTGAACATTGAAACCAAATATTTTATATCGTTACAGTACCTTTTTGGCGCGTAGATTTTATCCCACTTCTGAGTTTTTATAAATCCAAACTCAGCTCGATTAGATATGTTTACGACATTAGCCCCTTTCACTCGATAGCGCCTTTAAATCAAATTACATATACATGGTAATGCTTTCGTCTTACAGAGTTCGATTGTAAGAGGCTAACTGTTAAGCTACTACTCAGGGTGGCACAGCTTGAACTGATAAATCAGTGGAGCCCCGTGGACTAAAGTGCATTATTTAATATTGAAATAGTTTAATTTATATATCATTAAGTTAAGATCATTGAACTATAGGGGTCCACTTTTATCAGTTCAGATTGTGGCGGGAATCTTTTATAGCTAACAAAGAAAACACAATTTAAAATGTACTTACTCGTATATTATTGCAAACCTTTTGTTTTACAAATACACACGCCTCGTATATTGTTGTACACGTTTTATATTCTTAAGTTTTAACTACGATTTTTACAAGTTTACAACAATAACCACCAAAGATGAACTTCCGAAGTTGACGCCATCCAGAATAATCATTTAACTTGCCCGCCAAGAAAAGAATTGGCGGCAACCGGAAGATTGTCTTTGGTATTACCATTTACAAAAATACATTACTTGCAGATTATTTATCACGTATTACCCAATATCCTAGATATTTAATAGATTATTTAACAATTGCTAACAGATATAATTACATTTATTTAACATAATCGGTTCAATCGACATAATTCCAAGTTGTACAATCAATCACCCTTAATTTTCATGATCACCCCGTTCAAAAAACCCCGATTCTGACCACCGACCGCTCTCTTCTGTTTTTCTTCTTTTATTTTTCCTGTCAATCTGTCCAGTCATCCAATTGGTCAGCCGATCAAAGTCTGCTTCCTTTACCAGCCAGCCACGACGCAACAGTGTTACCATCTCTAAATCAGAATAACACAATTAAAATCATCACACTAATAAAATGTATATCCACCGATCCGGTTTGGAACAGCGAGGCCAAACTTTTTCCCTAAAGGGAGGAGAGGCCTTAGCCTAACAATGAGAAATTTATAGGTTGTCAATGTTGGTGACCGTTATTATTTATTTATTTATTTAGGGACAACCAACAGAAGTTACAACATTAGTATTTGCATAAAAGATGTTCTTAGACTAAGAATTAATTGCACTTCCAATTACAGGTTATCACAGCATGCACATCAAAATTATTAATTAAATATAAAATAATAATATGTACCTACTTCAATGTTAATTTTATAATAATTCAAATTTAAATAGTTGCATATCGTAGTCAATTGCATAAACATTAATTTATTCTAACTTAATTTAATTTAATTTGAGGTATGTCAAGCAATAGTGAATAAATGTCTTTAATTTAAAAACAAATGCCCCTAAGTTGCCGTGAAATAGATCTAAGCCATTTATTTCTTTCGATAAATTATTGTGAAGTATGCTCACTCTTAGTATTGGAGATTTTTTTCCAGCTCTTGTTTTGTGTCGGAGTATTTGGAACAAGTTACAACCAAAGCGAGGGATTCTTCTCGGTACCGTGAAACAAAATTTGTTCAATATTTCTGGACAGTCGATATTATTGTTGAAAAGTTTGTGCAAAAAACACATGTTTAGATAGGATCTTCTGTTTTCAAACGTTTGCATGTTAAAGTACTTAAGCCTTTCGCTGTAGATATTAAAAGAGTTAATTTTGGTTTTGTACGCCAAATGCCTTACAAATCTTTTTTGTATCTTTTCGATTCTTGTTTTTTGTGTTATATTGGTTGGACACCAAACTATGGAGCAATATTCTAACTTGCTGCGAACATAGCAGTCATAAAGTCTGATTACTGTACTCGTCTTTCGAAATTCTTTGCTACAGCGTATAATAAAAAAAGGCCCCGACGAATTGAGAACCTCATCCTTTTTTTGAAGTCGGTTAAAAACCAAGACTCTTATTGGCTGATTCGACTATTTTATCGACGTGTTTATTAAAATTTAATTTCGTATCTATTGTGACACCCAAGTCTTCAATGTTCTGAACCTGCAGTTCTATACCTTGTATGTAGTATTTTGAACTTATTGGTCTTAATTTACGTGTAATTTTAATGTGTTTGCATTTATCTATATTTAAAAACATTTTGTTTGTCTTGCACCATGTATCCAAAGCATTTAAGTCATGTTGCAGAAGCAAAACATCGTTTTGTTCTTTTATGACACGTGTTAGCTTGAGATCGTCGGTGAAAAGGTAGCAGCGTGAATATTTTAATACTGTAGTAATATCATTAATAAATATATTAAAGAAGAGAGGTCCGAGATTAGATCCCCGTGGAATACCAGAGTATGCCATGACGAAGTCAGATTGGTAGCCGTTTACAACAACCGTAGAATTTCTAGCTTTGAGATAAGTTGTGCACCACATCAAAAGGGCGTCGGAGATTCCCAGTAGTTTTAATTTTTTTATCAATAGGTTGTGGTTCACTTTATCGAAGGCCTTTGAAAAATCCGTATATATAATGTCATTCTGGTGGCCCCTGTCCAGGTTTTCATAAATATGTCACATACATCATGAGATTTGTATTTGTATCGTTTAGTAATAAATCCATGTTGCTTGTCACTTAGGTAATCTTTAGCGTAGTTGTAAATTATAGGATAAACCAGAGATTCAAATACCTTAGACAGAGTACACAAAATTGAAATAGGTCTGTAGTTTTTAATTTGTTCGAGTTTCCCTGATTTATATATTGGCACAATTCTTGCTTCCTTCCACCTTATAGGAAATTGCCCAGACGATAAGGATTTGTTATAAACTAACATTAGTGGAAATGATAAAGTGGATGCACAATTCAAGAGAAAAAGAGGTGGAATATTGTCTGGCCCCGCAGCTTTGTTAACATCAAGTCTTTTTAGCTTTTTATAAATCTCAGTTTGTGTTAGCTTAAACGTACGTATTCTCTCTCGTATACTGAGGAGAAATTGTATGCAAAATAATTGCAAATAGATTGGGGGTCATTAGATTTTTCGTCGCAACATAGTTGAGGGATAAGGATTCTTGCACTGGCGAAAATTTTTTAAATGAGTCCAAAAGTATCTAGGATTTTTTCCGATTTCATTCTCTATTTTAGTTAAATAGTTGTGGTAGCACTGAGATAACAATTTTAGGCAGTCGGATCTAAGATATTCGAATTCAATTTTATCCAAGGGATTCGCATATTTTTTGAGTTTAACGTGGTATTTGTGTTTTAACTTCAATACCTGTAAAAGTTCTTTAGAAAACCATTTAGGAGAGTCTCGTTTACTGTTTATTTTTTGGGGTACGAATTTTACTATAATTTTATGTAATATGGCGTAAAAACGATTCAGCATGTCGTTAACATTATTACAGGTAGAAAATTCAACAAGCCATGATATTTTGTCAAGTTCATTAATAATTTTGTTATAGTCGGCCTTATAGAAGTTAAATTTATTTACATTTTTATTAATGTTTTTTGTTTTTTTAGGTAATTGAATATTAATATCTAGTGGTGGGTGTAAAACATCTATTGTCTTTTTTAAAGGATTGTAACTATTCGAGACTGTAACGTCTTGACTACATAGTACTAAATCTAGAATTTTATTTTTGGAATTATATATTAGGTTATATTGGTTTAAATTATTCAATGATATAAAATCAATTAAGGAGCTCTTGATATGACAATTGTTATAGTTGTCGGGTATAGCAAAAGAATCTTCTTTAGAAACATACTAATAAACATCGCTTAGGTTAAAATCCCCAACAATAAGTGTGCATTCACGACTGTGACAGTAATCCTGCAAAACTTTGTTTGTATTTTTTGTGAATGCGTCCAGCAACTCACGTTTAATAGGTGGTGGTAAATATACTGCACAGATATTAATAATTACTGGCTTTAAATCTACGGTTAACCAAATATCTTCACAGTCACTTTCCCATTCAAGTATCCTTTGTGACGTGAACATCTTAGATATAGCTATTAAGACACCTCCACCTGTCTTTTTATGTTTGCTTAGGGCAGAGCTTTCGCGGTCACGTCTGTATACGATGTAATTGTCATCAAAAAGTTCCCCCGTGAATAGACTACTATTTAACCATGTTTCAGTAAATATTATAATATCATAATTTATCGCTAGTATTTCTTGACGTACCTCATTAATACTTAACCTTAAACCTCTAACATTTTGGTAATAAATTGAAATAGAATCGAATTTTAATAGATAAATTATTATAAACATGTCTTTAATACAGTGTGTTGCATATACAAAAGGGCACTTAAATCAATGTGGACAGTGTTTCAATGTTCCTTATGAATTTGTATTCGGATGTTTCAGTTTTCCGCATGTAGATATTGCCTCCTCTGACCCAAACAAATCGGTACTTTAATTCTTTGGCTTTTAACCGTGCTGCTGCATGGAGAGATTTCTGCGTCGGAGAGAGATGCTCAACCACGTAGATTGGCTTCGGATCGCCTCGTATTCCAATATGGTTGGTATTCATTTTTTCGGAGTTGTTCTTCGCTTTTTTGTTGAAGTTAATAGATGCTGCTAGGAACTCATCCCGGATTCTCGGACTGCTAAACTTAATTAAAATAGAACGTGGCCTCGGACTGTTATTTTGAAGCTTTGCGACTCTCGTGCAGTAGTGTATATCGGACTCATTCAATTTATAGTTTGTGGTTATTGCTATTTGCTTTACAAGAGTCATCAGGTTTTCATTCTTGTGCTCAGGTACGCAGTGGATTTCTACATTCATCGAGCGTGAATGTTGTTCTATCTTTTCCAGACGTGCTCCTAATTCATTCACCGATGTTTGTAAATTCTTGCACTCGGTCTCCAATGTCTGAATAACCTTTTCCTTCGCTGATATTTCCTTCTTTAAGCCTTCGTATTGTTGTTCTATAAAGTTCATCGAGTCTGTAACTTGCACCAATTGATCTAGCACTTCTTTAGTTTTAATGTTCAGTTGAGACATTATATTAGTTTTAAAATTTTCTAAAGTTTTGACTAGTTCTTCCCTAATAGCTCTGCGAACATCAACAAGTGTCAGGGAGTGTGATTCACCATCATTTGAATCATGTGTTTCCTGTTTTCGTCTAAGGGTGATATTATTTTGAAGTTCTTGATTATTATCTGGGAAAGATCTCACGGGCGTGCTGGTGTTATCAGTTCCAGGACGAGGTCTATTACATGATGGGCAGAGCCATGTAGATTTGAAATCTTCAGATAAATTTTTATACAGTGTAGTAGTAATAACCGTTACGCAGGTATAGTGGTAGTGGTACCTCTTCTTACACAGTTGGCATTTTAAGATTTCATTTGAATTTGTTAGGCGGTTACAACACTCGAACTTATTTTTATTAAGTGCATTTTTTGCTTGATCGGCCATAGTTTATTTTTATAATTGTACCGAAAACAAGAAAAACAAAAAAAAAAATTAAAAAAATCTTTATAAACATGGGTTTGATGAGGCGCGATCCGTGATCTATGTGAATTCTATGCTTCATACCAAGACGCCAGCGTTCGCTGATTATGTTTTGTCAAATAGTTACTCATATTTTGGCTGTTATGCGAATTGATAAGAATGCCTTTTTGCTTTGCAATGATATTGTTTTATTTTTACGCTACCGGCACTTAAACTTATTGCTTCATTGTAGCGGTTCGTTACTGTCTGTTATTGTTCGCTCTTGTAATATATGTTTTTAAGGTTTTGAGAGGTGTAGTCTATAATGCTAATGTCCTTAGCCAGTTGAGTCTGTGCGCCCCAGATAGATATGTGTGGCGGAGACATCGACCGCCGTTGCTAGCGGTGCCCACCGGGCGAACCAAGTTGCTCAAGGAAGCACCACTGACGCGCACGTTACGTACTCTCAATGCGATAGCTGACAGAGTTGATTTGTTTTGTTGCAGTATGAGTGAACTCACAATAGTTGCTGCTTGGAATATATCATATACAATTTAGTATTATATATATTATTATAACATGGATAGATGTATTAAATTTGTTTTTTTTTTTTAAAGTGCTGTAATATCGAATTGGGGCACAATCCTGTAATGATATGTATACAGTGTGGCATTAAATAAATAAATAAATGTTTATATGTTTTATTGCACTTCACAAATACATGTTAGTGATTATATACTGTCACTTATTTTGTTTTGGTATCACTAGATCTTGAGTTCAGTTATAAGTTTTCACTTTTATCACTAATTTATCGATAATTTGTGTAATTGATGACGAGACAACATTTACCACAGAGTGTCCTTTTGCAATTTACACATTTAGTTGGACTATCACAACTTTTTCCACTTTTAAATAATTTAAATAGAATATTTTAGCAAGAGCAAGTGTATCCGTGACGTATGACGTGACCTGCTGTGTTATTCTTTACGAAGTCACTCGTTGAATGAAATTATTAACACATCAATCTGGTTACGACATTGAATCAAGAAATGTGGTAAAACTGTACTCGGTGCCCATCTGTACGTATCGCCCGCTCATGGCATATTCCAGCGCTAAACACCGGTACTTAGTATTGCTGTGTTCTACTTTAAATTCAGTTTGAAATTCGTAAATTCCCGATGTCGAGATCACATTTAAATATTGCAAAGTTATGTTTTAATTTGAGTGTTCAAATTGTCTGAATATAATTATGTCTAATTAGTGGTGGGGGCAAAGGAGACCATGGCCCCGGGCGCCATATGAAAGGGCGGTGGATAAGGAATATAGAAAAAAAAAACGAAACCGCAAGTGTGTGAAACCTAGCTATTCTGGCAATTTAAAATGAAATACATTTTGATATTGACGATTGTGCAAAAGATTTTGCTTTAAAAAAAACGCGAAGAGTACATTTTAATCTATTTTCTTTTGAATGAATAGTGACAAAAATATTTAATAATACTAGAAACTTTGTAAACCTTAGGTCTCTTCAATATAATATTTAAAATTTTAAATAAGGAGTAATTAAAATAGGGGCGGCAGATTTCCTTTGATTTTATTTTTTATTATAAATTTTCCTTAAAATCCATACTGTAGTTTTTGCATGAAAGGACAAACATCCATATGTTAATTAAGCAAATATTATGAAGTCTCAAGTCTGTGTGAAGAAGAATTATCTCATTTCGGTCTACACCTGAAAAAATGACAGTTGAAATGTTTAAAATATGTATTCCAGTATTTATCATTATTATGCATTAGTGGTTTGAGATTTCTTTATATTAGATGCATGTCATAAAAACTCTAATATAGAATAGGCTATTTGAAAATGCGAAAAATAAATTGTGAATTCTTGTAATCAGTGTATATTATGAGTTTAAAAATGGTTATTTACTAACGAATCTTGAAAATAATACTTAATTTATTCAAAAACCCATAAATAAAAATGCATTTTTTCAAACATTTGTCACGTGAAACAAAACGCTCCTGATTGGTCGGACTTATGATGAAGTCACTTTCTTGTAAACTTTGCTTTTCTACTTTAGAGGAGAGTTGAGGCTCTTGAATAAAACTCTTGATGAGTGGTCGAAGGAATGATTTAATGAAAAATTACACCGATATATATACAAAAAATGCAAAATAAATTAACCAATCAAAAAACAGTATAAAGAAATAATAAGAAATAAAAGAGACGGAGGATATCGTTCCGTCTTGCTCGCACACGCTGACGTCACGCGCCTAGCTGCGCGCGTATTATTCCGGGTCGCGTATCTGCTGCCGCGATGTTATAAATATCGCCCCCGCACGTCGCGTCAGCCATTTCGTTCGAGCGCCGCGCGGAGAGAGGACGACTGCACTGAAGATCGCCGTGTCGACTTGCCATGTGTTGTGTAGTGAAGTGTTGAAGATATGAAGATAAACGAATCTAAAAACAGTCCTTTTCAGGACTAATCTTGTTTCGATACGACTTGAAAAACAGTCCTTTTCAGGACTAATCTTGTTTCATTACGACGCAAAAAAACAGTCCTTTTCAGGACTAAACTTGTTTCAACGACGACGCGAAAAACAGTCCTTTTCAGGACTAATCTTGTTTCAATACGACGCGTCTTAACAGTGCTGCTACAGGAGTCCCCCTCAAGTGAAACGTACCGGCAGTTTGATGTTGCGGCCTGACCTTGATGTTTTGATGTTGACAGGCTGTGACGTCAAGTTATTCGATGCGTTAGGTAACTGGTTTTCTATGGTAACGGTTTTTTTGTGGTAAGGTAAGGTAATGGTAAGGTTTGTATCTGGTTGAGTGAGGTTATTTTGTTCTTCTGGTTCTTGCAGCACGTATGCAGGTTTCAATCGGTCGATTGATATGTTGGTTTGACGGTCGGGTAATTGAATCGTAAACACCTTATTCGATCGTTGTACGACTCGATAGGGACCTTCATATGGTGCTTGAAGTGGCGTTCTTAATGCGTCGACTCTAATAAACACATGACTGCATGTACGTAGGTCTTGATGCACGAAGATGTGTTTATTGTTTCGATGTGTTTCGAACGGCTGAGGCTTATATTGAGCGATGTTCGCGCGTAGTTTTTCGACGTACGTACTATCCATCGTAGATGTAGGTATGGATGTGCTTGCGTCGAAAAAGTCGCCGGGCAATCGTAGGTTATAGCCGTAGGTAAGCTCAGCTGTGCTAACGCCGGTATCGGTGCGTAGTGCGGCTCGCAGTCCGAGTAGTACTGTAGCGAGTTCATTGCTCCACGAACTCGTGTTCGATAGTTTCGCTCGCAGTGCAGTCTTCAATGTACGATGCCAGCGTTCGACGATTCCGTTGCTTTGCGGATGGTATGGCGTAGTACGGATTTTGTTTATTCCGAGAATTTTTACAAGGTTATTGAACAGGTGACTTTCGAACTGTCGACCTTGATCGCTTGTTATTGTGGCGGGACATCCGAATCTTGCTATCCAGTGATTATAGATGACTTCTGCGACTGTCTCAGCTGATATGTCGGCGGTAGGTATAGCTTCGGGCCAGCGGGTTTGTCTGTCTATCATCGTGATTAAGTAGCGATGTCCTTGTGCTGTAGTAGGAAGCGGTCCGACGATGTCTATGTGGATGTGTTGAAAACGGTCGCTTGGCGGGAATGCTTCGATGTGGCTTGACGTGTGACGTTGTATCTTACTTTTTTGACAGTTAATACAACTTTTCGTCCATTGAGCGATGTCCGAGTTCATTGAAGGCCAAAAGAATTTTTTCGTAATCATCTTGCGCGTTGTTCGGGTTCCGGGATGACTTATATTATGTACGCTGTTAAAAACTTGCTTTCTATATTCTTCGGGTATATAAGGTCGAATTTGAGATGTAGATATTTCGCAATATATTTCGCTGTCGGTGTTCGGGATATTTATTTTTTTGAAGGATAAGTTGCTCTGTTGTAATAATTTTTGAATGTTGCTGTCTCTTTCTTGAGCGTTCGCTATTTCGCTGTAATTGATTGTGGATGGGCAGGCTATTGCTTCGATTCGGCTTAAGGCGTCTGCGACGATGTTATTTTTCCCGCTTATGTGACGTATGTCCGTGGTGAATTCGCTTATGTATAACAGCTGTCTTGTTCGCCGCGGAGTTTCGTTCGATGTTTGCGTCTTGTTCATAGCGAATGTAAGCGGTTTGTGGTCGGTGAATATTATTATTTGTCGTCCTTCGAAGATCTTACGAAAGTGTTTAACTGCCATGTAGATAGATAGGAGTTCTCGATCATATGTTGAATATTTGATTTGTGCGTCGGAGAATTTCTTTGAAAAGTAAGCGATAGGTTGCCATTTCTCTTTGATATATTGTTGTAGGACGGCTCCTGCGGATGTATCGGATGCGTCGCAGAATATCGCAAGAGTAGCTTGATGTGAAGGGTGAGCGAGTAAGGTGGCGTCGGTTATGCTCTTTTTACACGCTTCGAAGGCTTGCGTTGCTTCTTCGGTCCATTGAATGACGGTTTTATCGCGCTTCTTTACGTTGTGTAGGTATGAGTTTAACGGAGCTTGTAGTGTAGCTGCGTTCGGTATGTGGTCACGGTAGAAGTTAAGCATACCGAGAAATCTTCTTAACTCTTCTATTGTTTTCGGTTTAGGATAGTCGACTATTGCTTTTACTTTTTCTTCAGGCGGTTTAATTCCCTCTTTAGAAACGATGTACCCGAGGAATTTGACTTCAGACTGGCCTAGGTTGCATTTGGCGGGGTTGATAGTGATTCCATTCTCTTCGAGTCTTCGTAACACTGTTCGGAGATGTTCTCGATGTTCGGTTTCATTGTTTGAAGCGATGAGTACGTCGTCGATGAATGGAAACACGTAGTCTAATCCTCGAAGTACTTGATGTATAAAACGTTGGAATGTCTGTCCGGCGTTTTTTAATCCGGGACACATTCGGGGAAATTCGAATAAACCCATTGGTGTTATAATGGCGGTTTTCTCGATGTCTTCTTCCCTTACGCTTAGTTGTTGGTATGCTCGGTTGAGATCGATCGTTGAAAATATTGTTTTCCCGCAGAGATGATACGTAAAGTCCTTGACTCGCGGTACCGGATAGCGATCGGGTTTTGTAATCGCGTTGAGTCTCCGGTAATCGCCGCATACTCGTATGTCACCGTTTTTCTTAGGAACGATGTGCAGTGACGATGACCATGGGCTTTTACTCGGTCTGCAGAGTCCTTGTTGAATCATGTTTTCGAACTCTTTCTTGACTTTTTCATATCGATGTGGCGGGATCGGTCGAGCGCGACAATGAATAGGCGGGCCTTGTGTCTCGATGTAATGTTCGACGTTAATCTTCGGTTGTAGTTGCATCGCAGTTAGTCGCGTAGTGCCGGGAAACTCTGCTAATATTTCGTGGTAGGCGTTGCGGATATCTATACTGCGGACTGTCGGCGTGTCTGTTGATGTTATAGGAGCGTTGATCTTGAGATCTGTGACGGCGTCAATCAATCTTCGATTTTTTAAATCTACGATCAATTGATGGTGGTTTAGAAAATCGGCTCCTAGTATAGGCTTTGACACGTCAGCAACGATGAATTTCCATTTGTACGGACGTCGTAGGTTGAGATCGAGTTCGAGTGTTTTTTCGCCATATGTTGATATTGTCGTGTTGTTCGCAGCGTACAGTTTGAATGGTAACGGCGTTGTTTTCTGGCCTTGTCTTCTTGGTAGAACGGATATGTTAGCCCCAGTATCTACTAAGAAAGATAGTTTCGTCTTCTTGTCTGTTACGAATAGGCGGTATGATGTAGTAGGAACGCCGGATTCCGCCGCAGCCAACGTTCTTTCTAGTTTTCCGATGCTTCTTTTTTATAGCTGCATGGTGTTGTGCAGCGCCTCGCTTGACTACCGAAACGACGGTGGTAGTAACAGTAGGGTGATGATGATTCTTCACGTGTGCGGGATCGGGACGAGCTTCGTTGGCGGGACCGGAAACGTTGACGGTGATAGTTGTATGGCGGTCTTGTATTCGGTCTTGCTTTTAACTCGGCGATTTCGAGAGATAATTTTCGGATTTCGTTTATAAGAAATTGTGTGTCGGTTTGATTGGCTGACAGCATCGGCGATTGAATTGTAGGTGGTTGCGTGGAGACGGCGGCGACCTCTTGTGTCTGTTCCATCATCTTGTCGGCGAGGAGTGCGAGCTCTTCAAGTGTCGTTTTTGAGCTGAAGGTTTCGCTGACGGCTAGAACAGAACGGACGTGTGCTGGTAGGAGTTTGGTCCACATCATACGCAGCGTTGAGTCCGAGACCTTGTCTCTAGCGAGATTTCGCATGCGTCTGAGTAGCTGTGTGGGTTTTTGATCGCCTAGCTCCATCTCGGCGAGAAGTTTTTGGAACTGACGGCTGTCAGATTCCTCGTAGACGGAGATGAGTCGCTCCTTGATGGCCTGGTATTGCTGTTCCTTCGAGACGTTGAATAGGATATCGGATATTTGTTCGATATCCGCCTTTTCTAATTGTACGAGGACCATCTGTGTGAGTTGAGCCTGGCTCCTCTTCAATTCCTCCGTTGCGGCTTCGAAGCTGAGGTACCACAGCCGTGGGTTTTCGCGCCAGAATGGTGGTATTCGCATTGACAGCGCAATACTCGATACTTCTGGGGTGCTTGCGAGGGCTTGTGGCAGAGCTTGATTGTTGTCTTCCATTGTGTCGAACAGGGATTCACGTCGGATAGGGATTCGTCGAGCAGGGATCCGTCGAGCAGGGATTCGTTCCAGCAGATTTTTTTTTTTGTAGGTAGCTGGGCAGAGATTCTTCTTCTTTGATAGTATTCTTGCTTCAGAGTGCTCTTGTTCGGGGTCACCACTTTAGAGGAGAGTTGAGGCTCTTGAATAAAACTCTTGATGAGTGGTCGAAGGAATGATTTAATGAAAAATTACACCGATATATATACAAAAAATGCAAAATAAATTAACCAATCAAAAAACAGTATAAAGAAATAATAAGAAATAAAAGAGACGGAGGATATCGTTCCGTCTTGCTCGCACACGCTGACGTCACGCGCCTAGCTGCGCGCGTATTATTCCGGGTCGCGTATCTGCTGCCGCGATGTTATAAATATCGCCCCCGCACGTCGCGTCAGCCATTTCGTTCGAGCGCCGCGCGGAGAGAGGACGACTGCACTGAAGATCGCCGTGTCGACTTGCCATGTGTTGTGTAGTGAAGTGTTGAAGATATGAAGATAAACGAATCTAAAAACAGTCCTTTTCAGGACTAATCTTGTTTCGATACGACTTGAAAAACAGTCCTTTTCAGGACTAATCTTGTTTCATTACGACGCAAAAAAACAGTCCTTTTCAGGACTAAACTTGTTTCAACGACGACGCGAAAAACAGTCCTTTTCAGGACTAATCTTGTTTCAATACGACGCGTCTTAACAGTGCTGCTACACTACCATATGTAGCACAGATTAAAATACAAGAAAGTGACGTCACCGACCCCATTGCAGCGCCATATTGTCCAAGTAGCGTTTTTGCGCGCTATTTAAATATGGAATTTTTAATATGATATTTTTCGGCAAATATGTGCTAGAAATAAAAAACACAACTTTTACTGGGTTCCTTAACTTCTACTAATTAATATAAAATGGATTTTAAAAACCAGTCAAATTTCCTATTATCAACATTTTTTATGGGTAATATTAAATGTCTGGCAACACCAAGCACGCACACATTGGACAGTGTAGTGCAGTTCGTCTGCGTGTAAAACAATAGAAATTACGCGTACTTACTCTGTGTACGCAACTTGAATGTTAAATGACCAGTCGAGGTGTCTGTGGGAACAGACTCTCTCATCGAAGAATGCGCTTGTTATGTTATTTTTATGGTGATTTATATATCGCCTAACACCTAGTTAAATCTTTTATTTGATGGTATGACTAGCGCGTTCATTGAATAACGACATTTAATTGTGTGACTAAATTTCTTGGTGGTAGGGCTTTGCAAGCCCGTCTGGGTAGGTACTACCTACTCTTCAGTTATTCTACCGCCAAATAACAGTACACAGTATTGTTGTGTTCCGGTTTAAAGGGTGAGTGAGCCAGTGTAACAGGCACAAGGGACATAACATCTTAGTTCCCAAGGTTGGTATATTGACGATGTAAGGAATAGTTAATATTTCTTACAGCGTCATAGTCTATGGGAGATGGTGAACACTTACCATCAGGTGGCCCATATGCTCGTCCACCAACCTATACCATAAAAAAGGACAACTCGTGAAGTTATTTAATGTAACGTTCAGTGTCTTGACTGAACGTCACTCAGCATAGTCGTTGAATGGGGTATAGTTGACTTTAAAATGTTTGCTTAGGTTACAACAACAACAACAGCAGCCTGTAAATTTCCCACTGCTGGGCTAAGGCCTTTGAGGACTAGGTTCGGAACATATTCCATCACGCTGTTCCAATGTAGGTTGGTGGAATACACATGCGGCAGAATTTCTATGAAATTAGACACATGAAGAATTACTAACGATGTTTTCCTTCACCAATCAACGCTGAGCACGAGATGAATGAGAAACAAGTTTCATACATGAAAACTGTGGTTTGAACTCACGATTATCGTTTAAGATGTAAGCATTCTAACCATCCGGCTCTTTGTAGTGGTACGATACTAAATAATTAGTAATAATTCTCTTAAATAATGCAAAAGTGCCATAGCGTCTTGATCGCACGTGTTTCATTTGCGAAGTGCAATTATACTAAAGTTATTAATTTCGGGATATTTACCATTTTTTTTGTCTTTATTCGGTGGAGCTCGATATTTCAACATTATCAACTAATGTCTTGTTCACGAGACTGAAGTTTGCGGGTAGATGTTGATAATGTTAAAAGTGTCCATATCGGACTACCTCCTTTCTCGTACGTTTGCAATTATACTTCTGTATTATCTATAGCTAATATTATAAATGTGAAAGTCTGTCTGATTTTGATAAAATTTAATATGAAACAAATTTAAACTTCAAGGAAGGACAAAGGCTACATTTATGCCCCACACAAGACAAACCCTATAAAACGCGAGCGAAACCGCCGCCGACAACTAGTAATACCATAATCGCATATTAAAAAGTATCATTGATCTTGCAATATTTCGTTATGACAGAAAAGAAGATGACGTCTGTTCCGTGACGTTTAAAATGACTCGCAGATAAAATTAAACGCTGGACTTTGAGATATTGTAAATTGCATTGTATTTATAATTAAAAATGTAAGTGATTGATTATTATTAGAATACTCCAACGATAATCATTCTATCTTGACATATTACTGGTGGTGTTGTGTTGATGGTATGTACCACTTCTATAAAGTCTCGATCAGTTGCGGATTTGGGGGTGGCTGTGGGAAATCAAGCAGTTTCAATTTACCTTGGTAGGGTTGTGGAAAAACATCTGGGTAGGTACCATCAGATAATAGAATAGTATTACTGTTTGGCGGTATATCCCCTTAAGATTGTTGTGTTCCGGTTTGAAGGGTGAGTTTGTCAATGTAACCACAAACAGCAAGGACATATCACCTCAGCTCCCAAGGTTGATAATTGGTGATGTAAGGAATGATTATTATTTCTTACAGCGTAAATTTTTATGGACGGTGGTGAACAAGGTAGGTATGGTCATTACTGATCTATATTTATGATAAAATTAGAGTGTCTGTTTGTATTATTAAAATAACCCCTTTTTACTAAATGCATATGTGTATACCGGTACATATACATTTTTTTCGAACAATCTCTGGAACTGCTGAACCAATTTTGGCGAGATGGCACTGGCAGTTAGCTGATCTAATAAGGAGTGACTTAGGCTACAATAATAACTTTTTTTGTTAAATTCAAACGCGCACGAAGTCGTGGGCTCAGCTTTTATTCAAATAGAATAAAAATTATCAAAACATATATCCCCAAAAAAAATACTTGACCATAAAAAGGGGTTTTTCTAAGTGTAACGCGTGTTATTCTCAGGACAATAGATGTTGAAGACAACTCCACACCGTGCTACCGACCCGACTTATGCTTTACCGTCCTTCGATTACTTAAAATGAGAGTGAGTATCGATTTGTATTTCTTGTGTAATGTCTATCTGATAAAAACAAACCGGCCAAGTGAACAAGGCTGAGGAAATTAAAATACATCATCTGTAACAACTTCAACTATCTAACTATCACAGTTTATGAGATACAGCTTGGTGACAGACTGATAGACGAACACAAGACCCCACGTCTTAGTAATAGGGTCGTAAAACATTAAATCAGGAGATGTAATGCAAAGGGAAGATTTAGGTATATTGTATTGTGTAAACAATTTAGACTAAAACGTACCAAACGTGAATTTCATACTCTTGTACTTGGATATATGAATTTTATTTTGATATTTGTCAGTCTTGAGTCGAGATGGCCCAGTGGTTAGAACGCCTGCATCTTAACCGATGATTGCGGGTTCAAACCCAGGCAGGCACCCCTATATAAATGTGCTTAATTTGTGATTATAATTCATCTCGTGCTCGGCGGTGATGGAAAACATCGTGAGGAAACCTGCATGTGTCTAATTTCATTGAAAATCTGCCACATGTGCATTCCACCAACCCGCATTGGAACAGCGTGGTGGAATATGTTCCAAACCCTCGCCTTAATGGAAGAGGAGGTCTTATCTCAGCAGTGGGAAGTGTACAGACTGCTATTACTACTTTACTACTGAACCTGTCTGTCTTCCTATGATCACTATGAAAAATGGAGTAATAATTAATACAGTAACAGCCTGCAAATGTTTCACTGCTGGGCTAAGACCTCTCTCTTTTGAGGAGAAGATGTGGAACTTATTCCATCAAGGCTTCGACGCGGTTTAGTATTATATAGGATACACATCTGTCAGAATTTCATTACATTTAAACACATACATGGTACTTCACGATGTTTTTCATTCACCACACGAGATAAATTGTAAACCCAAAGTACATGAAAATTCTGCGGTGCTTGAATTCACGATGTACCATCTCGGTTGATTCTGGGCGTAGTAATTATTATATAATCAATGAAAATTCTTAAAATATGGCAGGTAATTTTATAGAATCGCTGGTGACATGGAGGGCGATGGTGAAAGCATGCTGGCAGTGGTCAGCAGCCCGACGCGTGCGATGACTGTCACCCTTCTGACGGATCACAGAACGCCATCAAACTACATAGATTCCAGTGAGAATTATATTTATCAATGTTCATGTACAGTCAAAACGATCACATGTACTTCACATTAACACAGCTCTTGATA
Source organism: Vanessa cardui (assembly GCF_905220365.1). Lineage (NCBI taxonomy): Eukaryota > Metazoa > Arthropoda > Insecta > Lepidoptera > Nymphalidae > Vanessa > Vanessa cardui. The sequence goes on along the minus strand of NC_061149.1, from coordinate 376,210 downwards.
GACTGTTTAGTTTATTATCAAAAGAAGCGAATGTAAATTTCAATCTGATTAATTTTTTAGTTTTATATTTGGCAGATCCGTGATTCGGTTAGTTTATTAAACAATAGGTCTTAATACATAGATTTTAATCCTGCAAACTTTGGTTTCTTTACGATGTTTCCTCCGCCAAACACGAAATCAATGACAAAAATTAACTAAATTGGGGCAGTTTAGTAGAGTAAGTTCCGAACTGTCTCATCAAATAGAGGGGAGTATTCAACCCTAGAAATATATTTTGACAGTGACATTGATTGTTGCAGATTGGAAACCAACTTCCCATTCGAGTGCAGAGACCAATACGGAGAGGAACGTCGGTACCGTCCGCGTGCCGATATATGACGTCAGATACGCGAGCAGCTTCGGGGTACGGCTTTATATTTATGCGTCTATTATTATACGACTAAGCTGTATACGTCTTGGGAACTCTCAAGAAAGGGCGTATTCCTTCCTTAAAGGCCGGCAACGCACTTGCAAGTTCCCCAGTGTTGTAGATGTCAATAGGCGGTGGTAATCACTTTCCATCAGGTGAGCCTCCTGCTCGTTTACCCCCTATAACATAAAAATGTATACTTCAAATTCTTATCTATTTTCACTTCCAACATCAGTATTCTCGCTACGATGAATTTTTTGGTGTCGAGGGATGAGAGTATAATGATTATTACGAAGTAATAGTCAAACATTCTTCCTATTTATATATTATTATGAGTAACTTACTTATATCTCTGAAACTACTGCGCCGATTTTAATGAAACTCACGGTGTTGCCTAAGTTGAAATACCTAACTTAACTTAAATCATTTCAATACGACTTTTAGTTTTCGAGAAATATGTGGACAAACATTTCGTCATGTTAATGTTACATACATACATGTCGAATTGATAACCTTCTTTTTTGAAGTCGCTTTAAAAGGAAGGCAGTTTGACTATAAGATGCATCAACATAAATTAACCAGCTAACATCACTGATACGAGCCAAGATGGCCCAGTAGTTAGAACGCGTGCTTCTTGATCGATGATTTCAGGTTCAAACCTAGGCAAGCACCACTATATTTTGTATGTGCTTAATTTGTGTTTATAATTCACCCATGTTTGGCGGTGAAGGAAAACATTGTGAGGAAACCTGCATGTGTCTAATTTCATTGAAATTCTGTAACATGTGCATTCAACCATCCCGCATTGGGACAGCGTGGTGGAATATGTTCCAAGCCCTCTCCTTTGGAAGAGGAGGCCTTATCCCAGTAGTTGGAAATTTACAGGCTGTTACTGTACTTTTATTTTACATCACTGATGCACCATCTAACTTAGATATTACGTCCCTTGTGTGTCGATTCGCTAATCGTACTGAAACACAAAAGTAATTTCTACATAGCGATAGAATATATGAGTCGAAATGGCCCAGTGGTTAGAACGCGTGCATCTTAACCGATGATTGCGGTTAAGATGCACGCGTTCAATCCCAGGCAAGCACCGCTGATTCATGTGCTTAATTTGTCTTTATAATTCATCTCGTGCTCAGCGGTGAAGGAAAACATCGTGAGGAAATCTGCATGTGACAAATTTCATAGAAATTCTGCCACATGTGTATTCCACCAACCCGTATTGGAACAGCGTGGTGGAATATGTTCCAAACCTTCTCCTCAAAGGGAGAGGAGGCCTTTAGCCCAGCAGTAGGAATTTACAAGCTGTTGTTGTTGTTGTTGTTGATAGAATATATGAATACTTTATCTGAGTAGGTATTTTCAACGGAGCCCCAAAACCAAGATCTGTATGTAGAATAATGTTCTTTTCATGCGTCTGTGGAGCTGATAAGAGGGTATAGTGTAGTGTCCCCTAATAACGATCATGTCTTAGTTTGCAGATTACCGATCACCTTTTGCTGCGTTTCCTCAGAATATTAGTAAGTATTTATACATGTATTGTATATTTTTTGGACGAAGGGTCTGTTTGATTGAATGCGTTTATATCAGTATCGTTTAATGCAATTTATGTAATATATTTTTTAAATGTTAAAAAAGAGTAACTACTGAGTTTCTTACGGGTAAGAGATCCTTGTAGTTCTTACTCCATAGAATCTACATTCAAAACCGGTGATAGCTTAACTTTTAATACGATTGTAAAGTTTATTTTGATTTTGATTGTGTTAAACTGCATTTAGCAGTTAATATGTTATTTTTAGTGATGTTTTACCGGATCTCTACGTTTTTGGACGAAACTTTCTGGAATTTCCAAATTTCTGATTGCTTCCTATTAAATTTCAACAGATGATCGTAACTTAATATATATAATCGGTGACTCCTCATCCATGTTCTCCAAGGTCCCACGTTCAAGACTCCGGACCTCTTCTCGCAGTCCCTCAGGAAGTACCCCAACGACGGTTCGTCAGCGGAATTCATTCAGAGGATAATTGATTACTCAAGATCTAGGAAATGTAAATATTCGTATATTTGTCTTGGATATTTAACGTTAACGCCTCTCAGCAAACATTGTCTTAGTTTGAATATCAAAATTATTTAAAACAAATAACATAGTGTTTACTCGTGGCGAGAGATCTTTGCCCAATGCTGGGCATATTTTGTCGCAAGAAGAGATTTTGAGGTTTATCCCACCGCAAGGCTCCAATTTGAGACCACGAATTCACAAGAGGCAGATTTCTTCGCGATTTTTTGCTTCACCACTAAACAGGAAAATAATTATAAAAATTATGACTAAGCAATTACTTGTAGCAAACATTGTTTCTGTTGCTTATATTTATATAATACGCTACTAAAGCTTTTGTTATCAACTTATTATTCGCACTTGAGGGATATAGCTGGTCATACTTGAAGTAGGTTCTTTTGATCTAGTTAGGCTGACCAGATTATTCTTTAAATTGAAATAGTTACCTTTAATTACAAGAGTTGTTTATTATCTAGAACAATTAAATATATAAACTCTTATGAGAAAAAAAATTAAACAACAAAGTTATATATAAGGTTTCTCTGAAAAGTGAAAATTTATAAAACTTTTGGCAGAAAATGCAGCGTGTGTTGGATAAAGTGGTGACTCTCCCTGTCTAATTTGGGGGTTTTTCTTGTCCATAGTTTAATTGCTATAACATTTTAGCTCCATTATCAAAGAAACATTATCCGAAAAGTCTCCGATCATTGTTAAGAAAAACAATAAGTCAAACCCAAGATGCGAATAATTACAACGGTCCCAACGAAAACAACGAACGAAAACGACGTCCTGGACTGGACAAAGATTTGAGGTTAGTTTTTGAATGTGAACTATGAACCGCGACTATGAACTTTTGAGTATTTTGTATTTAGTTGGGGGACGAGGCTTCAGGAATGAGATGCTGGGGATATTAAGGAGCGAATAGTGTACATCAGCATTTGTCCAAAGATTTTCTCAGGTAGTTCTTTTTAAGATACGATAAATTAAGGTATAAGAATTGATTGTAAAATGACGATTCAAAAGTGCTTTTAAAAGTCTACTTGAATAAAGTTTATTTTGATTTGATGAAATCGTAACTTTACCCATTCCTTATATAGACAATATACCATCAAATTTGGGAACTAAGATGTTATCTATTGCCTGTAGTTTCTTCTGAATAACAACACAACTAGGTATCGTTTTATGGTGGTAGAATATCTCGTGAGTGAATAATACCCAGACAAATTACATAAGCACAAAAACTCACGAAATGTACAACCACTACTAATGCTCTTTCATGCTTTGCAATGAAGAGAACATCTCAAGAATAACTGAATATCTGGGGTGTAAATCTGCCGCATGTTTTCCACCAACCAGCATTTACATGCTGTTACTTTTGTACCGGTTACTAATTATAGTAAATAGTATTTTTAGCAATCAGTAGCGAGGTATATCAACTGGCCACAGCGTTCCTTTTAGTTTTATTGTTATAATAACGACAAATCCACAAACAGACAGTACCAAGTAACTACGAAGAGGTTCGGTCTACGCTGCCCGGAGGAGGAAACCCCCATAATCATCAGTACAAAATGTTAACAAAAGGAGGTTATATAATATTAATTTCAGTCAAAGCGAGCTCGTAAATTACACATACGACTACTTGAAGAGCGCGTCCGGCGCGCCGCGGGACGCTGACGTCAGATACTTGACTCAGATGAAAAGAGCCATACAGGGGAAGCTGAGGTGCATGGTTGACGATGAACCAATCGTAAGTCGTAGCTAGCAAAATGTTTCAATGTTCATATGTAAAGTCAACGACAACAACAACATCCTGTAAATTTCCCACTGCTGGGCTAATGCCTCCTCTCCCATTGAGGAGTGTTCGTAACATATTCCCACCACTCTCTTCCAATGCGGCTTGGTGGAATACATATGTAGCAGAATTTCTATGAAATTAGACACATGCAGGTTTCCTCACGATGTTCTCATTCACCGCTGAGCACGAGTGGTGGTTCAGTGGTGCTTGCCTGGGTTTGAACCAATCATTGGTTAAGATGCGCGCGTTCTAACCTCTGGGCCACCTCGCCTTTTTTACTACTATTAGTTACTTTAATATTTATAATATTAATATAGATTAGGTATGATAACAGATAAAGGTCTGATAACTTTGAAATACAATAAGCTCTTTCAGTATAACACTGCAAAAACATAATTGTTATAAATATTTTTGTATCCCTTTCGGTTCCGGCTTTAAGAAAATCATTATGTATAATGAATAATATACTTGCAAGTAATCAATTAATGATGAAAAATGAACACATTCCAGGTATGTCCTCGGATGCGAAGTCGTTACAGCCACCACCGGCGACACTACCACGATCTAAATGTAAACCGACTATTTATCATCTATCACATTATTTACGCCGACACGCCCAAAGCATATTCAAAATGGTACATACGCCGGAGCATATTGGCTTATTTATTAAAAGATTATATTATTTCAATTGAAGCCTACTTTAATCATTCTACAACTCTGATATTAGCCACTATAGTTACAGAAAATGCAACAATAAGTATTGGCGTTTGGCGGTAGAATATGAAGATTTATCATTACGTTAATTTTTAATTCCTATTTTTTGAATTGTGTAGGTTAGACAATTGTTACATAGGTAATACCTATTACATCATCTTTTTTAAATTAACGTAGACCGTAATATTTACACATAAGCGTGCCCTTTATGGAATGGTGTGGAATGCATATGTGGCAGAATTTCAATGAAATTAGACACATGCAGGTTTCCTCACTGACGTTTTTCCTTCACTGCCGAGCACGAGATGAATTATAAACACAAATTAAGCACATACGTATATATAGTAGTGATTGTCTGGGTTTGAACCCGAAAACATGGTAAAGATGCATGTGTTCTTACCACTGGGCCATCTCGGCCCTTATAATACTTCTTGTAGGATTTTAATCAAGAAGTAAAAATCGAGGAAACGAAACGGAACGTGTCTGATGCGACGTCAACGGCGTCGCCGTCGCCGAGCGTAGACAACGATGCAACATCTAATGTGAGTATGACATGCTTATTATTATAGGTTTAGCCAACAGGAGTTTTGGTATTTCATTGTATCTTAATACATCATACTAGTAAGTCTCCCGCAAAACTTCATTAAAAAGATTGCGTAGGAATTTCGAAACATATGACACTAATTCCGGTATACCGGCATCGGCAGCTATACAATTAAATACTTGGCATTTATCCCAGCTGTTGCCGGGGTCTCTCCAACTAAGCCGAGTCCACTTTGCCCAATATTTAACGTCATGCTGTGTAAATCCAATATACTATGTTTTATAGAACTAATACGTTAGTTACGTTCCATGTACCAGTATTTATTTATTTATTTATTTATTTATTTTATGACTGGGGCACGTAAAAATAAAACATTATTACGTGAATACGTCAGAGTTAAAACCTGAACAGCCTTATCAATAAAGATATCACGAAAAAGTTCCATAGTTACAGGAAACTTTAATAGGTAATGGACTGATAATTAATTATATGTTTATGCGGTAATTGCGTTTCGTTACATTTTCAGAGAGCAAGATGTCGGGCCACGTGTAAGCCCTGCCAACCATCATGTGACTGGGATGACCGTCAATCTGAAGGCTTTTTTCATAAATCACAGGATGCCGAAATAAAGACGTTCGTAAATGAAATCGACGGATGGCTACATAACATACCTGTTAAAGAGAACTTTAGCAGAAACGAAAGAATCAGGCGAGAAGAATTAACCAACGATTTGGCTAAAACGTTAAAAAGTCTACACAAAGACATAAACTTTCCCACTCTGGCTAAGAAAGAAATAAAAAAATATCTCGACATGTTGCCCATGTGGCGCCCAGGTGATTCGGAGTTCGAAGTTGTTTTAGAGGAACAAGTAGTTGACGACTTGATAAAAAGGTTAACAAATTTAGCTGAAGAGGATTTCAAAACGGCTATTTCCGAGGAAGTCAAAAGCCTACCGTTTGATACTGAATTATTAAAGGAGAATGTTATTAGAGAAACAATAGATACATTCGTTGATAAATTGACAGCAGTTGCTTTAAGAAGGCCTGAGGGTGACGAGGAATACAAGGAAAACTTAAAATCAGAAGTCATTAAAATTATTAAGGAGTTACCATTAGAAACAGATAAACAAAACGACCAACAAATACTTAGGTTAGCTGAGAAAGCTGTAGAACGTTTACATCACAATAATATTTTCAAAGTGGACAATAAGCAAAAGAACATTGATAATATAAAGAAAACAGTTTTCGATTGGTGTACAGAAGTACCTGAATTATCCAATCACAGCGCAGATGAGTACGCGGACCTAGTTCAGTCACTCGCGGATAAATTTCACGCATACGAGGCATGTGACATACAAGATGTTAATTTCGTCAGAGAACTACGAGAGGAGTTAGAAAATTGGTTAGACAACATGGCGACGAGGTTGAATACAAACTTTAACGCGGAAACAAAATACAAACTTAGTAATAAGTTAATAGAGAGGCTATTGGGTGCTTCAGTTATAGAACACGTTATGAAATGGTTTAACAATATACCTGACCTTTCAATAGGAAACAGTATTGAACTTAACAGAGCTCTCAAAAATGTAGCTTTTCAATTGAAAGAAATTTTAGTTCGCAATGACGACCTGGAAAGTATGCGATCTGATATGAAAGATATAATATCTAAATGGTTGAAACATATATTGCAAGCAAAGGATATACAGTTAGATCCGAAAGATCAAGATAATTTTGTAAATGATCTAATAGTAACGCTAACCGACGTGCCCGCTCGTAAAAAAGATCAACTTCAAAGCGAAGTAGTTACTTGGCTTAAAGAAATTCCTAGTATAAAGCCATACGATAATTTCGAAACAGATAATTGCGTTAGAGATTTTGTTGTAAGATTAATGGAAATTCAAACAGAAAGCAATAAAGATGGAATCGAACCTGATATTGAAGATGAAATTAATACCTTTGTAGAACAGTTAAGTAAACTTAACGATACAAATATCGCACCAGATTACGTTGACGAATTGAAATCAAAAGTTCTAACGAGAGTTAACACTTTACCAAAGGATCAAAAATGCTGCAAGCAATTTTTGATTGAAGAAATTTCAAATATCGTAGAGTCGTCCGCTATGCTGTCAAAGGAACGAAAGGAAATTCTTAAAAATAAAATATTAAGTGCGATTTTAAAAAATATCACAGAAAATCCAATACATTGGGATAATTTTTTTGCAATACTTGTAAATATGGTAACACACGAAACGCAGGTGAATAAAAACGACATCGAAGCAATAGTAAACAATATAACTGAAAAAATCAATGATTTATTAATTATTGAGACGGAAGAGAAACTATGTGATAGAACTTATACGTCTTGCAAAATATGTAACAACAGCTCAAAGGTACAGAAGAATAACAAAACGTATCTAGATCCAAGTAAGACACAAGAATTGAACTCACACAATTATACTGCCTCGACCAGTCATAACGGCAATCTTTCAATTTTAAAAAACATAGATTTAGCATCTCAAAACTTTGATCAGAAAATAGAAAAACGAAAAAATGTAAATATATCGCAACCTAATACTATAAACGGTGCCAAAACTTTTAGAACTATTGAAACAGACAATACGATAAGTAAAGTTAATGAACAATCATTTTTAGATAATAATTTCTCGACTTCAACTCCAGTTAATTCCACGCTAAAACATCCGACGGCAGCGTTCGGTGGCCTCTCAGCTAATCATAAGACAGAGGAATCTTTTGAAAATTCGGCATATTTAAACGAACTTAAAAATATTATCAGAAATTGGTTAAACCAATTCGATAAGACCATAAACGAAAATGAAAAGAAAATATTTATAGACGGTGTAGCTTCCGATATAATGAACAGGCAGAAATACTTAAAATTGTCCAGTACATGTACATGTGACAAAGACGAATTGGAACATCTTAAATACCAAATATTTAAAAGATTGAATAGCATAGTTGATGATAAGCTGTTGCATGATATAATATTAAATGTAAGCTGTTTATATCGAGTAATATCACAACAGTTGCAGAGTAATATTGAGTGCAAAAAAACCAACGATTTAACTGAAAGTTTATCGATGCGCTTTAACGATACTTGTGCAACAGGAACGTATATACCGTTACAAGATACTAGTGAATTTGTTTTAGAAAATCTGTCAGGTGCTATCGTAGATTGGCTTAAAACGACACACTATAGGAGCAAACTTCAGAATAAAATGCAACATTATCTTGCATCGGTACTAGCTTATGACATAAAACATGTACTCGCAAACTGTTCTTGTTCATTTGGTGACAAATTAAATAAATTAATAATCAAAGAAATAATTAAAAATTTGAAGAATATTACTGGTGATATTGAAGATTCCACATTATGTCATTATGCGTGTGACCTTTTGAAGTATTTAAATGATTTAAAATTGTTTCATGATATATCAGACAGGAAACCTGGCAATAGAACTCACAATGCCTGTAGTAGAAAATGTGATCTTGACTCGAGTCTGTATAAATATGAAATTAAAGGAGCCGTCACTGAATGGCTTGATAACTTACCTTTACAAGGATGTAGAAGTATGATCCTAGATGTGGCTCAAAATTTTGTTGAAAGTATAGTAAAATATTCTGACTTAAATATTTTAAGCCATGAAAATCTATTGAAAGAGCATACCATAAGATTTTTAAGCAAAATCCCCTTACGAGTTAATGAACAAGGTTACAGCGGAATCGAAGATCAGGCGTCAGCCTTAACAACAATGTTAAAAGACATTTATGTTCAAATGAAGCTTGCAACCGCTGATCGACCAAAACAACCAAGAGTGCAAGAAGCACAAGATTTTATTTACAAGCAGTTGTTGCATGACACTGTCAGTAAGACGTTTTTCGAGAAAATTCCGACTGAAGAACAATTTTCTCTTAATTTACTGAAAGAGAAACTTGCATACGCTTTTATTGACTTATATTCTTTATCAGATGACGTAGAAACGCGTATTAAAATCAAGAATAATTTGTGTAAAGAAATCAACAAATTCTGCGATGCTTACGTTAAATGTAAATGCGCTTTACATCTCCACGGTGACGAGATCCAAGAAAATTTACATCAAGTATTATTAAATGTAGCCTTACCGATAATTGAAACAAATTTAGACATCCATCGAGACAAAATAAGTGTAGAAATACGTAAATGGATAAAAGGTAAACCAGTATGCGATGTAATGGTCTCCATTTTGGCGAACCGTATTCATCCCATACTTAATAAAACAGAATTAAATAATAGTAATATAGATGAAATAAAAAACGAAATAATAAAATGGATACAAAGCTTACAGTTGAAATCAGACGCAGTTTTGAGCTTAGAAGAATCTACTGATGATTTATTAGATAATTTAAAAGTACTTGCTAAGTTTAAAAACGTCCTAACCAAAGAATGGTTGGCAAACAATTCGCCTATATCGATGAAAGACAGTCAATACATTCATCAATCATCAAATACCATAAGAACTTATGAAACCGATCATTTAGAAAGAATTGGGTCGATATCGACCAGACGAACATGCTTCAATCCAACTTTAACTACATGTACTGATATCGGGATTCAAACGGGTATTAATTATAGAATATCGCGTAACGTTGAAACGAATACAACAACGATAAGTTCGATCAATAAGGAAATTTCGCCTCGTGTTATTGTCAAGGAATATCTTTGGGATTCAACGGTATCCAAGCCGAGCTGTCACACGCTCGCATCAGCTCCGATTACTCACGAACGTAAAACAATCGTAAGAACAACTGAATCGCAAACTGATTCGTATACAAAGTACGAAATGCAATCGCACGGACCATGCACATCAAAATATTTATTTAAACCACGAATCATAAGTGAATGTCCACGACAAAGGCGTCCATTGCTTAAATCACAACATTGTCAAGCATCAAATAGTATTTTATTGGAAACACCAAATTGCCAACAGCAGCTGTGTAGACCCAGAGGAAATATTGACTGTCAGCCTCACAGGAAAATGCTCGAAAGTGACGACATACATAATTTAGATTACGAATACGAATGTCTTTCAGCTTCGAGACAGCCAAGAAGAGGGGATCGGAGATGTTATGTTTCCCCGGAATGTATGAACAGAAAAAGTAGACCAGATAATAGTTGCTGTGGTTGGAAAAAGAGTTTATATAGCAACTGTAGAAGCAGACTGTACCCCGGGAGCCGGCGCAAGGCCGTTAGTAATAATTCAAAGCACTGTTCGAAATGTTTTGGAGGTCAATGTCCACATCCGAGCTATTTTTTCTTTAAAAGAGATTTGTAAAGATTTTTTATTGTATTTGTGATGATTGTCCTTATTAAAGTGTTTCGTTGATAATATGACTTTTTGTTACATATAAGAACATGAACAATATTATGTACTAAAACGTTCAACGAAGTCAAAATTTATTATAACTGTTTTATATATACGTATGTGACGAAAATATTTACTTTTTAAAGAATGGTAGTAGCAATGCCCCATTTTAAGGAATTATTATTTTTAATGTATGATGGGCGGGTGGGTGACGTATCAATTTTCAAGCTTGAGCTGGGAGTGGGGACGGAGGGTCTGATAAATTAGAATTGCCCAACAAACATACTCGTACGTCAACCAATGTGTTTTTATTTACACAGATTTCGCCAAAATCACGTGCGAAACCAATGTGTGATAGACGGTTCAAATTTTCTTGACGTTATGTGAAACTACTGAACTTATCGGTATATGATCAATCAAAAAAAATCTGTTTATTAACCTACAAGTGCTATAGCAATTTCAACAACTAACGTTCTAAAAGATAAATTGTTAACTAAGAAAATACTGTTACCTAACATCGAATTACTTTGGCCAGGTATTACAACAAAACTAAATTTAATAAGCTTTTGTAATAAAATTATAAATAAATAGAAATCATAGTTCGAACAATTTATTACAGAAATATCTTTGTTTCATAACATAAAATAGGGATAAGGGTAAAATATGGGCAGACACGAAGGCAAGCGTTCGAAATCTTCGCAGGGATAGTTTTGCATTTTTTGTCTACGTTTCAGGTACCGCTCGATACAGTTGCAAGTGATTTTATCATCTTCGTCAGAATCATAAGTAAGTTTCCTTCTTTGAGCTTTTTCTAATTTTGGTACTCTTTTATAATTGGGAAATTGGGCAATATTAGAATTGTTTGCATGACGAATACGTGGTTCCATCGTTTCATTATCAACAGAATCAGGTTCGGTCGCGACATTCTTTGAATTATAGCCAGCTTGAGACACTTTTGAGGATTTAAGTTGAAATGAATCTTCTTCGCCATTAGCAGTTTGATTTTTAATTACTTCCAAAGAATCTCTCGGGTAGGATGTAAAGGCATTTCTGCGTCGATAAGGACTTGTACCTTTAAAGCTTTGTGATGTTGTCGGAAAGTTATTTATGTACATATCCTCGTGGTTATCTTCATCTACTCTAGGGTCAGCATCAGGGTCTTTGCCAAATGACCTATCATCATGTCTTATGGTTTGGCTTTCATGTGGAATAAAATAACGTGGTTCTCGATAAGATTCTGTAGCACCAGCTAAGTTTTCATCCATTGCTTCGATTTGAGTCTCGTTATGAGTTAAAGGTAGTTTTCTATTCTCCTGTGTTATCGGAGAAGTATATGAAGGGCCATTGTATGGAGGCAGTGTATGCATAGTTTTGTTTTGTGTTTGTGTACCAACATCGGGTACGGTTTTTTGTAGTGTATGCCACTGTTCATTATTAGATGTTTCTTTGAATGATGAACTCGATGGTCTTTCTTCTTCAAATAATCTATAACTTGGCGGTTCTTTGATGACAACTTTTGGTGATTTTGGTAGCTTTGTAAAACTAGAGAAGCAAGGATGATCGCTCCTATTGGCGCTTTTATCATGTTTCGTTTTATTTTTTAATCTGTTTAACAGTTCATCTACCATGAAGTTTATGTTTAAACTTTCTCCTTCTTCCAATGGTGCTCTTTGGAGAAATCTTGATACTTCATTTCTCAATTCCATTTCAGAAGTATCCATGTCATTCTTATTTTCGATTTCTCTAATCTTTTTAGTTAAATCATCTCTTTGTTTTCTTCTTTGATATTCTTCAGTGTAATCGTTATTTGAGACAATTGGTAAATCACCATACCATTGTTCTATTTCGATGCCTAAGAGAACGTCGTCAGCTTCTTGTTTTATTGTATTTTCACTAGGAAGAGGTACTTTATGTAAAATATTCATTATATCGTTTTCATAACTAGCTAAATCAATGTCCTTCAATTCTTTAGCGTGATTTTTTACTAAATCATTAACAAACTCTTTAACCTCTTTTGACAATTTTTTCCTGTAAACATTCGATATCACTTTGTCCTCGTTTTTGAAATTCGTCAATAGAAGATAGCTTTCAACTAACTTTGTTATTTGCATATGCTCGTGCAATTCCGTGGGATTTCCGTCTCGGTGATCAGTTATGCCTTGTTTTCGTAAATTAGTCACAACATTTTGAATTAATTTATTCTTATATGACGCATCTTCGTTTTCTTTTATTTGGTTATTCGTGGAAATCGTCTTTTCAATAAGTTTAACTTTTAGCAAATGTCTTTTAGACTTTAAATCTGAAGACTGAGGTAAGCAATCCAATAAATCATCTATAGCATCGTCGAGGAGATCTTCGTACAAAAATTTATTGTAGTACGTGGAGGGATCACAGTTGAGCTTGGATATGACTTTCCATAAGCCATTATATATGCCTAATCTCGCTTTCTCCATTATAGCCTTTTCCTTTTCATTGGTGGCTGTTATTGGTATTTCTTGGACCCAATTCTTAATGAATTGATCGTACTCTGCCTCAAGTTGATCGTTGCTTTTAATGTTAACAGAATTCGAACCTGCATTTTGGTTCGGGCAGCTCTTTTCACAAGGAGAATTTTGTATTTTGTGAGAGCTCTGTTGTTTACGTATCACTTCATCATTTTTATTTGTATTTTGTTCAGTAATGTTTAATGCCATATTAACTATTTGCGCTGTGCCTTCTTTTTTATAAAACGGTGCATAAGCACTACGTTTTGATTTTATTTTCATAATGTCTGCGTCATTTTGATTACTTTCAGTACCGCACAGTACATCATCAAATTTCAAAGCATCATTTTGAACAATATTGCAAGTCGTGGCTAGAGAAACACTCTTTTTTAATGGAATTGTGTTTAATCCTACGGATTTGTTAGGTATCAATTTAGTATCATTCCATTGTTTGGAAAAGTTATAAATGTCTTGTAGTCTAGATAACTTAGGAACAGTGACGCTATTAATTCGTTTCATTAAATCAGGTGCATTCTCTACAGCTTCTAAACTATCTTGAATTGTGAGCTTTTTAATCCATTTGAAAACTTGATATTTCAATAGCTCAAGTTCAGCTTCATCAGAAACCTTGTGATATGGATTAAGCTCTAGGTATTTACGCCTTTCAACTATTTCTTCAGCTAACTCGTTTATTAATGCTTGTTTTAACTCTTTATCTTGAGCCTGAGGTGTTTCTAAGTCACTTAACCATTCATTTATATGTTGACATATGTTAGTTGTAAAATTTCTTAAATTTGTAACAATATCGTCGTGATTAGTATCTTTTATCGAGAGGTCGGGGACAGTGGCAACAGATCTCTTGCTACATACACTGGGTAATACGATTAGTGTTTCTGATCTAACTTTGTGGTGAATCGTATCGTTCGTAAATGTTTCCTTGAAGTATTTAACTAAAATAGTTGCAAAATTATACGACTTCTGTTCAGATAAACCATATTTACGAAGGAATTGTGCAATATCTGTTTTAACAAACTCTGTATTACCATTAGTTATTGCCTCCATCGATGTTATAAATATATCGAATAATTCGTCTTGTATCTCTTTAATTAGTGATTTTTGTAATTTTAAACCAAATTTTTGTAAAAATAATGTAGTATATTTTAACACAAAGGCTTCTACTTCTTTTTCTGTTGGTGTCTGAAGACTCTTTAGTAAAGAATGATTTAAACAATTTCCTTTTCTGCTTCCATCAATTTCCCATCTTCTGCGACCAACACATGTAACTTTATGTATTAAAATTTCCGCCAGTGAATTCAGGGTTGCTGCTTTATTTCTTTTAACATCAAGATGAATACATTTCAACCTCTCTAATATATCAGCTTTAAGTTTTTCTTTTCTGATTTGTTCTGGTGGAATAGTCGCAACGTGTTTTAAATAATTGAATAAATCGTATTGTATATGTTTCTTTTCCTTCTCAATATCGAATTTATCTTTTAATTTTAAAGGTACAAGTTTCATCCAGGCCTCTAATATCTTATTTAAGTCATCTTCGTAATGCACTTTAGTATCAGCGGGGCTCGAATAAAATATTTTAGCGAAAGATTGACGATACTTGTCGACCGCACATTCTCTCTTCCCAGGTACAGCAACGTAAAATATTTGATTTTCAAAATTATTAATGAATTCTACGAAAATTTCACTTGGCTTACTCTTGCTATGAAACCTGCGATACGACCTCGATTTTAAGGAGTTCTGTTTCGAAACGCCTGCATTTCTATACTTCATCAATTCAATGATTTGTAGTTTTTCTTCAGAACGGCTGCGTATCCTATCCCTTCTTTTATGTTTTTTGTGGAAACAAAACTCAACATTATTACACAAAGTTTGAACATTAATGTCAACGAGTTTCAATTGCGACTCCATGATTTGTGCTGTTGGGTTCAAAAGCTGCTCCCCACAAGCATTCTCTGCATCTTCATTTCTTTCATCTAGACATTCTTTAGTTTTCGATGATGTGGGTGTTAGAGGTACCGCGACCTGCGAAATACATTTTTATAATTTGTGTCTTGGCGTGAGCTATTTCTAAATTTTGTTGGGTTTCGCTTTGGGTGAGCGAGTGTAACTACAGGCACAATGGACATAACATTTTAGTTCCCAAGGACGGTGGCGCATTGGCGATGAAAAGAGAGGTTAATATTTTTATACTGTCAATTTCTAGCAGCGGTGACTTACCATCAGGAAGCCCATTATTAAAGAAAGCGAAAGAACAAATCAATAATCAAAGTCTTTCTTCTTTCCTATCTATTTCTCCGTCATTTTAAAACCACAACTGACATAAATATGACAGATCTTTAGATTGTAGGACTGTAGACCGTGATTTTTAAATGTCAGTTCAAAAATTTTCTAAGTTTCTTTCAGTTATTTTCAGGTCCGAGGTGCGACAAAATGGTTTTAGCTTTTTGACAATCACATCAGTTACTTTCGTCCATATTAATCATCATCGTAAGATAAAACAATAACTTTAGTCTTTCACCCTTTACACCGGAACAAAACTAAGTATGGTTATTTGGTAGTAGAATATGTGGCATCTATTTTCTACTCAGACCAGCTCTCACAAAGGCTCAATACTCACAGTTCTCTGAGATGGTGCGATCCTCGGAGTCGTCATAATTTCTCTCGTTATCATCGGAACGGCCGCTGAAAGAGTTAAATTTTGGAATGTTAACTGTCTTCATTAATAATAATCATTCAGAGAATCATCTAAAAAGTTAACGTTTTTTAATTACCTTGTATTTCCATATTCACTGTTTCGGTACTCTGTAAAAGAGATGTTTAGAATTTACTTATAAATCAAATTAAGTGAATATGGAAAAACAGTACTAGCTTAACAAATTATTTTCAATAAAAACTATATGCCGAGATGACCAACAGTACGCGTGCATCTACGATGATTGCGGGTTTAAACCCAAACGAGCACCACTCGTCTCTTTTATCTCATGCTTGGCGGAGAAGGAAAACATCGTGAAGAAATCTGCATGTGTCTTACCTGAAAAGAGATCAGTGCAAGTCTTGTTATACTTGGTGGTAGGGCTTGGTGCAAGCCCCTCTGGGTATTTACAAACCACTCTAGAGCTAAACAGCAATACTTATTACTGTTGTGATCCAGTTTGAAGGGTGGAAGGGGAACTACATGCAACAGGGACATAGCACCTTAGCACAAAGCACAAAGTTGGTGGCGCATTGATGACGTAACGAATTATTGTTATTTCTTACAGCGTCAATGTTTATATGCAGTGGTGACTACTTACGATCACGTGACCGACTTCCCCGTCCTCCTACCATTAAATCATCCTTGTGGAATATATCCGGTTACTAACCCATTGCTGCTGACCTCTTCGACGTTCATTCGAAGAGTTCGTTCGTTCTCTTGGATTCAACCTTTCCGGTCTATCGTTAGCCTGGAGAAACGGAAACGTTAAACGAATTCTTAATTTCTTAATAAGATTAAGTGTTTCTTATTAAATAATGTGTGTGTATCTTATTATAGAAACGAATACGTCGGGATTTATTGACTTTCCGGAGTCTTAATTTGTCTAAATATTCCTCTAATAAAAAACGTATCATAAGATACTAAGATACTTTACACATAATTCGACTTTCAATGCTTCCGTTGTTTGGCGAAATTATTGGAAGCATGGCATTTATTCTGGATTTTTTTGTCACGAAAATTGAGCTTTAGAGCACAGTTTAAAATTAATTCTCGGAGTAGCCCTAATACCTGAGCTGATAAACTTCGGATGCCGTCCCTCACATTTCTCGACGTATCCCGGAGGAACCTGACGTCGTTCGTCTTGCAGTATGTCGGTTTTCTGCAGGTTTCCTTTGCTCTACACTCATATGGATCTTGTTTAAAGACTTCATGGGATTCTTCATATCTGTAAATATAAATTCTATTACTTGTGCATGAGCTTTGGGCAACTTGCCTGAATAGGTACCACCCACTTATTAAAAGTCCTACTACTATAATGTCTTAATTTTGTTGTGTTAAGTTACCTCAACATGTGAGTGACTCAGTGTAATTACATTCCAGTTTACAAGCTCGGTGAGGCAACGTTGCGAGGTATGGTTAATATTTCGTACAACGCCCATATTTACGGGCGTAAGTCTCCATATAGAAAAACCAGAGCTACACTACTTACCAATTTAAAATTAAAAACAAAATATAGTTTACTAGTGTCCATTAAGAAAAATACCTATTCATCAGTATAAATAAATAAATAAATGAATATCAGACAACAACACATACGTTACTCTGATCCCAATGTAAGTAGCTAAAGCACTTGTGTTATGGAAAATCAGATGTAGCGACGGTACCACAAACACACAGACCCAAGACAACATAGAAAACTAATGATTATCTACATCGATTCGGCCGGGAATCGGACCCGGGACCTCGGAGTGGGGTATCCATGAAACCCGGTGTACACGCCACTCAACCACGGAGGTCGTCAAGTATCATTTAATAAAAGCGGGACAGAGCACATGAATTGAAAGCACACATGGATTAAGTCACAAAACTACTACTGAATGTTCATGTGTTAATGCCGTACTCAAAATGCATCTCATGTGCTCGACACTAGATTTTGTCGAGTGAGTATAATGTAATGTATTTCTTGGAGAGATGAAATCGTGAGGAAACCTGCATCTGTAGGTTGAAGTATTGCAAAGTGTGAATCATACACTCCGACAACAACAACAGCCTGTAAATTTCCCACAGCTGGGCTAAGGCCTCCTCTCCCTTTGAGGAGAAGGTTGGAACATATTCCACCACGCCGTTCCAATGCGGGTTGTTCGAATACACATGTGGTAGAAATTCTATTAAATTAGACACATGTAGATTTCCTCATTAAGTTTTCCTTCACCGCCGAGCACGAAATGAATTAAAAACACATATTAAGCACAAGAACAATCAGTGGTGTTTGCCTGGGTTTGAGCCCGCAATCATCGGTTAAGATGCACGCGTTCTAACCGCTGGGCCATCTCAGCTCAAAACATCCTCAATAGAAGAGGAGGTGATATAGCTAACTGTAACTTACTTTACATAGTTAAAACGTAACTTAACCTTTCAGGTCTGATGGTAACTTCAGGCTGGTAGCCTCTCTTAGATCTCTCTGCGCTGGTAATTCTAGATTTCGCGTTAGCACAGAATGTCTGATTAGACATATTTGTGTCCAGGTTACGAGATGGTGACACACACCTGTTCTCCCTGTATGCTGGACGATAGAAAATTGTCACATAAATATATATATGCTCATAAATGAAATGTTTTGTTTGTAATGCCAACTGAAAAACCTCCTAAATCAATATCTATACGTATAATAACATTCGAGTGTCTGTTTGAAATATTAAAAATGACCTTCTATACTAAATGCATATGTACAGACGGTACATATACCAAATTAACATTTTTTACAATTTTGTTAGTCTGTTTGTTCCGGCTAATCTCTGGAACGGCTGGACAGATTTGATGGGACTTTCACTGGTACATAACTGATATTTTTGTTAAATTCAAACGCGTACAAGATCGCGAGCACTGCTAGTATTTACATATAATACTTAATACGGAAAGAGCAAAAGTTATTTACAACTTTTCATACATACGAGTACAATATGACTAGGAAATACCGACTTACAGATTTAGGTTTCAAAGTCACACGAAAAATAAAATCTAGATATACCTACAATACAAGTATTTTGGTTTTTATAATTTATAATTAAACCAGTAAGATTCAACCAATTAGTGATTTTGTCTAAAGACATAGTGCTTTCAAGTCTAACATTTGTTCTTCGTGTAAAATTTTTAGTCTAGTTTGATGTTATATTACGATTTAATAGATGTGAATTAATATTTGAAAGAACAGGATTGATTTTCATTTTGTACCCTAAGTACCCGTACAACGGTAAACAAACTGTCTTCACAACATATTATAAAATAAAGTTCCCTAGCCGCATCTGTCTGTATGTTCGCGATAAAAACCAAAACTACTGAACGGATTTTCATGCGGTTGTCACTGATAGATTTATTGATTAAGTGATTTATGAGGAAGGTTTAGGTATATGATTTATTTAGGTTTTAGTGCGAATAAGTTGAAATAGAACGACAAGCATGTTGGAGAAAATCCAGCCGCCAGGGCGTTTTCATTTCCCGTGCGAAGTCGGAACAGGCCGCTAGTAATTCCATAAACTATCATGAGTAGGATAAAAATATTTTCGTTTGTAAAGCACTCCCCGATTCTTCGCACCATCAGTGTTACGATAAATAATGGTGGGAACTTACAATTCTTATTCTGAGTGAAATTAATGAGCCTCTCGACGATCTCCGATGACCGATCCTGGCAGACGTTCGGGTACTTCCGGAGGGACGTTGCGAACGAGTCCGGCTGCAGCGAGGATCTGGGGCTGCAGACGGAGCCTGTGGATGGGAACATTGTCGTGTAAGAATATCTGAGCATGAGATCTGAGATCATATGTTAGTTATTCATTCCTGTGGTTTAAGACCTCATACGAAAATTTATCACTTTCCTACAATATATTAAAATCAAATACCTAGATGATACGGTCTCTGCACGACAGATAAATCTATGTTTTTGGCGGCACAGCTAGAGAGACACATGCCAGGCGTATTAGACCTCGTTCCGCATTGACCGTGTTAACCGTAAATATTCATATATAAGATTTTAAATTAACATGGTTATTTTTACTATTAAAGTTATTAATTTCGGGATGTTTAGCATGTGTTTTATTTTTGTTCGGACTCGTGATCGTGAGATCTCGTGAACAAGACATTCGTAGACAATGGCGAAATATTGAGTTCCACCGAACAAAAATAAAAAACATGGTAAATATCCCGAAATTAATAACTTTAATAGTAAATATTCATGTGCTAAATTTGTGTTTATAATTCATCTTGCGATCGGCTTTGAGGAAAAACATCGTAGGTAAACCTGCATGCGTTTAATTCCAATTTAATTCTACCACATATAAATCCACCAAAACCCACTGAAGCAGCCCGGTGAAAGAAGCTCCACACCTTCTTCTCAGAAGCAGAGAGAAAGCTAAGCCCAACAGGACAATTACCAAACCGACTACACACACCTGACATTAACAGTTAGATTCATACCTCTGTCTGGCCAGCACATGGCGCCTCTGAACTCATGACTCTTCGTCGGATAACAATAAGTTTCACCGCTTCCCTGACCGCCCACTATGAAATTCCCATGACCTTTAATAACATAATTTTTATAATTAAAATATGTCATACAAAAATAATCACAAAACTAACATTAGGCCCTAAAGTAAATATTGTTGTTTGGCTGTTTGGCAGAAGAATATATGTATAGTACGAAACAACTTAGCACAACAAAATTCAATAAAACCGATTACTGCCGATTTATACAACCGATAGAAATAGCTCCCTATCGCGCCATTCGACGCTATACGTCGCTATAGATTCTCACGTCAGTGATGTGTCAAATTGACGAATATATTAGGTCATACGATATTACGAGTTATTACGTTTGTGTAAAGATCATATTCAGATAAGAAATAAAAGTTGATAATTTGGGATAGTGTACTTAATTCGGATGTGATCGGTTTTACGAATTTTGCCGATGATGCATCGAAGTTGCGTCGTACTACATATATGTATGTCTACTAATCTACCTACCAAAAGTGTTAAGATTTGGCTAGCTACAATATATATTTTGTAGATTTTATTTTGACGTGTGTTACAAATAAACTTATATGAACATACCAGGGACCAAAATGATATATGAATATCACTGGTCTTCATGATCAGAGTAAGCTCTTAGTAACTACGAAAGAGAGTTGGTTTACCAGGACAGGCCGTGTCGGCTCTCTGCGGAGGAAACTCCGCCACTTGGTCCGGCGGGGAAGTCGGGGTCGAATGACAGTGCATCAGCTGCGAAAACGTTGATATTATAAGCCTAGGAAAGTGTCACAAGTAAAATTTATTGAGTACTAGCTATACCCGCCCGCTTCGCTGGGCATTAAGTAGTCGTAGAAAAATATTCTTTTAATTTTTCATTTTGTAATTAATTACCGATACAATATACAAATAATCAAATGAGAAATATGCGAGATCTAATCAAATACTTAAAATTATTTCATTTAATATTCGTCAATGATGTTCTCGATAGGCTGCAGATTGGTCATAACACCCATAAACTTATTTATCAAGATATTATCTTCTTTTTTTTTAATCCGGAAACAGATATGATTTATGAGAATGTTTTTGTTGGTGTAATCTCGATGTAAAGTTGGTACGATGAAAATTTTAATTAAATTTCTATAGTCTAGAAAAGTTTGTATCACACCAAAAACGTCCTCTATTATCCGGTTCTATCAAATATCGATGATATAACATTTACAACCTTGTCATCTGTATGTATCTCGTAAATAAATGTACCCTTTGGCTCGAAGTTTTGATTGGTTGCATCGAATGTAGCTTAATCCTTCTTTCTGGACCATAGCATACATGTCAACAATGAATTGTTAAAACAGTTGACGATACTTCAAAATATGGTTAGATTGATTATCTCTAATTATACGATACCCATAAAAATCAAACTCTTCGATGTCACAGAGCCAGACGTGAGATTATTTTGATACAGTCCGAGATGATATTCATCTTCTGCTCGCATAATCATAATTGGATAATCGTAATAATTGTCATACGATTGATATTTTTCAGCGACACCTTGATTGTTTTTGTGTCGCTTAGTGATAACAATACCTCGTTTTGTAATTTCTGTACCGACAATTACAGCTGTGACTTCAGGAGCTATGGAAGCTTTAATACGCCTTTCATGCTCTGCGTTCTATCTGCATTGATAATTACTTTGAATCATTTGTTGTTTCACTATCTAGAGCAGTTTTAGGCGTAATCCTAAATTTAGCGATGATTTCTCGATTAGTTGTGGTACTGAACATGCATCAAAGATCAATCTTTTTCTACGTTGTCCGTGAAATAAATGTCTAGAAATTGGGGATTTTATTTAGATACTGGAAGAAGTGAACCAATCATATGATACACTTTAAACGTAGACGCGAAATTATTGTATTGTACAATATTTGTTACTCCAAAAGATGTCATTTAAAAGCATGAATTGTAATTTCTAATATACTGAAGGAAATATTTAGACTCCATAATAGTTCCCGTAACGTAGGTAAGAAGAGGTTCTGGTGGTTCAAGCAGTTGTGGTAAATACATTTTACCAGTGGAGTAGCATATACCAGCAGTTTATTTAGTGTGACAATATGGGCATACTATATTCATTGAACCAATGATCACATCGGGATTCATCTTGTTATCATAACCTATATAGTAATTGAAGGCTGATTTATTGAGATTGGTTCTAGTTCTTGACTTAGTCTTTTTTAATCATTCATCATCCAGTAATTGGGCTTGTCAGGTTTACCAGTATCTTTTGATAAAGATACTTGTTCGAAGATCTGGAACTTGATCATTTCGTTGACTAACGGTTTTGGCCGCTCTTAAAGTAGAAATTCGGATTCTATTTGTTTCTAAACGTATTTCTTGTCGGTGTGCTGTTTCCATAGCTCTTTTGGATGACGCTACGCATATATTGTTGATATTCCAATCTTTTGTTTCTTCAATGGCATGGTGGTTTCTATTTATATATTTTTTTTTTGGTTATGTGTCTTACGTTTACATTTTATATTAAAGATTCATTGTTATTGGAGTTATGAGTATATTTACCAATTATGATTATTGTTTACTTTCTTATAATCAAAACAGCTAATAACTTCTTCCCATATATGTAATTTATAATAAATATCTCATTTTAAAATGACAATTATTATTGTTGTGATTATTATATGTTTATTGGCATATGACGGAAATTAAGTTAGTTGTTATGCTTTTTGAATAGATTTTCAGTATTTATTTCATATTTTATAATTATCGGTTGATCGGAAGATAAATGTATCGTGATACACGTAAGGGCCATCTGTTGGTTATTTTTAATGATACGGATGAAATAATCACTTTCTCCATAAAAAATAGATAAACATACCAATTTCCATAATGATCGATCAAATAGTTTCTGAGTTTATCGATGACACACATGCAAACACAACCTTTTGGCTATCTATATATACTTTTGTATGTATAGATAGCCAATGATTTGCGCAAGTACATGTTTTCCTGTATCCCAATTTTTATAATGATACAGACACACAAAAATTTCAAAAATGGTAAAAACTAAGTCAGTCAAAGAATACATGACGAATTACGACAAAAATAAGTGTACAGACAGACTCTAGAGATTTATATAATAGTATAGATTTAGTACTCTCGTGCGATAGCTTTATTATAAGCGTAGTTAATACTGTTAACTTTTGTAATTTGGAATGATTGAGAGTGTTATAAACGTAGGAATAGACAAATATAATCAGAAAGCTTCGAACTATTGGGAGTGACTACGCTATTGGAAGTGACACGTGTTATTGTGAGTCAACCATAAAAGATAGACATAGGCTGTCATGGGATATTTTTTGTATAATTTTAAGGAGATCATTTCCGTAATACATTATTTCTATGTAGCTTTAACCATTAAGGCTAAACACGCGACGGAAGCTCAAAATATGGGGTAACTTTCCCGTTTTTCAGACATTTCCCTTCAGTGCTCTGCTCCTATGGACTTTAGCGTGATGAAAAGTATACTATAACCAGCTCAGGAGTATGAAAAATAATTATACGAAGTTTCGTTAAAATCCGTCGAGTAGTTTTTGTTTCTATAACGGTTATATGGACAGACAGACAGACAGACAAAAATTTTACTGATTGCATTTTTGCCATCAGTATCGACCCCCTGATTACCCCCTGATAGTTATTTTGTAAAAATATTTCATGTACAGAATTGACTTCCCTACAGATTTATTATAAGTATAGATGACACGACGTGGTAATGGCAGATGGCGGTAATTAAAAATGTGACGTTTCTGAATGATATATAGCCTGGCAATAATAGAATAATTTTCTATGTTGGTGCGTCATTTTTAGTTTGTAATCTAAAATCTTTTTGCTAGTGGCCATTTTGTGCATATAATACGCCACTAAATATTATAGGTTAGCCTTTGTTAATATTTACGTGTTATACAGATTAAAAATTACAAGTTTTGATTTCAAAATAAAAAATCAAAATTATATTTCTGCATATATTTTAATTTTTACCTTTATAAGTTATTTTAGAACCGAAAATAACCTATTGTTGTTTATTATTACATAGTACATATAAAACAAAGTCGCTCACCGCTGTGTCTCTATGTATGCTTAGATCTTTGAAATTACGCAACGGATTTTGATGCGGTATTTTTTAACAGATCGATTGATTCAAGGGGAAGGTTTATATGTCCAATGCACAAAATAATAGAAAAACGCTGACAGCTTAAGACGTGCGAAAGCGAGGCGGGTCGCTGTCAATAAAACTATACGGCACACAATCGCCCACAGCAGCAGATCGTGAAGAGGTACCTTGTAAGTGCTCGTGTACCGCCCATCCGTAGCTTGCACGCTGCTCTCACGCCGCGCCACGTTGTGCACGCACTGCGAGGCTGTGGTTTGCCTGACATTACTCGCAGGCGCCGGCTGCGTATTCGTATCTGAGGACCAGAAGATAATAGTGTCGCTGTTACAAATTTTATTACGCACAGAGAGCTATCGACAATATTTAATCGATTGATCAAAACGATAAAATCGATATTTCTATCAACAGTACTGCAACATGGGTTAATGTTTCCAGAATTTGAATTACCATTGACCGGACTGCCTACCTATTTCAAACAATATTTACATATAATTAAGATATTATCGATAGACGAAAGGCATTTTAGTAAAGGGTTTTATGGTTTTGAATCTTAAAACAACTTAAGTGAAGCAAACACTGGTTATATATGTGGAATGTGGATCTTCTGTTTCTTTCGCCGGTTCTTCTCAGGTCAGGGTATTTTCTATTCCGAACCGGTGATACTGTTTCAATTGTACATCAATAAGAAAGTGTAATACTTCTATATTGAATAAAGTTATTTGAGTTTGAGTTGGAGTTTGGATAAATCTTCTATGATGATCAATGCCATAGAAAATCAATGCCCTTCTTCAGTAACCAATTTATTGTACATAAACGGTCATTATGAAACATTTTTAGCTATTTGGTCAAGGCACGTCAAGATACCTTTCCATTTCTAACGAAAAAGGTAACGCAAAAGTAAATAATAAAAACAGCGAGAAAATCATATCCATAATAAATCTATAGATTATAAATAAGATAATAGAACTTACAATTATTCTCAGGGACCAATGTAAACTGCCGTCCTGAGTCGAGCAACGTAACGGCGAGCCCTGAGCCGCGTAACCCGCGCACCACTGCCACCATACCCTCACCCTCCATGGTTACCAAGAGTTAGGTAGGGGGATATGCTAAAAATAATTGTAACTCTCATTCATATGAATTGTTGGGACAATTACACGACTGTAAATTGACATCCCGACTTGAAATATTTCTAAATATCTTCAACTTTACGGACAGTCATACGGACCTAGTTTGCTTATCATATTTTCTTCGTTACCTTATTTACACTGTATAAAACAAAGTCTACGCCTACTGTTGCCTATCCCTATGTAAGCCTAGATCATTAAAATCACTAATTAACCATCATCCAACCATCTATTACTAATATATTGCACCGTGCGCTGCCGCGGCGGGTCACTAATTTTGTTGTAAAACTACAAACATTATAATTCAAAGGGTACACATGCTATTCAATGGCATCAAAGTTTGAACAAACTCTTCCTACGGTGGCTATTTATGACCTTGAACCCTTTCGACCTTCTAGTGACCTTGGTGACCGGTTTAAAGGAGTTACAAAACCAACATCCAGAGATTTTAAATAATCCAAGATAGTCTCGTTATCAGTAGCTAGAATACATTAATCTTTAACCAATATTGCAGGTTTCAATCAGGGCATTGGACAAGTACCACTGAATTTTAATCTATTTAAATTAATTGATAAAATTAACAATATTTTGATAATTTTCAAATAGATAATGAGTTCGGCGGCAAAGAAAAACATCGTGAAGAAAACAGAAGAAACATCTGTCAATCCGCTTTCAGAAAAAGCTGTGGAATACTCTCGAGCCCTTTAAAAGGTTGAATGGAAGAAGGCATCAACCCAGTGAGACCTGTAAAGGTACTATAATGTAATAATGAAGCAAGCACTAACAGTCATTTTAAGCATACGACACGAAGAATAGCACAGGTCAAGCCGATAGCAACCTCTCCAATTTTCCTGGGTGTGCAAAGACCTGCGGATAAGACGATGGCGTTTGTTTATTGTAACAATTAAAATATATTAATCATCATTATTCTCCTGCCCTCATCCCAATTTACTTGGGGTCGGCGCAGCATGTCTTCTTCTTCCATACTTCTCTGTCGGACATTCTTTCTTACCATATCATCTTTCACACAATCGATCTAATAATAAAATTTTAATAATTGTCTATAGTTACACTAAAATATTTTCGTCTTATAGGCACCACAATATTTATCGTGCAGTTATATAGATGTTACACAATAGTTCGTTCTTTTGAAGCACGTCGTCGTCTAAGGCCAGATCAGATCTATCTGACAATTATAAGAAAATTAGAGAAGAACATCACAGAATCATGTTATTCATGAAATCACTCAGTACCAAGTAAATTAGCCTCGAAAAAAATACATTAAGAGCGAACTAGTCCAAATACTTGAGACGCTCGCGATTGTTGCTAAATCAAAATATGATCTCAATTTATATAAAGATTATTTCCAAACATATACATAAAATTAAATAAATGCAATTGAATTATAAATTACCCTAACGAAAATCCAATAAATCTTTATAATATTTTAGTGCAATCGATGTTAATATATTACAGGTATGATAGAGCTTAACAAAGCTGAACATGACCTCTTAAAGTCCAGGTATAAGAGCTGGTGAAGGCCCTTGCATAAGGCCATTCCTTGAAAAGTTGAGTAAGATGGACTTCATTCGCTTAGTTACAGTATATGGAAGCTAGAAAATCAGTCAATCCGCTATGAATACTTTATCGTGTCAGCATTCGAAAAAGGGCATATGTTGAGCTTTATAAATATGTACTTAGTTTCTTTATAAAATATAGAATACTTACATGTCCCGAAAGAATTCTATTAAAAATTTAAATACAAATAATTTTATTAAAACGATAATTTAGAATTTTGGCATCGTCTATGTCCTTCAAATTCTAATATGACGTAATATATAATTGTTCTGCTGTCGTCATTTCTTTTAAATTCAAGTCCCTGTTCTAAATGTGGCCAGTTTTAGAAACATTCGGTGATCCCTTGGATTTGGAATGCCGTGCTGTTCCCCATAGATATTAAATTAAAACAAGTTATGATAGTCTAATGGGCCATTTAATAGTAGTTGCCACCACCATCGGAACTGCCAGAAATATTAACCATCCCTTACGTTGCCAATACTGCCCTAGTCGTCTAGATTTCTAAGTGGATGTTTGGTAGTAATATTCCAATATGTTACTGGCATTACTGTAAATTATATTATTAAGGTTTTTTGATGTTCTCTTAAGCTGTACTAATATCATTATAATTTTACAAATTTTACAAAATTTTACCGAGGGATGATAATACATCAGATTCTTATTACGAATCTACCAAAGCACAATTACCTGAAGGAAACCTAGATTTACTTATAAATCATTTATCTTCTAATGTATATATGAACATTCATCAGTCAATATCCACAAATGGAACAGCAGTGGCTATATTGGAAAAAATATTTATAAAACCCAAAAATATAGCTTTAGTAACGAGAAAACTACAACTTTAAGAGTCGAAGAGACAGACATTAAAACAATTAGCAAAGGAATGTAAAAAGGAACGAAGATACAAATAGAAATGAAAATACAAGGGATCCATTTATTTTTGGAATACAATCTAATAAAATAACAACGTCCCTTTAAAAAATTTGACCTATTACTAGATAACGCTTACAATCAAGCTTTCACTAGAAGTAGCAGAAATAAGTTCTCAGCAGTATAATATCAGTGTGAATCTTATATCATGATATTTTTACAAATTTTCGGATATTTGGCCAACTTTCAGTCTGGGCAAATATCCGAAAGCAGTCAGACTTGAAAAATATGTGGAAAATATAGTTATAAAAATCATAACTTCACCTTTGTAATTAGCGACTAAAAATACACAATAATTATGTTATAAGGCCCAATCATGATGTACTGGAGTCATTCTATATTAAAAAGAAATCAATCTATCAAATAAGAATGACATAAATCATGAAAATAATAATAAACATTTGAAATGGTCTAAGTACACTTAAAAAATCTAAATCGTTAAATTGCACAAATATTATGTATTTATAAAAAGGTTTATATAACCTTTTTATAAATACGATCTAATAGATTATTAAATACAAATAATGTTGTTCTAAAACGATTGAGTGGATTGGACTCCAGGCATTCGAAGTGTGCAAAGATGTAGTTGTGATAATTATTGATTTTCGTTCAAAATATTTATAGTTGTTAAGCAACTTAGCGACAATAAAAAGGAATACTACTGTGCTATGTGCGACAGTTCTCTTTGCAAAAGTACCTTATCGTATTTTTCGGAATTATTGGTGGTCATTTGATAGTTATTGTACCTACTGGAAATTATTGAGAAAAAAGTTAATTTAGATTCAGAAAGAAACTTACTCAGAATCAATTCAAAATCCAAGTTTATTATTTTTACTGTTAACCAATGTCTGTTTTGTTGTTTGGTGTTGTTGACTCCTAAAATGCAAACAGAGCAATGGGCGATAGATAGCTTTGAGTAATACAGCATTACCCTTACTTATTGACAGTCACATCTCTTGAAGATCAATACAATTTTTGGCATATTGTACGTACTTATCTAAAACGTATACACCGCTGTTTGTAAAATGTAGTTTACCAAAAAATATTTTCGTTAAAGTTACAGGCAGAGACAATTCTAGGAGACAAAGCGGTCGACCGGTAGTCATCACACACGTACATATGGAGAACATACGCATTATTAAAAACAGAATCCGATCTTGTATTGTAAGTCATGGCTATATTAGTAAAATACACAATAAACAATGTTATAATGAGCAATACCAATTCAATCGAATCTCAATTTGAGTCTACAGAGATTGACCAAAGAGAAGATAATCATCAAAATAGCTACAAATATATCATAATTATATTATTTCGCGCAATTTGCAATCCATTGCTAGTTCCAAAGTGTGCAAATGATGCCGGTTCTCGCCCTGCATTCAGAGAGGTGCCATCTTTTTCTTCACCGAGCCTCTTCATCCTACGATGCGTTTGTCAATCTGCACTCTGATTAAGAGGAGGAGAAATCGTCTACTATTAATCCTTCTAGTCAGTAATAGTGCTACCTTAGTCTGCTAATTACGCAAACTTCGGTTCAACCCCAGAAACTTTTCGATCTCCAATTTACGTCGTGAGTTTTTAATAGTTCGGCTTAAAATCCTATCGGACAAAAACGATAGCGATGGCGTGTCTCAGTTTGTCTCGGACAGGTTACCAAAACCACGAATTTTAGTGACCAGTTTCCATATTATTGATGATTAGAAATTCTTGTGAAAAGTGTGTTACAGTATTGACAAGCCGCCAGCGTATCAGTACAACCTCCGATTTCCATAGTCACGAATTCATTTTTATGGGACTCAGTAGAGAGAACGCCTTTGGCCTTTCCATACAATTGAGCTTGAATAGCATGAATTTCAAGTTTCTTGTCGGTTTCATTCACTGCCCCAATTTTATGAGTATGAATATATTAATACATAACAAACATATCTTTTATACCAGGAATTGCCATGGAATCACTATATTTAATTCATAGTCACACACCACCAAGATTTTATTGAGAAAATTGTTAACTTTTGCAGTCGTGTGGTGAAAATCGATGCTCATTTATGAGGGAGCGTCTAGATAATCATATGACGTCATATCACTGCGCCAAGCTATCGCTTAGCAGCGAGCAGATCGCGCCAAGTCGGGAATGGGTAAGATATAACAGTCTAGGAAAACCTCTATTAATTTATTATAAATTAATAACTACTAAATATATGATAAGCCTAGATAATTATGAAGTCAGAGGATAATATTTACACGCAGATAGACGTTTATACTAAGGGACTAATAACCAAATAGAATATTAAAACATGTATCCAAATATTTGTCAACTTAAATAACTAATTCTATAATATTGAATTGAATTGAAGTAACATTCAAATAATATTTATAATTTCCAGCCCAAAATGATATACATATCAAGAAAGCTACCAGCCATAAAAATAAATGAACTCTCATCTACGTCTGATCTTATTCCTGTTAAAGAACCAGAAGCAGAAAAAGAACAATTACCAGCTATTATTCTTGAATGTATACAAAATACAATAAGTAAAGATCCAGGTGACGTTAATATACAAAATATTGTTAATGAATTCACAGTTAAAATGAGTAACTTATCACTAGACTATATGGATGAAGAGTATGATGAACAACTTAATAAGGCAATTGATGAATTCCTTGCTTCTCTTCCGTTAAATATTGAGAAACAAGCAGGAGATATTATGGCAAATTTAAAAGCAAAAATCGCAACGAAAATATCTAACTTTAATAAAAAGAACGCAATTTCTAATAGACGAAATAAAGGCACCAATATTAATTTAACAAAATATGATTCGGTTGATAAATGTACGTCAACAGATTCTATAGACAGTAAAAACACTAAAGAAAACAATATTGAAGATAAAAATAGTACGATAAACATTCTGGTGAATTCGTTGAGTGGAAGCGATAGTGCTTTCAGCTATAACGATATTAATAATGAACTAAACGATAACCAAACAACACATATGAGTAACATGCTTATGTGTAAGCCGACCACAACGCAAACAATTTTAGATAAATATAACCGACAAGATAAAAAAGAAACGAGATCTGATGATTCACCTTCGAGTGATTTAGAATTTAAAAAATATTTAAAAGAGTCTCTTTTGCATTTTAATTACGAAGCCGATTTAAAAATGTCATACACTAATATGCAAATTATACTTGAAGAATTGTACAATCGCCTGTTACCAATAATAAATAATGACAATGAAATATTAGATATTAAACTGCGTTTGAAAGAGGAGATAATAAAATTATTAAATGACTATTTTAACTTCACAAGGAGAAAACCTAGCATCGCTCAGCTAAACAAATACGCAGATAATTTAGCAAATTTTGTTTTAAAAAAGGAATCAAACACCAAAACAGCCTATTTACAACAACAAGAAACACATTTTCTTAGTAATTGCGTGAGAAGTACTGATATTAACGCAGAATTAAATAAAATTAAGCCATTTTTAAATTACATTATATCTGAGAATTTGGATGCATATTATGATATTTATAAATCTGGAATTATAGTAAAAGAAATAAAAGAACTTCTTTTACGAAATCTATCTTTAATCCAAAGACACGATTATGAATTAAAAGTTAAATTATTTAATCTTTTGAAGTCTGTAACAGATCTTTCTGACATAAACATTACTAATATTGCTAACGACATTGTGAAGAGACTAAAAAGTTTTATTTCAAATGGTAATTCAAGACAAAATAGTTCAGCTACTATAGAGAGTAAAGATAAATATCGTTTTGGAAACATAATATCCGTTTTCAAATCAGAAACAGAATTATTTGATCAATGTACTGCTAACTGCAGTAACAAAAGACGAACGAGTATTATGAAAAAGAGAACGACCTCTAAGGTGGATGCCGAAGTGGTTATGTATGCAGAGAAGTTGGCCGATGTGATAACAGCTTGGATTAACACATTACCACCTCAATCATTTAACAAATCCAAAAGGATCAAAGAAACGTTAGGAAATAAGCTTGTCGAAGATATTTTAGATCAAGTTAAATTGGAAAAAATAGCTCCAGAAACTAGCATGGAAAAGGACAAATATTTAAACTTCTTTATTAACAGATGGCTTCATAGATATGATTATTTCGACAATATTAACGAGGCAAAACCCTACGTTAGTGTGCTGATAGAAAAAATTAAAGATATATCAATCCCAAATTCTTTAAAATCTCAAAATGTTAGTGAAAATGAGCTGCCTGAAATTGGATTATACGAAAATTCATCGGCTCAACGAAAAACTTTAGTATCCAATGAGACCAATAGACTCAGCAATGAGATCTCGCGTTGGGTAAATGAACAACCAGTTCAAATTTTCTCAAAAAACATAAACTCTGTAACAAAAGAGTTGAACCAAAATCTTGCCTCACGATTGAAAGATAAAATCAATAAATACAACACCAAAAACAATCACAACCGAAATAAAAAAGTTTTTAAATGATGTAACAAAACGAGAGCAGAAGCGAAATATTCCAGCACTAGCAGAATCGCTCAAAAGTAGGATTGGTCATTTAATTTTTGACAAAAATAATAATGTAATTTATGAAAACCAAGAAAGTAACCAAATAGTCGATGAAAATCTTTGTTGTGACGAAAACATAAAAGATATCTTCACCATTAGTCTTGAAGAAACAGCTAAAGAATTAATAGCAAAATTCTTGGAACATAAATACGATTCCGAAAGTTATATAGCAAGAGAGGCATGTACCCAACTTATCAAAAGGGAACTTCAAAAATTAGGCGCTCTCTCCAAGTCAGACCCAAACATGTCAACAGACATAAAAGAACATGAAACTTCTATTGAAAAGTTGTCAAAAGAACTGCAATATATTAGGATTATATCTGACTGTTTGAAAAACCTACCATTACAAGAATCTTTCGTTGAAGCAGAAAATTCATTTCGGGCTGATCACGTAAATACGCTAGCGAAAATTATAAATGACATTGATGAAAACAAACAAGAATTGCCACCTGAGAGAGATTATAAAGACCATCTCACATTAATAATAACTGAATTCTTTAAAATTGTTCAAATACCATCACAATATGAAAACATGATGCCGGTGATGGTAAATGATTTAGTTAACAAAATACTTGCCGTTAAACGGCTTTCTCCATGTTGCTCAATGACTCTGAGAAACACATTTTCAACAAACACCGATGTTTTCGACCTAACTCTGAGCGATTATATTGAAGCTTACATTCGTGAAAATGATGAAGATATTTTCGACGATGATCTCAAGTTGGAGGCTTGTATCGCACGACTTTTTAGTGAAATAAATATGATGTCTAATAAAAAATCTGCCCCTTGTAGAGCATCGTGTCTTTCTAATAATATCGCTAAAAGACACATGCCGTGTAATGAAACTATTACTCATTTTACGCTTAAGATGGAATATGCCAATGAGATAACAAACTGGCTAAACAATTTACCTTTATTGCCTCTAAAAGATAAAGCTTCTCAAGATCAGTTAGTTGCGATGGTAAACAGCTTAGCTGAGAAAATGTCAGAAAGAAACCAAGTTACAAAAATAAATCCTAATAAAGATATTGATAGAGATTTGATAGATTATGTGTCTAATTGGATATGTAATCTTCCACTGGATATAAATAAGGAAATCAATTTTGTTGTTGTGATACAGCAATTAATTAATCGAATGAATCGAATCAGCAACAGAAATAAAGAAGAGAAATATAGAAAAAAACTAGACGTAACATCAAATAGTGCCGATACAAAAACTTCTAGTAACATTTGTAAATATCCTAATTCTTGTCATACTAAAGCAAACATTTCTCTAACAAATCGCGACCCTGGAACAGTTATTGTGGAGATTATAGAAGAGTGGTGTAATAACCTCCCTGTGAAAGCAGAAAATGATGGTGTTTCTAAAACGTTGAAACAGAACGTTGCAACTAAAATTTATCAAAGAATGGGAGAGTTGAATATGAATCCCAAATATTTTAATGATAATCTATTGTACGAGGAAAGGCTGTCTGAAGAAATAGATCTTCAGCTTCAAAACTTGCCCCAGAATAAGAAACTTCAGACTACAAAGAATGAATTAAAAGAAAATTTGCTGGACATAATTATGGCTCTCAGAACCGAAATTAGAAACAAAACAACAGGAGTCGAATACAAGCATGATCTAGAAAAAACAATTGAAATGTCATTGCCTTATCCGGTGCGTTCCAGCTACAACCGCGACGACAGTGCAGGTTTTAAAATATACAAAGATCGGTTAGCAACTATGTTTATATTAGAAAATTTTGATCACGGAAATGATGCTGTTAAGTTGAATTATGAAAAGAGGATAAGAAGAGAAATCGATAAATATTTTGACGACGTTCAAGACAAAAACTCTATACCACTCACAAAAGATCAAATTTACAACGATTTATATGGTGCACTTTTTAGCGTTCCATTTCCAAACGAATCGTCCATGGTTGATGAAGTTGAAGAAATCAAGACGAGATGTAAAATAGATGAGTGGTTTGAAACGTTACCGTTGAGGGAGGCGACTGGTGTGGGCGAATTATTAACATGGGATCAAATTTTGGCAACGCTCGCCAAAAGAATTCATGAATTTGAAAAATACGACAAAAATTGTGATGATAAGATTCATAAAGAAATTACGAAATGGCTTGTCAAACTACCGCTCCTACCCCATCAAACTAATAATATAGACCATTTCGCAAATGATTTACAACAAAGATTAAAATCTTCTTTGTCCGAAAGGAAACACGTGCCGCGAGATAAAAATAATACACAGACATCAGTTATGAATCAAAGCAAAAGTATTTTAAATACTGATGAAGCAGATCTTCCGTCTTCCCAATCGATTCACTATCAAACATCTCAAATTCAAGATAATAAAAAGCCAGCTGATATAATTCTCGATATTGTGGAATCCTGGTGTTATCAACTTCCTTTGCCAGCAAAAACACCGCAAGAAAGACAGGATATGAAAGTAATAAAAGATAATCTAATCGTCAAAATCATTATGAAAATAAGTGAAATAAATACAAACCCCGAAACTTTTAATGACGATTTCTTATATGATACATTGCTCGATATTGAACTCCAAAATCTAATGTCTGAATTGCCTACATCTTACGAGCTTATTCAGAGTAAAGATCACAGAAAAAATCAATTAAAAGAAGCTATTATATCCGTAAAGCCACTCATTAAAGACGAAAAGGCAATATGTACGTATAAAACAGAAATAAAAAATACAATAGATACAATTTTAAAAGATCCATTTGATGGAAATACTAAAAAGAATATATTATTCAATAGTTTAAAGGAAGATATCGCGGATTATTTTATTATTTATAATTTTTATAAGCATGACGAAGACAGTAGTCGCAGATATGAAACCTTATTTAATTCTTCTGTAGAGAAGTACTTTACACTATTGGATAGTAGAAATAATAAAACTACAAATTTACATCGTGATTTATTGCTGCAAAAAAATCAATTACTGTCTGAGTTGTCAAAAATTCCTCAACCTAGTAAGGATTCAATCCTGGAAGAAATACAAGAAATTGAAATCAAATGTGAATTAACTAAGTTATTTGATGATCTTTCTTTAAGTCAAGGTTCAGACAGTTTAGCTCTTAAAAATCAAATAAAATCTTTATCAAAACAATTAAATCATATAATAAAGGAAAGAAATGCATTTGATAATAATAACGAAATAAAAGAATATCTCATCGTGAATTTGAAAAAAGTAAATGAAAATATTGATCTTCAGATTGTAGACAGGTTTGTGAAACGATTAAAACATTATTTATCGAAAAACAATACAAAAGAGTATAGTTTATTACATGAAGACGTAGAAAAACAAAAAACACTAGGTCATAATGATGTTCCAAGTAAAAAAGAGAGAGAAAGCCAGTGGTTTTCCTTATTACCAGAAACTCCAAAATCATCAAACACCTATGGTCATCATTACAATGAACCTCTTGAAATTGATGAATCTGAAAGAAGAGCTTTCACAAATACACAAGAAGAACGACAAAGAATTCATAAGAGATACAATGACTCGGAAACCAGTTACGAGAATTTTGCAAAAGGATCATTTCTATCTTCTTCTATAAAGTCAGACAACTATGCTCAAGATAAAACAGAACCAAAACAACCACCAAAAGTAATAAATTCACATAAAAATGATTCTTGTAGCCGTTCCTGCTCCGCAGGTAAAGCAAACTGTTCGAATCAAAGCCAATCAAGTCCTAATTTTACACAAACTATGAATAATATTTCGTCAAAATCACAACAATCGACTCAAAGTGAACAAAGAAATCATTTAAACTTATCGGAATCTACTTGCAATGAACAATTTCCGGCTAAAAGCACCCCAAGTCGACGAAATGAAACCCAACACACCCAAACATACGAAGGGCAACAAAATCAAGCAAATCTCCCCAATACATCGGGGCGTAGTTTGAATCAGTTTTCACAGCAATCAACCTCGTCAATTACTTCACAAATTCCAAATCGAGTTCAATTTTCTGAACCTGACATCCATAAAATCTCATCCAAACCAATTCAAACAGATTTACATTTATCGAACAGCCGAGATGAGCGTGCTTACGAAAATGTTCATAATGAAACACCTCAGGCGCAGCAAAATCCTAACAAATCACCACCATTGGCGGATAGTGAAGAACAGGGATTTTTTATTCCACCTGTACTTCCGTCATCGACTCAGAAGCCCATGCTATATTCGAAAAGTCGTGGTCAGATGGGTAGACGACCTTCCATAACCTTCAGTTCACCAGGCTTTTCTAAACAAGATGAAAAAGTTCATTCATCACAAACAAGATGTACTTCAAGCGTACGGGTATCAGAAGAGAATTCAGATGATCCCTGTGAATGCTTGAAAAAAAAGCTTCCAAATGTTTGTTCTACTCATATGCAGCGACATTGTCGAATCTGTAACGGAATTAATCCAGTTCACTGCCGTGTGCCGCCATTTCGATATCCCAGTTTTTATTACCATTGATTTTTTTAATTTATATATTTCGTTGAAATGTAAATAAGTATTTCATTTCATAATATCAAATCACAATTTTTTATCTAACAATGGTGTACATTTATAAAATAGACCAGGAAATAAAATATAAATTTATTTGCAAAGTTAGCAAGGCGCTTTGATTTCTTTTTTACTTTTAATATACTTCTTTATTAAGATTTTGTCCGCACTAAGTTTCGACCAATTGTTCACAACTCATTTATTAGAATGCGAACAATCAAGAAGAGTTTACAGTTGTTGAAAGCAGAAAACACTGCATGATGGACCCTTGCTAGTTTGTTTAGCACGTGTCCTGGCACATTGGCCATCTTCATGAAGTATGAATGGTTTTATCACAAACTACTGTCAGTAGACCACCATAGTCGATTTTGTATGGCCAAGGATTTTAATGTACGCTCCCGACGTGCCGTCAATCTTATGTACCAATCTTCCTAGGCGGTTACAGTTCAAATTATTTTTGTCTCGGGTTGTCTAAATATACTGACGGTCTCCTAATAGCGTTTCTAGATATTCTGGAAAGCTCTTTGACACCTTGATTTCGTGCTACTGATATCTGCAATCCTTCTTCTTGGATTCTAACTATCTAACCACTGGAGCTGCGTTTATCAAAAGCATATAACGGCAAGAACTAGACAACATGATCGCAAATAATACCGAACCTAAACCGAACTGAAAAGAAAGTACATCCAACATGTATCTGAAAACACTGTGACTAAGATTTTTCCGTTGAATGAATTTCTGGCCATTTACATGAAGTTTAACGCATAAACCAAGGCTTCTTTTTTAAAGCAGGGTAGTTTATTTCTAGACATTTTTATCTACTGCAAAAATCAATATGTCTATCCCGTATGCTAGTACATACATAACAAGGGATTTCAAAATTAAAATTTATTTATATTAATTTACTCTAAATCAATATCAATAAACTTCAATTACATTTGCATTTAAATCATTATAAAAGTATTAGATAATACTTTTAATTTTACTGTTACTAAATGCACATTTTAAACCACTGTTATAACTATATTTAAATTTTTCTGTATTTATATTTCATATATTTATAATTTTACTATTCATGATAATATATAATTATAATAAAGTCGTAAAATATATTTCTTTATATTTTGGCTGTATAGTATTCAGTCGTAGCGTACTAAAAATATTTGATGTTACTAAAGAAGTAGTATCCGTGACGCCATGACAGGTCACGTGATGTAAATTTTTGTTGGGCATGCGCGACTACCGAATATCTTCTGAGTGATTTTGAAACGGTGAGATTTTCTTGAAGAACTAAATTTTAAACCACATTTCGTGTTTATTAAAAAAAATTATTCGTATGTAGCATCGTTAAGTGCCAGTGGATGACAGTGTTGCAGTGTTTAGTTATAAAGGTCAAATCTATACAAGGCTCTTATTTTCTTATTTTCACATCGAAATAAAAAAGCAGTGAATTATTACAATTGTGATTGGATTTCCAAGGTGGGAGACTTTATATATATTTTTTATTACTTTATTATTGTACTTCTTTAGGCAATATGAAATGCTGTCGTTAACGTTGATAGTATTTGACAGTGCTTTGTAGAAATTCTGTTATGTCAGGTCTACGCAAAAAATACACATTGCACAAAATATTTGACTCATCGTAAGCTTGATTTATCATAAATGAGTTTCGTTGGAAATAAAATCTAGAAAAAAAGAAAGTAGGACCTTCACGATGCGTCAGTTCTAGATGCGTATAAATTATCGCTATCCTCAATTGGTATTATACGATGACATCATTGTTCAGTGTGTATAAATATTACAAACGATTCGCAACTCCTTATGGAATATTGCAATTGAGACAAAGGATGCGTTTATGCAAACCCCCAGCCTACATATGCGATCCTTCCAAGCCCATTAACTCACTAAATTCGCTTGTAGACTTTTATATATTTTAAATTGTTATTTGTATACGTTATATAGTGTATATCGCGGAATATACATAGTATAGATAAATAACTAATGAGACTTAAGTAATAAGCTTCTATCACGAATATATCTGTATAAGAAATATGAAAGGTTTTTTTTTGTCTTTAAAATGTGTGATCTTTGCCAATCACGAAAGTTAAAAAAAAAAGATATTTGATAATGAAATAGCTATATCATCTATTAATAAAAATGGATATTTATTGTTTGTTACAATATTAAAAATACTTTGTAATTATTCTATTTATGGCATACATTCCATGTACTGTTAAGGAAAATGTGTGGAAATCAATCTATCATGGAATA
Source organism: Vanessa cardui (assembly GCF_905220365.1). Taxonomy (NCBI): domain Eukaryota; kingdom Metazoa; phylum Arthropoda; class Insecta; order Lepidoptera; family Nymphalidae; genus Vanessa; species Vanessa cardui. Next base: position 336,440 of record NC_061149.1, on the reverse strand, counting down.
TACAGTATTTAGTGTAGATTAGTTGAATGAGTGTTTAAAAATAATGCCATTAAGATAGATAATAAAATTAATATTCAAAATATTCTACGGATGCATCAATTTTTATGAATTTAATAGAATTATATATAGTCAAATATAAAGATTTTAAAACTAAAAATGTTTTTAAAGTGCATGTTTGTTGTTGATATTCTCAACTATATGCAAACCTTTAGTTATTTTTTCATGACTATATTATGTTCTTTGCATAGGACGTAGCAGATTGGACATAATTAATTTCTTGAACAATGGCTTGTCCGAACATGTATTTGACAAGGTGTTGATTCGGTTTGCATGACATCATAGTCTCAATAGCTTTTATAGGTGTCTTGGTTGCACAAGAATGTACTGTACATGCTACTATAAAAAAAAAACTTGAATATAATCAGTTAGATAATACACTATATCTTGTAAGTGAAGGTAAAACCTTATAAATATATTATTTTGACTAAACCATTTTTAATAAGAGTTAATAAGATTGCCTCATAAAATTAGTGAACAAAGATCTAATATACGGTTAATGAACTGGTTTTTTTTGGTCTAGGGTTAGTGTTACCTTCAGACCAATCGGTCAAAAACAATTGAAGTCCATTAATTCTTAACAAATACTAACATTCATCTATATTAATATTATTATAAATGTGAGAGTAACTCTGTTTGTCATTTTTTGACGACCAAACCGCTGAACCAAATTTGATGAAATTTGATATGAAGTAAACTTGAACTCCAAAAAAGGACATAGGTTTTATGACAACCAAGATCGTAAAATGCTACCGAAGCTGATAATGACTACTAGTGTTTATATATATTATATGTGAATCAAAATAATGACTAACCACTGATGATACTTGCCTATAGCTTTCTGCCATAGTAAGATCAATTTACAATTAGTTGTGTATATTGTATCAGATATAATTGACAAAAATATTTATGGAAGCTTTGAAATGGCTGTTAAATCAAATTATACATTATTCCAGTAGTCTTTTACTAATACTTTTTGATCTTTATATTTTAAATAAATGTCTTACATATGAAGCTATCACATTACCAGCTGCAACATCTTAAGTCAAATATAACTCACTTAAAAAGGCATGTATTGCATTGCTTTACTTAATCTGGAATAGCCACCTTGATCTGCCTTATGCTTAATAATATATTTGCTAATTGATGTTGGATGTACTGAACACCAAATCTAGCCAAAGTATTTTGATTCTACATATAAACCCATCATTATTGCTCAAACTAATGCAAAAAAATAGTAAAATCCTATTAAAAACAGTATGAGATGAGCACTTTACATACAGACAATTTCAACAATAAATTATTCTGTAGAAGGATAACACTGACTGAGAAAGGCCACAATCATGTGATCACTGTGCATCTCAATATTTTTTGGGAGAACTATTTAACTGTATTTTAACAAAAGATGCAGAGTGTGAACATGTCTATTTATATTCCCTCATTTACCAGCCATTTGGTCTGTTAGTGCGATAAATAAATTCAATGTTCTATGCATATATAAATATGTTACATGCTTTTTAAATAATGGTCACACAGGAATGTCAGTCTGGAATAATTGTGACCTGTCATTAAAAATACATTAAGCAATGAAATATCTCATACTAGACTGCATAGAGGTTAAAGACAATTTCTTACCTATACCTGTAAACAACATACAAATCTAGAGGGTTTAGTGTTGGAAAAATGTCAATGATAATCAAGATTTTTTGCCTTAAATAAGTATATCATAATCACATATATTTTATGAATGGATAAACTTTTCAATCGGGATTTCTTTGATTATATGCATTGAAATATTTTGAATAACGAAAATGTCACACATTTCTCAGCTACCTCTTGGCATGACCTCTAAATATTCTCATACATTTGACATACTAGTGATTCTTGTCCTCCCTTTCTCTTGCACTTTGTGCTGTCTTAATCTTGAATGTGAACTGTTAATTCGGACAAAATTCGACAATATGACAATATTGGTCTCATTTTGTGTAATTAGTTCATAAAATCTAGTAGTACATCTGGCTGTGTTGATAAGTATAGGGATAGTTTTACAACACAATCATATTTATCTGCTAATCACATAATTAAAAAATAATATATATGTACAAAATTGTTTATTATCAAAGAAAGATGATTTCGTCTTTTAAATTGTACTACTATAAAATCATTAAAATCTGTCTATTTTTGTATGTAATATAAAGAAACATTAGTGAGATAAGGTATGTATGAGATGAAAGTCTGCCCCAAGTGTATATACACCATCTCAAAATAGTACATAAAGAAACATTTATATTAGTAATAAGTTATATTTGTAATAATATTATTGGTTAAATACAGCTAGCTCTCTAAGCTCTCAGGAGACATGATTTTTTTACAACTTAATTGACAAAACTTCTAATAAATTTAATTAAATAAAATTAGCTAATTTTGTTACGAAATAAATCTCTCGTGTATAAATTTGTTTATTAAATGAAAATCCACTGAGAATGTAAATTGTATTGATGAGGCCAGTAATTAATTATATATATATTTTTAATTACTGTTATATTATTTATATGAATTGATAAAGTTTAGTATTCTTGTTATCACTATTGAGCCTTATTGGCTTTTCTGGGAGCCAAAATCACCCTTGTAACATGTAGGTAAACTATTATTAGTTTATTATTGAATTGAATTATTATATTGAATCTACTTGAATAAAGTATATTTTGATTTTATTTACAGATATTTAGAATAGTATTAATGACAAAAGTTTTAAACAAAAACTCAACTTATATAATTTGTTAAGTAAGTTTAAAATACAACAATTAAAAACAGAATTATGAATGTTATTTGTTTTTGGCTTTAAGAAAAAAAAAGATAAATGGAGTGTTTAATGAGACATAACTAACAATTAGTCAAGTGACCTGAGTCAGAGATGAACTGAACACGCTCAGGGTCACTAATTTATTACAATACACTTTTGGAAAACTTGAATCATCAAGCGTAACTTGTTATTTGTATACCAAGAAAACAAGCAAGTAATTCAGTTATCTCTTTAAAAATTAAAGGAAAAGAGTAAACTACCTAAGTACTAAGGAAGATGGAAATATTATTGTTATTTTTTGTGTCAGATTAGCTTGTGCCGATAATCTAACCATTACATCATAATTAAATTCGCTGTTAAGGAATGCATATACTAAAATACTATTATACAATAATACATCACAAACATTTATATTTTCATTTATATAAGGAATAAAAATGTAATATAATAAAAAAATAAAGTAACTGTTGATCACCATTGGGCTAAGACATCCTCTCGCTTTGAAGGTAAGCTTATTTTACCGAACCGATGTTATGCAGATTGGTTTTTTTTATGGAATAGGTTGGCGGACGAACATATGGGCCACCTGATGGTAAGTGATCACCATCACCCATAGACAATGACTCTGTAATATTGGCGTCAATGAAGCTCCGATTTTTTTTTAATATTATTTAAAATCAGACACCTCTTAGAGCAGGGACAGAACTATTTATATTGTTTAAACAATATCTTAGTATAACATATACATGGTTCCTATAATTATTAAGTAACATATATTTATTTAATTTATATTATATACTGTGCAGAAAATAAATTCAAGACCTCTTTAGACTATGCGCCCATTAAAAGTTGGTGTGTAGGCGTCGGTCCGTCTGATACAACATCAATGTTATGCACAGGCCTTATTATAGTTTGCTCGACTCCCAATACCATAATAAATAACTTGTTTGATAACTTATTTTTTATCATACAGTTTTTTCTTTGTTTAAAATGTTAATATATTTAACTAATATTGCACCCGCGTTAGGGGAGAATGATTAGGGCATCTGATTGTGTTTTGGTGTCAGTATGTTCAATGGCCTATGTTCTATGGTTTTCGAAATTTAATCAAATACGGTTCAGTCGTTTTATAAAGCTTAGACAGACAGAGTTACTTCCGCGTATGTAACACTAATAATAGCCCGCGGCTTCGATGGCGTTTTAGTGTGTTGGTTGTTATGTGTTAGACTAAAAAGGAGCCTATGTCCTTTATTGGAGGTCAAGTTTGCTTCATATCAAATTTCATCAAATAGGCTATTTGACTGGTTTTTAAAATCCATTTTATATTATTAAGTAGAAATTAAGGAACCCAGTTAAAGTTGTGTTTTTTATTTCTATTACATATTTGCCGAAAAATATCATATTAAAAATTCCATATTTAAATAGCGCGCAAAAATGCTACTTGGACAATATGGCGCTGCAATGGGGTCGGTGACGTCACTTTCTTGTATTTTAATCTGTGGTACATATAGTAGAAAAGCAAGGTTTACAAGAAAGTGACTTCATCATAAGCCCGGCCAATCAGTAGCGTTTTGTGTCACGTGACAAATATTGAATATTAGCATTTTTATGTATGGATTTTTGAATAAATTTTTAAACTCATAACATACACTGATTACAATAATTGACAATCTATTTTTCGTATTGTCAAATAGCCTATTCGGTTCGTTGGTTTGGGGGGGGGGGGGTAAGAGCGACGGACAGACAAGAGTTATTTTCACATTTATAATATTAATATAGATTATTATGATACGAATATATAATGACAGGAGTCGAGATGGCCCAGTGGTTAGAACGCGTGCATCTTAACCGATGATTGCGGGTTCAAACCCAGGCAAGCACCGCTGATTCATGTGCTTAATTTGTCTTTATAATTCATCTCGTGCTCAGCGGTGAAGGAAAACATCGTGAGGAAACTCGTAATTAAACGTGTATTCCACCAACCCGCATTGGAACAGCGTGGTGGAATATGTTCCAAACCTTCTCCTCAAAGGGAGAGGAGGCCTTTAGCCCAGCAGTGGGAATTTACAGGCTGCTGTTGTTGTTGTTGTATATAATGACATGACCACTCATTAGTTGTTTCACTATTTCGTTGAAGTTCAAATTAAAGTTCAAATTGTTTCTAGCTTGAGTTTTCTCTGTAGTGTTCCGTAATCTGGAAGTTAACTCGTGCCTCGGTGAGCACGTGAAGTCAGCTTGGCACGGAAACTCTTAACAGTCGTGTCGGAATATGATATGTGTACTCGTATACGCGGACATTGTTATGTACTAAATGTGTTGTTTAAAATTTAAACAACTAATACTTTTACTACAATAGGTACACATTAGGAATAATTAATTACATATATCATAATAGGGGAACCTGCGGTTTTTACGCGAAATAGATAAAACTTGAATAGCGCCAACCATCATCCCCGGTTTACCCCTACGAGCGGGTGGTTTTTAAAAACTTTTCTTAAATAATCTCCATAACAAATTGCATATAAATCGAATCAGTATTTTAAGCGTGTATAGGTAACATATACAGTTACTTTCGAATATATATAATATTAGTAACGATATACTATATGCCGATGTCCGTATATAGTAACACTACCTCGACGCCAAATTTAATCAAAATCGGTTCAGTAACATACATAATCTCACTTTTGCACTACACAAATGAAAAATAACACTTCGAGGTCGTCCCAACTCCCAAATAAAGATATCAGACGTGGAAGATATATCGTCGTTTGGATTAGGAATATGATTAGTTGAACCTTGCGGCACTCCTGCGCACATGAATCATCTCCTATGCGTTCAAACGTTAGAAAGTAATTACGTCATACAATTTCACTTTTGTAATTGTTTTATTTCGGTGTCGGTAGGTGGATTGTCAAATTGTTCAATAAAAGTAAAGTAACAGCCTATAAATTACCCACTGTTGGGTTAAGTCTTCTCATTAAGGAGAGGGTTTGAAACATATTCCACCACGCTGTTCCAATGTGCGTTGGTGGAATGCACGTGTGGCAGAATTTCGATGAAATTAGACACATGCAGGTTTTCTCACCATGTTTTCTTGATGTTTTTTTCACGATGTTTACCGCCGAGCACGAGATAAATTATAAATACAAATTAAGCACATATATATAGCGGTGCTTCCTGGATTTGAACCCGAAATCATCGGTTAAGATGCACGCGTTCTAACCACTGAGCCATCTCTCTTGTTCACCTGATGGTTATTTATCACCATAACAGTGCTAATTGTTACTGCTTGGTGGTACAATATGATGGGTGGTATTTGGGTAGGTTGAATAAAGCTTACGACTAAGAACTTCTTGGAAAAGTCCATTTCATTTTTTAATATACTTTTAAGCTTGCTTTTCGAAAATGTAAACGGTAATTAATAACTCAGACGAGAAAAAAAAACAGTGAAGGTATCGAGATTTGTTTGTAATGTTATGTATCACAATGGATTATCAGTTAGTAGGTTGTCACCATAACTCTTTGGAAAATATCATTTTGAGTAACATACAAAAATCCTCCTCGTAGCCAACGCTCCACCCACGAAGAGAATTAAGATATTATGTCCTTTGAGCCCTTTTTATGGTATATATTGGTGGCCCAGTATATAGTCCGTCTGAGGGTAAGTGGTCACCACCGCTCATACACAATGGCGCTGTAAGAATTATTAATAGGCTATTTGACAATTCGAAAAGTAAATTGAAAAAGTTTTGTAATCAGTGTATATTATGAGTTTAAAAATGGTAATTTACTAACGAAAGTTGAAAATAATACTTAATTTATTCAAAAATCAATAAATAAAAATGCATTTTTTCAAACTTTTGTCACGTGACACAAAACGCTCCTGATTGGCCGGGCTTATGATGAAGTCACTTTCTTATAAACTTTGCTTTTCTACTATATGTACCACAGATTAAAATACAGCAAAGTGACGTCACCGACCCCATTGCAGCGCCATATTGTCCAAGTAGCGTTTTTGCGCGCTATTTAAATATGAAATTTTGCATATGATATTTTTCGACAAATATGTACTAGAAATAAAAAACTCAACTTTTACTGGGTTCCTAAACTTCCACTAAATAATATACAATGGATTCTAAAATCCAGTCAAATAGCCTATTTATTACATCGCCAATACGCCAGCAACCTTGAGAACTAAGATGTCATGTCTTGTGCCTGTAGTTACACTGGCTCACTCTTCAAACCGGAACACAGCAATACGTACAATAAATGTCAAGTGGGTGGTACCCAAACACAAAAGTACCAAGTCAATAATGAAAGCAGATGGTCAATACAATATTTTGCAGAAAGAATTCGTCAATAGATGATTATAATTATTACAGTATCGATAATTTTATCTTAAATGTTATCGTAAATTCCTACGAACATATATTAGAAATTACGTCGATTTATTATAGTTCCTATTGCTTTAGTGATAGAGTTGATTTTCACTTTTTTCAATGTTCATATATATCTATATCAATATCTTTAGCGATAACTTTGTTTTGGACCACAAATAAATGATTATTGAAACTAATAATATAAATATTTTTGTGTTCGCATATACATATATGTGTATGATATAACTTTATTCGTAAAGATTGTATATTGTCAATGGAAATGAAGAAAGTCTTAACCGCCAAAGTGTTATTAATGGGAAATTATGTTTACTAACTTATCTTTAAATTTCATTTCAAAACAGCACCGTTTTGGCGCTGCAGTGTTTCCACCTTTTCATTGGTGATATGATTAATCGTGGTTTCAGTATTATGTATCATAATTACGTTAATCTTATTCGAAGGTTGAAGTGGTTCAAATCCGGGGTATTTGACACATGTGTATCGTTTATCTGAATTTATTTGGTACCCCACAATGTAAACTTTGGGCTTTGAACCCATCTGGTACTATAGCAATACATACATACATCTATCACACAAAAAATGGATAGGTCTCGGCCCAAATGTAAGACTTACTGCCTAAGGAAAATTTAGTCCGAATTTCCATATATGCTCATACAAAGCTTTAAAGTTTTTCCAATTTTTCAACACAAACCTCACACTGTTAACTCAATGACACTTGGCAATTAACATAAATTATTTATATCATAACAGTTTTCGTAGTTCCGTTATGTTACGTTAGTTTTAATTATATCATTCTAATTGAATAAAATAACTGATTAGCGTGTTCAAAATGAAAATCAAAATAAACTTTATTCTAATGGGCTTTTACAAGCACTTTTGAATCGTCAATTAACAATTAAGTGAAGCTACCACCGGTTCGGAAAGTAGATTCTACCGAAAAGAACCGGCAAGAAACTCAGTAGTTACTCTTTTTCAACATTTAAATGTTGTTTATATGATGACCTATCAAATATTGTATTAAGGTATTTTTAAATACCCTTCGATTTAAATGAATCAATGAATGAAATATATTTTATTGTACACCACAAAAAAAAAAAACAAAATTCGTATAATGTAAAAAAGGGTTGATTTCAAGTGTTGTACAACAGACGGACCTATAGTCCTTACTAATTAATAATAAGCCATCAAATGGTACTTACTAATTAACCATATCTTCCAGATGACTCAATTTGATATGTCTTAGGTGACATATACTAAAATTTTCGACTTACACGATATAAGAAATATCTTAGCGTATCATCATTATCATTACATAATAATAATTTATTAACATAAGAATTAACAACATTAAACGCTTAAATATATATATACAAATATGAACTAAAACTGTATAAATCTTGACCGCGTGGAATGGTGGCAAGAATGCTAGCAGCATTTATGTAGTATAAAACAAAGTCGCTTACCGCTGTCTGTCCCTATGTATGCTTAGATCTTTAAAATTACGCAACGGATTTTGATGCGGTTTTTTTAATAGATAGATTGATTTGAAAGGAAGGTCTTTGTACATAATACATGGACAATATAGTAAAGAAATATTGATAATTTTAGAATTTTGTAATGCGACGTTGTAAATTCTGTAGTATATTTAGTATCAGTATTGCAGGCGTGCGAAGTCGGGTCGCGTCGCTAGTCATCCTATATGCTGTGAGTCTGCTGTTCGTATGTGCGCTACTTGTAATCGGGACACCTGGTGACGCTAATCGGGTCGCAGCCCCCTTTAAAGCGGGACGACTCGCGGAAATCGGGACAGCTGGCGACATGACGCTGGGGCGTTGTGAATGTGATCGAAAGCTTAAACTTATTATATGAAAGTAGTTCGATGTCCCACGATACGAGAAGTTCCCACGGCTATTATACCGTCTGAGAAAGGCGGTCTCTGATTTTGGTTTTTAATACATTGATATTAAATGTATTAACAAATACAATATTATTTGCAAGGTTATATATTATACGCCTAATACTATGAGTGCGAAAGTGTGCTTGTGTGTCGTATAAAAATCTGCCACGTGTGCCAACGATTGGAGCAGCGTGGTTGTCGTATACGTTAGGAGGACAAGTGAAGTGAGATCATAAAACTTTGTAGTTTATTGACGTTCCTTAATATAGATTATATATATTCTGAAACTTGTACAACGTACATTGTATTGGCTTGGATGAGTCTTAGAAAGTATATTTTTAATTCGAACGTCCCGTCTTTGGTTATTATACGTTGATAATTGATCAACCATCGTCCTTTGATTGTTTCGTTGACTTGTTGTTCATTCGAATTATCGTACGTGTTGTCCGTGCCTTTGGTTTATCTTAGCCCTGCAATATTTTAATACTACATTATCACAAACCAATGATATTCCAATAAACAGATATGTTATACCCATACTAAACAACACAAAAGTGTGCCGCGCCGGGGACCGATTATTTTACATTTCGTTACAAGTAAAAAGGATAGCTTGATAAAAACAATAAGTAAAAGGGATAACCAGATGTTTTAATTGCGCAATACGTATAACTAACGTATTACTACGTAAAACGACTTAAGGCAAACGTCCCAATTAGGACGTTTTCTAGTCTTCACATTTTGCGCGTTAATGACATATCTGTTTACTAGAACATCATTGTCACAAACTATACTGTAGGACGATTGATGAATAAGTTATTTCTAGACTTGGCGGTTGGGCTTTGTGCGAGTTCGTCTTAACAAGCACCGATCACCCACAAAGCAGCAGTACTTAGTATTGTTGAAGGATGTTAAGAGTACGAACACAGAAACGAGGCGAGACGGCACAGTGGTTAGAACACGTGCTTCTTAACCGATGATTGCGAGTTCAAACCCAGACAAGCATTACTAAATATTTATGTAATATTTGTGTTTCTAATTCATCTCGTGCTTGATTGTGAAGGAAAACATAATGAGGCATCCTGCATGTGATGACTAAATTTAACGAAAGTCTGCCACATATGTATTCGCCAGCCCGCATTGGAGAAGCGTGGTGGATTATGTTCCAAACCTTCTCTTCAAAGGGAGAGGAGGCCTTAGCCCAGTTGTGGGAAATTTACAGGTTGTTGTTGTTGAAGGGTGAGTGAGCCAGTGTAACCACTCAACTATAACATCTCAGATCCCAATATTGGTGGCGCAATGGTGATGTAAGGAATGGTAGGGTAGGTTTATTATTTACCATCCGATGCCCCAGTTGCCAAATTTATGGTAGAAAAATAATATGAAGAGTTAGTCTTCCATGAATTGCATTATCGGTCTTTGTGGTCTATATTCCTCGATCATTATGGATGGTTTTTAGCTAAAGTATAGGAATTCAGCACGACCAGGCCATCTTTATAATGGGTAATCATTTTAGGATCGTAATCCAGATTATCTTAGGCAGTTAATTTATGGTATTTCTCAAATAGTTGCCTTACACACATTGAGCTCCTATTTCTCATACCTAATTAAAGATAGTAGTTTAATTATCAAGTCACGTACCGCGTCTATATTATTTACAAAGCTCATGATAAAGTGTACTCAGCTGAGTGATACAGATGACCTTCTGTGCGTCTGTTCTTCCCGAATCGCCGTATTAAGTCATGGTTGTTGATGTAAGTCGGAAGTCGCTGTAATAGTCTCTTGTAGATGGAAACGCTCTGAGGACGAATTGATTCATCGTTTCGACAATTATAACAGCCTGTAAATTTCCCACTGTTGGGCAAAGGGAGAGGAGGCCTTTTTGGAACGTATTCTACCACGCTGTTCCAATGCGGGTTGGTGGAACACACACGTGGCAGAGTTTCGTTGAAATTAGATACATGTAGGTTTCCTCACGATGTTTTCCTATACCGCCGAGCACGAGATGATTTATAAACACAAATTATGCAAATGAATGTTCAGTGGTGCTTGCCAGGTTTTGAACCCACAATAATCGGTAAAGATTCTAACCACTGGGTCATCTCGGCTCATTCATTGTTTATTACGACAAATCTATGTTTGTCTTTTATACGCTACTGCACCGTTAAGAGTCAGCCTGGATGCGTCTAGACACGTCAATTGTATAGGTTTCGCGGAGCTGTATATACGACTTATATGATATGAGGCGGTGGAATCGAAGCGTAGCCTTTTTAGAATATGTCATTAAATATTCCAAAATTTTTAAAATAGTGTGCATTTCTGCTAAGACCTTATATTTAAAGAAAAAAATCCTGAATTCTGATAATAGAATTAAAGCCACATGGGATGTTATTAGTAGTGTTAGTGGAAAACCCAAAAAGGAAATGATACCAATAGAATTGAACACAGGTAGTAGATACACGAGTTCTGAATTAGAGGTTGCTAATTTATCTGAATCATTTTTTGATAAAGTACCCCATAAAATAACATTTCATTTAAAATCATCTACATCAAATGCAGCTAGGTTATTAAATAATAGTGTTTCTAAATGCGTTATTGATTTTTCATTTTAAACGGTTTCTGCAATAGATGTCATAAAAGTATTTAAAATTGTAAATATTAAAAAAACTAACGACATACGGGGCATTTCGGTAAATTTTTTTAATAACATCATATACGATATTGCTCCGTATATAGCAGTAATTTTTAACAAGAGTTTGGACACGGGTTCATTTCCTAACTTGTTAAAATGTAGTAAAGTTTTACCACTTTTTAAAACTGGAAACAGAAGCGATCCCGGTAATTACAGGCCTATTTCAATACTCCCATCCTTAAGTAAAATTTTTGAAAAAAATATTTTAAATCAACTTCTCGTCCATTTCGGTACAAATGCTATTTTTCATGGTGATGATAATACGGTTTTAGAAGAGGTCGCTCGACAACTGATGCGGGGATTGCGCTTCTCAAACATATTTACGATGCTTGGGAGAAATCACAGAACGCTATTTGAGTATTCTGTGATTTATCTAAAGCATTCGATTGTGTAGAACACGAAACGCTTCTTTATAAGCTCAAATATTACGGTGTTAAAAGTAAAGCTCTTGATCTCATCGCTTCATATTTAAGTCAAAGAATCCAGCAAGTTTTCATTAATGGAATAAAGTCTTCTGGATCTACGTTAAAAATGGGAGTTCCACAAGGTTCAATTTTGGGTCCCTTTCTATTCCTAGTATATATAAATGATCTTCCTTTCTATGTTAAGGGTATTTGTGATATAGTGTTGTTTGCTGACGATACTTCGCTGATTTTTAAGGTTGACAGGAAAAAAAATGACTATGACGATGTGAACGGTGTATTATCACAGATACACAATTGGTTCACAGTAAATAATTTAGTTTTGAATGCTCAAAAAACAAAATGTGTAGTTTTTACCCTACCTAATGTTAGCAAGCAAAATTATAATATATCTTTAAATGGTGACCGTCTTGAAGTAGCTGATACTACGGTGTTTTTAGGAATAGAATTGGATTCCAGACTTCAGTGGACTTCTCATTTATCATCCCTAACAGGAAGACTCAGCTCCGCAACATACGCGGTTAGAAAAGTTAGACAACTAACTGATATTGATACCGCTCGTTTAGTTTATTTTGGTTATTTTCACAGTATTATGTCATATGGCATATTACTTTAGGATAACGCTGCAGATATTGAATCTGTCTTTATTTTACAAAAGAGAGCAATTCGGTTTATTTATAATCTTGGAGCTAGAGACTCTCTCGGGATGTTTTTAACAGAGTAGGAATACTTACTGTTGCGTCGCAATATATTTACAACAATATCATGTATATTCACAGTAGCATTGATCACTTTGATAAAATCAGTGATAATCATTGCATATGCACTAGAAGTAAGGATAAACTTATAACGCCAAGTTTCCGACTTCGCAAAGTCAATAAATCCTTCTTGGGGCAAGGTATCCGTTTCTATAATAAAATTCCGCAGAAATTTTTAACTTCGCCGTTTAGTAAATTCAAATCGTTTGTAAAAAATACATTGGTAGAAAAAGCATATTATTCGATACAAGATTTTGTAGATGATAAAAAAGCGTGGAGTTAATACCTGTTGACTTCCAAGCAGGATACATTAATTGAAATAATTGTATTTAATTAACATGACGTTGTATTTTTTAAATGTTAAAAAAGAGTAACTACTGAGTTTCTTGCCGGTTCTTCTCGGTAGAATCTACTTTCCGAACCGGTGGTAGCTTCACTTAATTGTAAAATGACGATTCAAAAGTGCTTATAAAAGCCTACTTGAATAAAGTTTATTTTGATTTTGATTTTGTTTATTTACTCTGTGAGGTTTCTCAACTGTTTATCCGATTGTTATGAAATGTTAGCGAATTACTCTGTGTACGCCCGAAAATGATCCTTTTTCTAAAAAATGTAAACCTAAGTAAGATATTACATAGAGTTTTCTGAATCCGTATGAAACCTGCTCGAGTAGCTAGTAAAGAAATATATTATAATTAATAGCGTACGGTATTTTAATATCGAAATCAAAGTATTCTTTATTATAGTAGGCAGTTAAAATCTATTTTATAACGTCATGTCTCAGTTGAATTAAATGTATAGCTACTACCGGTTCGGAAAGTAGATTCTACCGGGAAGAAACTCGGTAGTATTTTTTTTCCACTATTTTTTAGTATAAAGTACAGTCAGAGTAAGAAAACCTTCGTCAGATTTCAAATTAATTCCTTTATCGAGTCTTAAACTCTTAGTACCTTTTGAATCTAAACAAATCATTGTGATGCAAGATGTCATACTCGATCGGTAAAGCAGATTATCGCTCATACTGAGCACACGAAAATAGATCTTAAGGTGACAAACCTTTTCTTACCCCGACTGTAAATCAATAAAGAACAATTTTTATATATCCTCTATAGAAATAAATAAGTATTAAATCCACGCTCTTTTATCTTAAATAATCATGTATTAAGTAATATGCCTTATTTATCAATGTTTTTGACACTATGCTTTCGTTTTATCAGACATTTTTAATGGTACCTTATCAAAGATACGAATACTGTAATTAAATAACTTGTACAATATTTTAATCATCTGTTAATAATAAAATTAATAAAAAAAAAGCTAAATTTATTGTAGAATTTATCGAGGACTACTAAGGAGTTGACTAGTCGTTCATTTTCTTAAATTATATTACAAAACGTCTATCTACTATAATGTATTGTATATAATGTGTAAACGGTATTATTCTCTTTGACGACCTCCGTGATCGAGTAGTGTGTACCTACACCGGCTTTCATAGGTAGGTACGTCACTCCGAGGTCTCGGGATCGATTCCTGGCCGAGTCGATGTACGAAAAAATGTTTATTAGTTATCTATTTTGTCTTGGTTCTGGGTGTTTGTGGTACCTTCGTTACTTCTGATTTTCCAAAACACAATTGCTTTAGCTATTGAAATTGAGATCAGAGTAATGTATGTGGTGTCGTCCAATATTAATTTATTTATTTGTATATACAGTTGATATTTAATTTTGTAGTTATATATTAGTATAGTTGATATGTAATTAGATATTCAATATGTATTTTAAAAGTAAAATTATTGCGAAATATCAATGCACTGTTTCTTTCCGTTATGAATCAACACTGTGACGCGTTTACGTATTAAAACAACATTTTTCGTTGCTATGCGTCTTTTAAATCGCGTAGGACCCTTTCCGTATCACAAGTGTTACAATAATACCAAAAAAAACCATGTGTATTTTTTGGTATTATTTGTATTGTTATCTAACCCCAGGAGAGACCAGAATAACAAAGCATTACAAATATTCAGACTACAATAAGTACTCCCTAAAATAAAACTACAACTGGGGTCGAACTTGTTCGTGTAGTTGGTATTGACATTTGCACTGAAGACTAACAGACAGACTCAAACAGACCGTGTATGTTACCTATACTAATAATATAATGGTACGAGAGTAACATTTTTAAGCCAAAACAGCCGAGTCGATTAAGGTGAAATTTGTTATAAAGATAGTTTGAGTCCCAGGAAAGGATATGGGCTACTTTTTTAATTGACCCCTCGAGGTAAAATTAGGGGTGACAGTATGTATGTATGGGTATAGTTTTATAAAGTGGCAGGTTCAGCTAGTAAGACATAATTGTATGTAATTACTACATACATATAAATCTTTTAAGTACATTGTATCACAATTATATTAACTACTTTATTAATCAACACAATACAACACTATACACACTTATAACTTAATATAATTTGTAATGACTAAGGTAACAAAGACACGTCTACACTGTCCAATGCACTATTCCGAAGTAACCGATTCAGCTAGCGTATCCCTGTAGTTGCCTCCTACGAACTTCACGTTGCACAGTGCTGCCATCCGTTGAGATGAAATTTGACCGGAAATCAGACGGCGATAACATCCGGCCCTCCTGCTCACGCGTTCGTCCTCGACCGCGTATAGATGTGTTATATTGCTTGTAACAGAAATAGAACATAGTTAGAACAATCAGTTATTCAATTAGTCTCATACACATAAATTGTCACATCCCTATACTATATTTTATATAGTGTTTATATTTTCATATAACAACACACATGGATGGAACGGTTGAAGACCCCTGGTATATAAGCAATCATACAAAGTATCGATTAGCTTGTTCATCATGGTTTGGAATAGAGATGCCTGAGGCCACTCTAAACGTATATCACCATGTTACCCTTGCAACAGTGTTCATCACAGATATCTGCTGCAAGTTGGGGTCCCAACCGCACCGTCACCATCCTGTTTGATTCACAGTAAATACATAAGACACAAGCACAACAATAATCTTATTTTTAAAAAGCTTTTTATAGTAATTAATACTCACTTATAAGATACTTACAATACCTATGTTTTACCTCCGATAACATCCGGTTAGTTAGTCATATTTTGCAGATTTATCCATGGTTTCATATTTTCCACACATGTTACTCCGTTATACGGCTTTGTACTTCTTTCCGCTCCTCTCATGTCGGTAATTTTGTAACGATCATGTCCCAGTATTTCCGTGATTTGAAATGGACCTCTGTATTGTGCCATCAACTTCGTGCTTTGACCATCATTTTAACAACTAGCCGTTCTAATAACGACAAGATCACCAATCTGATACTTAGGTGCTTCTTTTCGTTTTAAATCGAATACATGTTTTTGTTTCTCTGCATTCATTTTTATATTAGCATCAACTTTGCCTCTCAGTTGTGTGACGTCTATTAACTGTTCTTCATCATTATCAACAACAATGTCGCCATCCATTCGCAAGCGGTACCCGAAAAATATTTCGCTCGGTATCGCTGCTGTGGTCTTATTGATCGTACTGTTAATACCTTGTTGTATACTTGTGATATGTTGATCCCATTTGTTATAATCAGTATTTGCACCCATAGTACGTAAAGCCTCCAATATCGTTTGGTTGTAGCGTTCAACCTGGCCGTTTGAACGTGGCACAGCTGTAGCTACAATATGGCGTCTAATAACTCGTTCTTCGCAATATTTTGTAAACAATTTTGAAGTAAAAGCAGTACCTGCATCACATACTACTCTTTTCGGATTACCAAATATTTTAAAAATTTTATCCAATTCATTGACAACTAATTTACTCTTGGTATTTTTAACAGCAGATATAAAAACAAACTTCGTAAAATAATCTACAATTACTAATAAATAGGACTTATTTTGAGTAGTTTTTACAAACGGCCCCAAGTGATCAAGATGTAGGGTGTGAAAAGGCCTGGCATACTTTGGAATTGGATATAACTGACCAGGTTTCTTACCATGAATGTTTTTGTAGTAAATACAGTAAAGACAATTTTTTATGTATTTTGTAACAACCTTTTTCAAATGCGGAAACCAGTATAGAGACCTAATTCTTTCAACTGTTTTATCAACGGAAAGTGACCAATATTATCATGATTTAATTTAATAATTTGCCATATACACTGTTTTGGTACCAACCATCTCCTACCGTATTCAGTTCGTCTATATACTTTATTCCCTAATAACTCATAATTGTTAAATATTTCTTTATTTGACTCGGCCTCTCCTGATTGCAAAATATCGCGAATGCTACTTATATCCGGGTCTTGAAGCTGTACCTATAATAACCAATCACTTTCTGTAATTATTGTACATACACTACTTGTATTTTGTTCGTTATCATTTTTGACGGGATTTCTACTAAGTGCATCTACGTGCTGCATTTGTGAACCAGCTTTGTGATTAATTTCAAAAGAAAACTCTTGTGTAAATAGGACCCATCGACTAATTCGTGGAATAATGTCTTTCTTTGTTAACGCATATTTATGAGCATTGCAATCGGTTGTAATTTTAAACGTTATTCCTAGTAAATAATGTCTGAATTTTTGCAGTCCAACAACAATGGCTAATAACTCTAATTCAAATGAATGATATGATTTCTCTTCGTTTGTAGTTTGACGACTATAAGAATGTACGGGTCGCTCCCCATTATCAGTTAATTGCATTAAAATACATCCTATTCCATTACGACTGGCATCAGGATATAAATTTGTAGGTAAATTTGGGTTAAATATATTAAGCACCGCATTATTAATAAGATATTTTTTTAAATCTGAAACAGCTTGATCCTGTTTCGTGTCCCACATCCAAACTGTATCTTTTTTTAATAAATTAGTAAGTGGTTTGCTTGTTAACGCACAATTACTAATAAATTTTCTAAAATAATTAATTAATCCTAAAAATTGTCTTAATTCATGAATATTTTTGGGAATAGGATAATTCTGAATAGCATAAAGTTTCTTTGAACTAGGGCGAATGTTATTTTCGGAAATGTCATATCCAAGAAAAGTAATATTATTTTGAAAAAAATAACATTTATTTAAATTAAGTGTTAGACCGTGAGAACTTAGTATACTTAAAATCTTTTCCAAACAAGTGATATTTTCTTCTAGACTGTTAGTCGCAATTAACAAATCGTCCATGTAACAAATAACGCGATCAAAACGTAATTTACCTAAAACAGTATTCATTAGTCTCTGAAATACTGCTGGCCCATTACAAAGCCCAAATGGCATTCTAGCAAATTCATAGTGTCCATCAGGCGTAATGAATGCTGTTTTGTGTATATCTTTTTCTTTAATGGTAATATGATAGTATCCGCTTTTCAAATCCAACGAAGTATAATATTTACAGTCGCGTAATCGATCTATGAGTTCTTCTATCATTGGCATAGGATACTTTTCTTTTACTGTGATTTTATTTAACTGGCGATAGTCTATACATAAACGTTTTTCCCCTGACGGTTTGTCAACTAATAATGCTGGGCTCGCATATGGAGAATTGCTATTTCGAATAATACCGTTTTTTAATAAATCTTCAATTATTTCTCGCGTAATTAC
This sequence comes from Vanessa cardui, assembly GCF_905220365.1. Classification (NCBI taxonomy): domain Eukaryota; kingdom Metazoa; phylum Arthropoda; class Insecta; order Lepidoptera; family Nymphalidae; genus Vanessa; species Vanessa cardui. The sequence continues at coordinate 317,785 of NC_061149.1, read as the reverse complement.
TTTTTCTCGATTAGCCATTCGATAGGGACGTTGATAAATAGGTTTTGTAGTAGTAAGTTCTATTTCTAATTCTATACATGATGCTTTACCTAATGTCGATAAATCTTCCGAAAAACAACTAGAATATTTTTTAAATAAATCATTTAGAATATTTTTGTATGTGGAATTACAATGGTCTAACGTATCTTGAGTAATTTTTAAAATATGCAATGATTTAGTATATTCAAACTTCAGAGTATAACCAACGCGAATGTACATAATATTTTCATTTTCTGTAAAATTTCGGCCAATCAAGACATCACAATCCGTAATCGATTCTACAATGTACAAAGTAATCTTCAATTGAACTTCATCGATTTTAACTAACGTGTCCAGAGCTTCCGTTACTGTAAACGTAACTGTTTTTGTAAATCCAACTAAATTAATTGGGCTATTGAGTTGATAACTTTTTAAACCAAACTTATTAATTATATTTGAAGTAATCAGAGAACAATCGCTACCCATATCTATAAAAGCTTTGCAACTTTTACCGTTAATAAAAATAGTTTTATAAAATTTATTTTTTTCGGCGGGTATATTCAACAATTTAACCTCTGTTTCGTTTTCAGTCTTAGTTTTAGATTTGCTTTTACAAGCTTTTTCCAAATGACCAATTTTGTTACAATGTGAACATTTTACATTATCTTGAATAGAGCAGAAATTACGTTTATGCCCCGTCTGACCGCAACGGTAACAAGTTATTAAATTATACGACGTATTATTCGAATTTTTACTTGTAGAAGGATCGATATTTATTTCAGTTTTTCTATCGTAAGGCAATTTTTGGTTTTGAAAAGAAGTTGTATTTTTATATAAGGTCTGCTTAAAATTCGAATTTACTTGAACTTTACTATGAAGAAAAGAAGCCAGATCGTCACAATGTTTAAAACTACCTGCTTCTGCCGCCATAGATAAATTACTGTCGCCTATTGTACCCACGATTATGGAAATTATATCATTTTCAGTAAACTCTAAATGCAATTTATCAATTCTACTCTTTTGTTGAAAATAAAATTCGTATAATGATTGACCCTTAGTCGGTTTGGTTTCCAAAAGTTTTTTAAGCAAAAGATAAGCATTACGTTTTATTTGAAAGGTATCTCTTAGTTTATTACGCCAATCTTTCCATTTCCAATCGGTCCAACTAGTTTCGTTTTTTTGTAAGGAATCGTACCAAGTTTTTGCAGTATTACGTAATTTTTGGAGGGCTTGATACTTAATCATTTGATCTGACCAGCCAAAACTACCCGCGTTTGCTTCTATAACATTTATCCACATATTCACATCATCTAACAAGGGATCAAACTCAGGTATAACAGACGATAATAAAACATTTTGACTCACAGTAGGCGAACGGTGCCGGTGCCTCTTACTTCTGTGGTGATAATTACTTTCATCACTTGATGATGATGATATCGTACTAGAAGTTGAAGAGTGCCTCCGTGATCGTTTCGTATTCTTTTGCCGTTTACGAGGCATCCTGGGCGTCGTTACTTTCACCACTTCTGATATTAACTACTTTATTAATCAACACAATACAACACTATACACACTTATAACTTAATATAATTTGTAATGACTAAGGTAACAAAGACACGTCTACACTGTCCAATGCACTATTCCGAAGTAACCGATTCAGCTAGCGTATCCCTGTAGTTGCCTCCTACGAACTTCACGTTGCACAGTGCTGCCATCCGTTGAGATGAAATTTGACCGGAAATCAGACGGCGATAACAATTATAAAATACTCGTTGACTTCCAAGGAATATATGTTGTATTCATATATAACTGTATTTGACTGATACAACTTTGTATTTTAAATGTCGTAAAAGAGTAACTACTGAGTTTCTTGCCGTTTCTACTCGATAGAATCTACATGCGGAATCGGTGGTAGCATCACATAATACAGTTTGTTAAATGGCGATTTAAAGGTGATTGCAAAATCCTTATCGAATAAACTATATTTTGCTTGAGCATTCCGTAATGATACGTCTTAGATATATCTACATCCCAGCTTTGTCTAGTAGAGTACATATACGTTTATATTTTATTCGACTAGAGTACAGCCTCTTCCAGCTTCAAGAGTTATAAAGATAAATAAATAACATTGGCATTGAATTGATGCGATGTAATTGGCTGAGATCTTGATTAATATAAGGTATTCTTTTTTTATGGTATAATTTGGCGGACGAACTTATGGGCCACCTGACGGTAAGTGGTCACCGTCACCCATAGACAATGACGCTGTAAGAAATATTAACTATTCCTTAGATCGTCAATGTGCCACCAACCTTGGGAACTGAGATGTTATATCCCTTGTGCCTGTAGTTTACTTGTACTTTATGGCTTACATAAAAATAATTCTGAATGGCAAAGTTGCTATCGGAACTTTGGAAGTGAAATTAATAGTGATACAAGTAATGTAAGTGAATGTTTATTAAGCAAGAACCGTTTTTAGTGCATTATAGGTCAGAGTATAGTTTGTGATAATATTTACAAATATATAGATGTCATATTGTCATAAAAGTCCCCCGGCTAGAAGTAGAAGTCGGTACACTGTGATCACGAAACAGCACGAGCCTTGTATAAATTACTGTAGATTTTGAAACTACACATAAACATAGATTTTTATTATCTTACATAAGAAAAAGATACCCTCTCCTTAAAGGGGGAGGAGGCCTTAGCCCAGCAGCGAGAAGAGTAGTATGTGTCAATTACCTTTTAAAATTAAATCCGGCTTTGAACCTGTGACAGTCATTAAGGATGAGAACTCAAACCAAACACTAATAAAGATATTTCTATTCCAGCAACGGAGACATCAGTAAACGGAGATGACGCATGATAGTGACGTCATCACAAGGATCTTTGACAAAGTTTTGTGCTAAGTGTTCGTTCGGTGCCGATTCTGTGTTTGTGCTCGCGTGCCAGTGCCGTGGGGTTAAAGTGGCGCCACCGCGTGTGCGATGACTGTTATATGGAGGACATTCTGTGATACGAGCAAGGACCTCTTGGATTTATCGGAGAAGCTGATTTGCTAAAAGGTAAGGCTCCTAAATGTTAATAATTAGTACCCGGTAATATCTTCCTTGCTGAGGTTAGGCCTCCTGTGCGTTGAGGAAAGGAGCGTATTCCAACGCTGCTTCAACGCAACACACATTTATGATGATGAGGCGGCTAGCTATGTAGAAAGTCATGGATCCTGAACTTTTGGGCTGTTGTCGTACCCATTGCTAAGACAAGTAATCAGCTTAAAAGGAGGGATAAATTGGAATATTGGTATATTCCTTAATTAATGAATACAGCAGATTTGAATCATACTCATGCTGGTTTATTCGCGATACGACCTTCTCCTCTACCGAGAACGAAGTTTATTATACATAGATTTAGCAAATCAGTTGCTGGCGTGGGTTTCGACCCTCAATCTTTATTTAAGACATACTTCCAACCTCTGGGTCATTTCGCCTAATAAAGAGGGAAGATAAAATTAATGATGGCCAGTGAGGTCTGTCTGTGATGGACTTATTATTAACTTTGGTTCTATTTATAATAGGTAGTCTAGACAAGCAATTTATGATAAGTGGACATCGCCCGTTTTGAATATCAGATTTAAGTGTATTAATTGCTAAAGATGAGAAGTGTTTGAGGGATTTTAGTGTGAGAGCGAACAGCTTGCCCACGAAGAACGAAGGCAGGATGAATAGATTATCTATCACATAATTCGTTGGTTGGTGGTTCTTTGGCGGCGTGGTTTATATATCATGCAATGTCTTTGGATAAGGACTCCTGGCTTGAGAACTTCAGCTACATATCCTTCGCTGCTCGACTCTGGCCCTAAGTTGTCCCAACACGGTATTGTTTCGTCAAAATCACGTAGAGCGGAGGAGACATATTTACAAATTTGTTTGTTAATTAACTGTGCGTCTCATGTAACGTTCGTTCCACCAGATGGCTCACTATCCTCAACCAGCCACGCTGGAAGCGGCGCTGCCGCTGCTGGTGCGCCCCGACCCCCGCCTCCGGCAGCAGCTCGGCGAGCGGCTCGCGGCGCTCGTCCGGCGCGAGGAGATCACGCACGAGATCGTGGGCCCCTTGCTGGACGCGCTCATCGCCTGGCTCAATGGAGGGAACTTTAAGGTAAGAGCGGTCAAGACTAAAGTATGTTTTCACTGTATGTCGGTAGATGGCGTTGATTTGATTTTTGAAGTTTCTAAATCGCGCTGTCTAGATTTTTGCTAATAATATGTATGCTTATGAAAATGTATCTTTTATTATGACGACCGTCGTGATCGAGTAGTGTACACTGGTTTTCATAGGTACCTGGTACGCCACTGCGAAGTCGTGGATGCGATTCCCGGCCGAGACGATGTATATAAAGTTCCTTAATTTTCTATATTGTATTGGGTCTGGGTGTCTGTGGTACCGTCGTTACTTCAGATTTTCCATAACACAAGTGCTTTGGCTACTTACGTTGGGATCAGAGCAATGTATGTGATGTTGTCCAATACAATAAGATTACTTCGGGAGTAAACACTAGTTTGTGAAGCATTTTAGTTTGACTGACACGTTTCATATAACAATAATTATATGGATATATTTTCTTTTATCTCGTACTTTTTGCCGGCCGCGACATTGTCGCGTCGTAGTGTTAAATCGTCAGTGTGCGTCGTATACAAAGATCTCATGACCTTCCTCGGTTGCGTAACAGACGGTTACTTTCGCGTTTACGAGACGCGCACGAGATGAATTATAAACTCAAATTACATAACAATGAACATGGAAATTCGGTAGTACATGCCTACATCTGTTTCGGTGTGAGTCGATACAATCTATAATAGTATTATAAATGGGAAAGTAACTCTTTCTATCTGTCTGTCGGTCTTTCACTACCGAACCGCTGAACCGAATTTCATGAAATATGGTATGCAGCAAACTTGAATTCTAACAAAGGACATAGGATTTTTTTGGCTAACACATGACAATCAACACACTAAAACGCGTACGACGCTGCGGGCGACAACTAGCTAATCTCTCCCTCTCTCCGCTAATACATCAAACGTTAGTAATCATAGAGACAGCACTTTTGATGCATAGCACGACACAAATTCAATAAAAACGATTACTGCCGATGTACACAACCAATAGACATAGCTCCCAATCGCGCCATTCGACGCTATTCGTAGCTATAGATTGACGCGTAAGTTCAACCCGAGAAAGCGAGGGCATGTAAATCGATGTGTCAAATTGACGAATACATTAGGTCATGTGATATTACAAGTTATAACGTTTGTGTAAAGATCATATTCACATAAGAAATGAATATTTATAGTTTGGGAGAGCGTACTCAATTCGGATGTGATCGGTTTTACTAATTTTGCCGATGCTGCGTCTAAGTTGCGTCGTACTATAGTCACGATAAAATGTCGGGACGTTTCGCACTATTGTGGCTTCACTATAGTGTTCGCGTGCTTCACCCGACTTCTGTTTGATAATCTGAGACCGGCAACTTGAATTTCACCTTCAGTTTTGAATGGCTAAAGCAGTCGGTTCAGAATCTGTAGCCGAGTCGAAACCAACGCTGGTTTTGGGTGGTTAACTGACAACACTGGCTGATTCGTATTTATTTTATTTATGAGTCTCCAACAAAGCCGAGATGGCCCTGAGAGCCGAGATGGCCCAGTGGTTGGAACGAATGCATCTTAATCGATGACTGCGGACTCAAACCCAGGCAAGCACCACTGATGGTTCATGAGTTGAAACTTTCTCAAAGTGAGATGAGGCCTTAGCCCAGTAGTGGGAAATGGACTGACTGTTGTCGTTGTTCTCCAACAAAAGATACGATGCGCTGGTCAGGTATATACAATTAATAATAAGGAAAAAGTCGCGTGTGTTTATATGTCTTAATCTATTGTTTCTAGAAGTATTTCTCTCGGCGATCGTCCCGGAACTGTCAAATATTTTATTCAAAGCAATCGAATGTTCGCATAACGATGTATCATGCACACTCTGATTCAGACGTCACGCGTGATCGCGTCGCGGCGCGTCTTATTCGGTGCCGGTTTGGTGAGAACCGAACTCGAAACTCACCGCAGATTTGTAAGAAAACGATACCCGTTACGTTGGTGTAAGAGACAAACAATAATATCTTAACCGATGATTGCGGGTTCAAACCCAGACAGGCTCCATACCAGCAATAGGCATTATTGTGTTCTAGTTTGAAGGGTTAAGATCTTGGTTCCAAGGTTGGTGGGACATTGGCGATGGAATGAATGTTTAATAATTTTACATCGGCAATGTATATGTGTAGCAGTGACCACTGGACCTTAACTTTATATCATAATTTTTTTTTTGTGGTCGGTTTTCTGAGGATTTTACTATTTCAAACTGGTGTTTTTTTTTTAAATCTATACTTAATATTAGAAATGAGAAAGTATCTGTCTTATTGTTGATCATTTACGGCCAAATTCATCATCATCATCATTGGCCTTTTCATCTATTACAAATGATTTAAGACAGTGTGTGATTATAATGGACACTTTCGTTGGTGGCTATGCAGACCGATTCTGGAACGGCAAGACCGGCCGCATCTGGAGCAGGCGTATAACGCGACGGATGCGCCTGCTGGCATGTTATCGCTGTCCTGCTGTTTAAAAATACTAAATCGAATTTGATTAAATTTGGTTAAAAGCGAGCTTAAATTCCAAGAAAGGACACAGACTCCTTTTTGACTTCTAACACACCAAACAACCAAGCAAGACAAAGCCTAAAACAGGAACGTACTAAGCGACAAGTAGTTGTATATATTCGCGTATCATAATACGCGGTTTTCAACATCCCAAGACGATGATACGATGTGAGATCTGAGCGGATGGCATTGATGATCGTAATCCTCAGATAACTAACGATATTGATATCGTTATCTCAAAATTGACACATCGGTATTTTAAAGATATTTTGTTGTTATGGTAAGCTTAGCGTAGATATAATATTTCACAGTTATTTTTAACTTGGCCTAGTAAACAATTTAATGTCTAAAAACATTGATAATTAAGGCGTTTGCTCAATATAAGATATTAAAGATACATAAGCAGGGAATTAGTATTGGCACTGTCATTTGAATGTTTAATTAGAGTAACTACTGTGTTTCTTGCCGGTTCTACTCGGTAGAATCTATCTTCCTAACTGTAATTTTAAGTATTAAACATAACTTAGTATTTTAAATGTTGAAAAGAGAACTACTGAGTTTTTGCCGATTATTCTCGGTAAAGCGTACTCCGAAACGGTGGTAGCTTCATTTAATGTAGTTTGTAAACGGTAAACCAACACAACTCCACATAAATTAAGAGTTAATTAAATTTAAGAGTTGTGAATGTCAATGGCGTGGTGAAGACTTACCATCAGAATGCCAAATTATCATCCATTTATCATATATGTATATACATACAAAATAAACAGCGATCGCAATGAATGTTGCATGAACGCATGGGACGCGTATCAATCCAAAGCGTTCATGCGTCCACTCGCACGGTGCTTTCCTTACATCACTTTCACATCAGGACAAACCCATTGAACCGAATTTGGTAAGATTTGGTGTAAATGAGTGTGAAGCATGCTCGAAATATAAGAATGAATATGGGTTTTTTTATGGTATAGGTTGGCGAACGAGCATATGGGCGACCTGATGGTAAGTGGTCACCATCACCCATAGACAATGACGCTGTAAAAAATATTAACTAAGCCCTACCACCAAGTAAATTAAAGGGTTACTTTTTTATGTCTAATACTTGACCAATCCCTAATACGACTAATTTAAAATGAAAACGTTTATAGTTTGGAAAATCCACCTGATGGTATGATACAATCCGGCCTGCAACGTGAACGTAAATTGTACCGAGAGGAACCGGCGATAAACTCTATAGTGAAACGTTTGTCTGCAATCACATATATTTACAAAGCAAGTTTTTTTTATAATTGGTCGAAAGACTGACAGACTCACCTTGACACTGATGTTTCATAGTCAGAACCGGCGGTTTCGGTTGATTTACAAGTCTACGACTTTCACAATAAATTGAACATCAGACGCCAAAAAATGAATTCGTATTGTTATGCCAAGATCTGTGTGATCAATATTCCAGCTTTTTTTATTTGTGCAAAATTTTCTAAACTTTATAGCACACTTTCATCCCCAGTTTACCTTTTCGATGGTAAGAAGTATGTCAGGGAGAAATAAGGATTTCATTTAGTTCACCATCCAGCGTCACCCCTATCCGATCTAGACCATCTGTGGACCCGCTCAAATGAACAAATTTTAAATCGAAATCTCATAATAATATGTCAAAGATAATTATTCAATCAATAACTGCAACAGTGGTAGCTTCACTTAATTGTTAATCTACGATTCAAAAGTGCTTGTAAAAGCTCACTTGAATAAAGTTTATTTTGATTTTGAACAATAGAAATTTATTAGGAAAAAAGGCCAATTAGTGATTTCTGTCGCAAATTACGATGTTTACAGTTTTCATTCTTGTTTGTTTTTTTTTTCTAAATCTTAACATGCATTAGCGTTTCAGCCAAGTTCAGGTAACAAAACTGGCTGAACAGAATTATCTTTACAACGATTAGCAAACGGTCTTATTTCCATTAGCTAACATGAGTAATAAGTAGTTTTAAGTAACTAAAAATACATTTCGATCGTAAACGCTTCGCATGAGTTGTGCAGTAATAGTATATTTGTATCCGTAACCGGAATAAGTCGGTCGGCACCACAGAGATGCTGCCGGCGTCCGCTCCGTCCTTAGTGCTCATCCGAGCGACGCGAGCCGCTTACATTTGAAGATACTTTGAGAAAAGTCGAACGCCGCCTCGTGTGGCTCTGTGGTTTATAAAGTGATATTATAATATTGTTAATATTTAATGTGTTAGTTTTGTGTTTGCTCGTTTGACCCGCTAGGTAAGGATGCTCTGAAATTATACATGTATATGTTGTCATTTAAATCTATACTGATATTATAAATAACTGTAAAGTAACTCTGTAAGTTACCTCTTCCCGTTTGAAGTGCTGAATCGATTTCGATACACATTTTTTAGACATAGTTTGAATAATATAATAGTGGGTTTTTAGCCCAATCTTCAAGACACACAAATGGTCATCCCCGTTTGACTCAATTGTTTTGTGTGCTAGTTGGTGAAGTTTTATAAACTTCATGCGAGAAAAGTCATAAGTTCAACTCGTATTAACTACGTATATATCGAGTTATCGAGGACTGAGGAAGGATGTAGCTGACTTTGCCAATCATAAAAACTAAGATGTCTCTTGTATCTACAGTTACTGGCTAACCACCTACTGGCAAACCTTCACGCATTAGTAGTAAGTATTAGGTACTGCTTGGCGGTGAATATATACTATGTACATGGTACCTACTCGGACGGGCTCGAATAAACCCGACCACCAAAAGGGTTTCATATGATGTATCATACAATCTTCCTCGTGCTACTAAAATGTTCTTTATCTGTTCTGTACGCCCTAGTGGCGTCCTCTAGTTTTATTCGTGAAAGTTTGAATATATGCCTGTTGAATATGAAAATCCAACGTGTTTTATAATTAACTGTAAATGTATAGATATTTGGAGTTATCAATGCCTGTAACTCGTTAATAAGTAAGATGTTTGCATTCCAGGTGGCGCAGAGCGGACTGGAGGTGATCAGCGCGCTCGCGGAGCGGATGGGACACGAGTTCTCACACTACGTGCCGAATGTGTTGCCGCATATAATCGACCGGTACGTTCAGAACATACTACAGTAAAACCTCATTAAGCCGAACCTCAATAAGTCGAAAACCTCCAAATTTCGAACAAATATTTTATTCCCTTCCCTCCAATCACCAAAACCTCCATTACTCGAAATCTCAAACCTCTATTAGTCGAAATAATCAGTGAGTCTGTCCAAGACATTTTGGTACATATTATCCCTCCATAACTTGAAAAATTAAATTTTATCTCCATATCTCGAATAAATGAAAGTTACCGGCTGTTATCGACGCCATACTTTGTATTTAACTCTTTATGTCGAAACAAAATCCGCCTAAGTCGAAATTCTCTGAGTCGAAAACTCTATAACTGGTTTTTTTTGGCATTTCCCTTGATGTTCAACTTAAAGAGGTTCTACTGTATATTATACATCTATATATAGTTGATGGGAATTTCTTGTCGGTCTATTGGCTGTAGGTCCTGGGTTCAAACTCCCGCTTGGTCAAAGCTATCAGGTTTTGGAAGAGTTCCTCTTAAGTCTTGTGCCCTACGACTGACGACCGTTCCTTTTGTTCCGTAATGAGTGCGCATGCGCAGTTTATACATTGAGAAAAGGTGTATACACAGACTCTTTCTTAAAATAAGCCTCAATACCGAATTCCGTATTTCTCAATTTTAAGCGTTACGAATTTCCAAAGAAACGTACATCCTTAATATTAACCTTTTGGGACTATTGTATTGTATATGAGATTATGAACTATAGTCTTTAACTTATTGGCATAACCCGAACACACATTTACATATTTGTAATACGATATGATATGACGAATTTCAATACAAATTTTTATTCTCCTTTTCCATAAATAATTCCTGTGCAATATTTTAATCCTTTAAAACATAGGCTCACGCGTAGGTTATATGTTGTGTGTCGGTCACGCCATTAATTATTTTTTTAATTCTATTATAAATATTAAATATTGCATATAATAATAGGTTGGGGAAAAAGTTTCTTCGTATTTTATATGAAAATTCAAAAAGTTTTTTTTATAGTTTATTTACATTTGACTAAAGTATGTAGGTGCCATTTTGTTCCATAACTTTTTGCCATCTTGTTGGTAGTGACATGATCCCATTGCTGTAAAAATTTTGGGGCTTCTGATCGAAAAACTGCGACAAGTGGTTTTGGCAGTCCTCTCGTGATGTTAACCTGACACTGCCTAAGGAATTCTGCAGAGACCGAAACAGATGAAAATCTGAAGGTGCAAGGTCAGGACTATACGGCGGATGCATTAATACCTCCCAGCCAAACTCTCGTAATTTTTGTTGAGTGGCTAAAGATGTGTGAGGTCTAGCGTTGTCATGGTGAAAAACCACACCCCTTCTGTTGATCAATTCTGGCCGCTTTTTCTCAATTTCTTGCTTCAATCTCATCAATTGTTCGCAATACAGTTCTGAATCGATGGTCCTGCCGGGCAGTAACAGCTCATAATGAATGATGCCCTTCCAATCCCACCATACACACAGCATTACCTTGTTGCGAGTTAATCCGGGTTTTGCCACAGTCTGTGAAGCTTGACCGGCCTTTGACCACGATCTTTTTCGCACGTTCTTGTCGTATGTGATCCACTTTTCATCACCAGTTATCAGCTTCTTCAAAAATGGTTCGGTTTCATTACGTCGTAATAAAGAATCACAAATGAGTACACGGTTCATTAGGTCTCTTTCAGTGAGTTCATGAGGCACCCATATATCGAGCTTTTTTATGTACCCAGCTTTATTCAAATGAGTCAAAACCGTTTTGTGGTCAATTGCCAGTTTTTTTTATTTATTTATTTATTTGTTAACATATATACAATAATATTTTCGTTTAAAGGGTGCAAACATAAACTCGAGAAGTTTTCCCGTGCACCCTGCGTCATCGACTCTAATCATTTCAAAAGTAAAAATTGATTAAAAAAAAAGTACAAAAACTAAACTAAATTATACAGAGAAAATATAATGATAAAATTAGTGACATGCAGGTAATATTACAAAACATTTTTATTGAAATAACTCCATGTCGGTAGGTGTATATATTTTTTTCTTGTTGAGTGCGTATAGGGTGTTCGTATAATAATGTTATTATTTTTATATTATTTGTATTTTTAATATAAAATTGTTTTAGTTTAATATTTTTGAGTCTTATCTTTTAATGTTTTTTTTTTTAGAGATTTGTTATAACTAAATATAAAAATATTTATTTACTAAATATATAAATAATAACATTTATAATTATTACAGAAGTTTATGTAGATAATTAGATAAGTTTACAATGCATTAATTAGATCAATTTGGTAGCTATGACTTTTTGATAATGTTGTTTTAATATAGTTTTTATATTTTTTAATGTTATTTTATTTTTTAGAGTTATCGGTAATTGATTGATAAGCTTAGGTACAATATATCCCAATGATCTTTTCCCATATAAATTTGAATAATTAGGTAATACAAGTTTTGAATTCGCAATACTACGTGTTTTCATATCTTCTGGATTCACTTTTCTAACCTGTTTTAAATTATCATTAAAATAATTTTCTATTAATAGAGTTAATTCAGTTTTTTCATGAATTGGTAATATCTTACAAAATGCAAATAATTTTTGATAATTGTTATGAAATTTACTTTTTACGCTAGTTGGAGATAGTTCTTTTAAAATTCGTAACTGCAGGAAATATATTCGATCAAGGTATGTCTTATATGTTCTTCCATAGCTTGACAGACCGTAAGATATTATCGATTCAGCCAAAGATGTATAAAGTAACAAGCGAGTTTTATACGGTATTTTAGATTTTATTAAGTGAAATTTTGCAAGTATTGCTCTTAATTTGGCACACACGTGATCGATGTGCGAGTTCCAGTTTAGTCTGTTGTCTATTACTAGTCCCAGATAGGTATGTGTATCTACAATATCTATTGGACTACAATCACAGAGCGTCGTGTTCACGCTATTAATATTTTGATGTAAGCAATCATGGGTGTGAATAATAAGCTTCGGTTTAAAAGGACTTCTATTTTGACTGGAGCTTATATACATTAATTTGGTTTTGTTAGCGTTAAGCACTAAGCCGAAATCGTGTGACCATCTGACGAGTACATTAAAATCCGTTTGGATACGGTGTAGCGCTTCCGTTATATTTCGTCCGGCTGCTACTAGGCAGGTGTCGTCGGCAAATTGATAAATTTCACTTCTTTTTATTGCATTTGCGAGACTATTTACATATGTCAGATAATGAAGTGGACCTAGTACAGAGCCTTGAGCTGTGCCTTCTGTCACTTGTACAGTATCACTATCTACATTACCTACTCTTACAAGATACTTTCTATCGTGCAGGTAATTTTCACACCATACAAGCAATTTGCCTCTGATTCCACTTTCATTCAAAGCTTTTAACAGTATGTCATGTCTAAGCGTATCAAAAGCCTTGCTGTAATCAATGTATACTACCAGTACATGTTCTTTGTTGTCTAGATGTTTATATATACTGTCAGTGAAGGCTGATAAAAGCTGCGTGGTACTCTTACGAGGTTGGAAGCCATACTGTTTGCTAGATAGAATATGGTTACTTTCGTAAAATTTATGTATTTGTTGACTAATGTATTTTTCGGCTATTTTATCAATAGTAGGTAATATAGTTATAGGTCTGTAGTTAGTGTAGTCTGCTATGCTACCTTTTTTATGAATCGGTCTTACAATTCCGGTTTTTAATATAGATGGATATTTACCAGTTATGATACTTGCATTAATTAATTTCGCCAGGACTTCTTTAATTTTTTCACATATTTTCTTAATGTCAATAGCTCTTATATTATCTATACCGGGGGATTTATTATTACTTAATGACATAATAATTTTTTCTACGGATTTAGCATTTGCAGGTTTATAACGCATAGTTACATTAGCTGAGACGTTGTACGTTGATTTGTCAAGTAATGGTCTGGAACATTTAGGAATTATTTGTTTTACACTGTTACTAAACATGGAAGCGAAGTTATTTGCAATTTCTTTACAAGTATTACTTTGATTTTCAAAAGCATTTCGTAAAACGTCATCAACTGAGGACTTTATCCTACCAGTAATGCTATTTAGAATATACCATAGTCGACTATGATTATTTTTATTGTTAATGATATTTAATTTAATATTGTCGTTTTTAGTTTTTTGAATCAGACTGTTTGCATAGTTTCTTGCTTTGTTATATTTTTGTCTTAATATTAGATTATTTGCATCTTTTATCCACTGTGAAAAAAGTTCGTCCCTGTATTTACATACTCTTATAATTTTGTTGTTGATCCAATCGTTGTTCATACGTGTTGTATTTGATTTTATTTTGATTTTATATTCAGATTTTTTGTAACAATCTGTAAAGCTTTTATGTATATAATCATAAATAGTTATAGGGCAATTGGTATTATATATATTTTTCCAATCTATTTGATTTAAATAGTAAACTAATTTTTGATTATTTAGAAAAGTTTTATATTTAGAAGCAGCCTGTATTTGCACTCCTATACAAGCTAGTATAATAGCGCGGTGGTCGGCCAGTGTCGTACCGATAGCCGCAGTGCAAAGTTCTTGTGTGTGGGATCTTGCGTATATGTGATCAATGCATGATCTACTTAGCTTTCCATTACACATTTCAATTCTTGTGTGTTCAGTTATCCCACATACAAGGCCCATGCTATACAAAGTGTTATTATAAATATGTTTTACAGGATTGTCAGCTTTAAGGTTTATATTAATATCACCCATTAAATATAAATCGCTATACTTATTAAACATTGCAATTTTTTCTCGGAGTTCATCAACAAATAGATTCTTACTTAGACTGGGAGGGCGGTATATAGCAAAAAGTATAGCTGTATAGTTTGAATTTGTGGTAATTGTGCAAATTATGCTTTCAAAATATTTCGATCTTGTATTTTTTATGCTACATTTGTGTTTATCGCTTATATATACTATTATACCACCCCCTTTTCGTGACTTTCGTAATGAAGTAAACATTTGATATCCCTTAATATTATATAAACAGCTAATTGTTTCTGAGATATTTGCTTCCGTAAGTACAATTACATCAAATGGTTGGTTAGAGGCCATTATACATTGTTCGAGAGTTACAAAGTTTTTGTTAATTGATCGGATATTAATATGAATACATAACAGATTAATTTGGTTATTAGGTAAACAACTTAAAAAATCATTAACACTGCTACAATCTCTAATTTCATAAATTTCTTCTGACAAATTATCCATATTTTTTTTTATAGACAGATAATATTGATAGACATATTTTTACAATTTTACTTAAGCCTTTTTATTTATTATTGTGTATAAATCATCCATTGTTTTCAATGTGTAAGTTTTTTCATTTTCATCTTTACGAGCTCTAACATATCCTTTTTTAAACCACACGAATTTGAAATTCTGATTTATTTTTAACTCTTGCTTAGCATTCCAAAAAATTTTTTTATTTAGTTTCGTCATAGCTTCTCTAATATAAACGATATTATTGTTACCTTTATCAGTGGGGTTGATGTCCGATACCGTAGTTTTAGTACCTTTAGCTGCAATTATCCATTTTTCTTGAGTTGATTCGTCTTCCAGTTCAACCTTTATGATCTGGTCATTTCTACCTTGAAGTCTTCTTACACTCTTGATTCCCTCTTTAGGCACTTTGAGTTTAATAGCTACCTTCTCTACGATTTCTTTAATTTCTTCATTCTTCTGGTATGGCACATTAGCAATTTCGATAAATTTCGCGAGCTTTTCTTGCTCTAATTCCTGTAGTCGTTGTTCGAGAGCTCCCAGACGAATTTCTAAATTGTTATTTTTATTTGTAAGTTCTATATTCTTGCGTTCTAGATTTTTTATAGTTTTCTTAAATGCATCGATGCATTCTACTACCTCATCTAGTTTCGCGCTATGAAATTGTAGTGAATCATTTAATTCTCGTAGTTCGCTTTTTATAGTTTTCTCAACTTCTTTAGTAATATTTTTAAGAAATTTATTTGCGTTGATTTGCACAGGAGATTCGTCATCTTCTTCTTCCTCTTCTGGAATAATGATTGACGCATATCGTCTTGGCGACTCTTGCTGACACTGCTGACATGTCCACTCAAGGCTAGGAGCTGCCTTTAGAGCAGTTATCTGTTTGTTTGTTAGACCTGTACATTTATTGTTAAGGTGCACAATCCGCTCACATTTACTGCACTCCAGTCCGGGAGAGGTCTTTGTGATATTCTTTTTACAAGCATCACACTTCGACATCGCGGGTAATTAGGAAAAAAAAATAGTAACGTAAAATGTTGCGTAGATATATCGTGCTATGCGTTCAACGGTTCGTCGATGACTGATGAGTTCTTCAGCTACATCGTAACTACTAATATGCCGATCTTGCTCCACTTTTTCAAAAATGGCATCAATTTTGTCCGTAACAGGGCGACCAGAGCGAGATGCATCTTTGATATCAAAATTTCCGGCTTGAAAACGCTTAAACCAAACTTGCGCTACTCTCACAGATACTGCATTAGGTCCATAAACATCACAATTTTTTTCGTGGCTTGAGTTGCATTTTTACCTTTTTTGTAGTAAAATTTTAAAATGTATCGAATTTCTTCTTTAGATTCACTCATTTTAACAACAACAAAAACAAATGAAAATCACACAAATTCCTAATTTGAATTTGGAAGTGCCTTCTTTAAAATTAAAACTTTTTAATGATATAAAAACCAGCCAGATACAAATGGTATAGCCAAAGAGATTTGATTACAAGTTCATACATACTATATGCGAAAAGACTTTTTCCCCAACCTAATACAATTTGAATATAGCACAGACCATGTCATAAAATATAAACAATGGGCCTATCCCATCGACTAATATCATTGTCTCTATTGATTAAAAAGTGACGTCACTTCCGTCATTTATAACTAACTAGTTAAACAAGGGGATAGGTATTTTAGTATATCATATTCATTGTCTTAACATATCTATATAGACTATATTAGTATGATATATGTAGTGCGTACAGTTCCTTATCTTTATATTGACTTTATTAATCATAAAATGGTGGGCAGGTACAATACTAGAAGATATTGTTTTAAGTTTACAGTAACTCTTTCAAGCGTATATAATGAGTTTTATTCATGTATCTATGAGTTGTACCAATTGTAACAACATCAGACGACCTCCGTGGTCGAGTGGTGTGTACACCGGTTTTCATGGGTACGCCACTTCGAGGTCCCGGGTTCGATTCCCGGCCGAGTCGATGTAGATTATCATTAGTCTTCTATGTTGTCTTGGGTCTGGGTGTTTGTGGTACCGTCGTTACTTCTGATGTTCCATAACACAAGTGCTTTAGCTACTTAAATTGGGATCAGAGTATTGTATGTGATGTTGTCCCATATTTATTTATTTTATCGCTATACAACGCACGTGCGTCGCAGGCTCGCGGACACGAAGGAGGGCGTGCGCGTGGCGGCGCGCACGTGCGTGGCGGCGCTGAGCGACAGCCGCGCCGTGGCGCCGCGCGCGCTGCTGGCGCGCCTCGCGCCCGCGCTGCAGCACAAGGCGCCGCACGCGCGCGAGGAGGCGCTGCGCTGCGTCGCCGCGCTGCTGCACGAGTGAGTAGCCTTACACCCCTAAGGTCACAGCAACCCCCCCCCCCCCCCCCCCGCGCCGCCCGCACTGACCCTCACCGTCCGTCGCAGGCACGGCGCGGCCGAGCTGCAGCTGCGCGGCGCCATCCCGAGCCTGGCGGCGCTGGTGGCCGACCCCAACGGCGCCGTGCGCGACGCCGCCATGCAGCTGCTGGTCGACGTCTACAGGCACGTCGGTGAGTTCGCTCGATTATCAAAGATAATATCGGAACCGGCTCGAGGAACTCTCCGGAGTTTATCGAATATACAATTAGCAGTATTGCAACATTATTGGGTCATCTTAAAGATAAAATTTACGGTGTGAGTGTCTATTCTGTAATATACTTTGATTTAATACAAGAGGTACGTCCCCAGATTCTTATAAGAATCTGTAAACTATATATTAAATTAAACCAAAAACAATGCGTTCAGGGGTATCGAAATTATGAGTGATCACTTCTATATCGTCAATTACCATTTATACACCTTACTGCTGTAGCTAATTATGAATAATTTCTGTGATTTCCAGGCGAACGTTTGCGACAGGATCTGAAGAAGAAGGAGCTGGTGCCGGCCCAGAAGCTGGCCATACTCGAGCAGAAGTTTGACGAGGCGAGGGAGGCGGGGCTGTTGCTGCCCTCTGGTTACTAACAGTTTCATTATTCAGAACCTTTCCATGGGGTTTTTAGGGGATTGTTTAAAATTGATTCCACTACAGAGCTCCGTCTGGAGTTGTACGTGTTACATACAACAAACAACAACAACAGTCTGTAAATTCCCACTGCTGGGCTAAAGGCCTCCTCTCCCTTTGAGGAGAAGGTTTTGGAACATATTCCACTACGCTGTTCCAATTCGGGTTGGTGGAATACACATGTTTCGGAATTTCTATGAAATTTGTCACATGCAGGTTTCCTCACGATGTTTTCTTTCACCGCTAAGACGAATTATAAAGACAAATTAAGCACATGAACCAGCGGTGATTGCCTGGGTTTGAACCCGCAATCACCGGTTAAGATGCACGCGTTCTAACCACTGGGCCATCTCGACTCAGGTGTTACATATGCGGAAAATTTTAATTCGACCCATCCAGTTATCCTTAATAAATGAGCGCGATGTGTTTAGTGTTATAGTAACACCTGTATACACATGATAATTGATTACGACAACTTGATCTCTCAAGTTGTCACGAACAAGTTATGCCTCGTTGCTAAATTGCATGTCAAATCCCTTCACTGCCCAAAATACGTTGAAAAACAGAAAAAGGAAGGATAAAAGCCAGTGATCTTCTATCGTACACGTTACACGTAGCCCCGGGGGCATTCCGGCTAGACTCTAGTGTCTGCTGAGCTAATGATTCGTTTAATACCTCCAGCGACCCAAGGCACGGACGAAGCGGACTTCGTGTCCCGGACGGTGAAACGAACGATGACGATCCCGACATCCGCGCGCAGCCGCGACGGGGACAGCAGCGGCGCCTCCACGCCAGGTCAGTCCCCCCCCCACCAATACACCCAATACATCAAATATAATATGCATCTTACGAGATTCAATTGAATTTAAAAACAAATGAAAATCGGATGCTTGGAATGTCGGTTCAAAGTATTCCGAACCTCCAACAATGTTAGAAGTGATAAAATCAACATGTATGGTCTTGTATGGTCCTATATGGACATACATATAGGAGCACCACGCATTGTATCGTCTATATAACATTGTATTGATAAGTCTTAATTAAATATTGTTATACATATAATTATTGTTAATTAATATTCATAACTTGCTTAATCTTGTGAACTGATTTTGAAAGAGATTTATACTATAGTTCATCGAAGTATAGAATGACTTATGGTAGTGTTGCCTCTCGTAACGACTCGCCGCGCCATTCGAACTGTTCTCTGGCATATAATAAATAAAACTAACGCATATTTTCTCTTCGCCATGTCCCGTACGCCATACCGGATCACCTGCGCCGCTGGTAACCCATACACTCACACTAACGATTAATTTTCTATTCTCCGATCATTCTAAAACATCATATTCTTCAATTGACAAAATATACATCGTAACTCAAACACAAATACACGAACGCACGCGTCCAATCGTACATCGCACGTGATTGTACGGACGACAGCGTGCGAGCCGCCGAAGCGGACGGTGGCAGGTCTGTACAGCTTGCCGTCCGCCAGCAGGAAGCCGCCCCCGCCCACCAAGCTTACCAGCTCCAGCGGTAAGTAGAACACCACTGACGCACAATATTCCCCTACGACTCCAAACAGAGAAAGGAAAATATATTTCAAACGAACATCCTGTTTCTTCTTCCCTTTTCACATTTCTGTAACATTTGCACTAATGAAATCATGCTCAGTTATAAAAGTAATAAGATTTTATGAGTAGTCTATAATATACCAGCGCATACTTGGTGGTAGGGCTTTGTGCGAGCCCGTCTGGGTAGGTACCACCCACTCATCAGTTATTCTACCGCCAAATAACAGTAGTCAGTATTGTTGTGTTCCGGTTTGAAGGGTGAGTGAGCCAGTGTAACTTCAGGCACAAGGGACATAACATCTTAGTTCCCAAGGTTAGTGGCGCAGTGACGATGTAAGGAATAGTTAATATTTCTCACAGCGTCATTGTCTATGGGTGATGGTGACCACTTACCATCAGGTGGCCCATATGCTCGTCCGCCAACCTATACCATAAAAAAAAGCTCCAAGAAAAACTGGTGAGTTCGACTAAGGTCGGTGGTATCGCCACGGGAGTGACGGCAGGGCGTGTTGCAGGCGCGCCGGGCGGCGAGGCGGGCGCCGTGTCGAGCGAGGCGTTCGAGGCGGCGTTCGCGAGCAGCGCGCCGGCCGCCGTGTACGGCGCGCGCGGCCTCGACGACCACTGCCGCCACGCCGCCGCGCTGCTGGGCGACCGCGCCGCCGACTGGGAGAAGCGCGTCGACGCCGTACGTGCCGCGCACCACGCGCACCAACCGCGCACCACGCGCACCAACCGCGCACCACCCCCCCTCACGGCCCGTCTGTTGCAGCTGCGCAAGATCCGCTCGCTGCTGACGGCCAACGCGCACGTGCAGTTCCCGGCCGAGTTCGCGGCGCACCTCAAGGACCTCTCGGTGCCCTTCCTGGTGGTCATCAAGGATCTCAGGAGTCAGGTGATTGACCAGCTATACGCATACTTGGTTGCGAACCATTCATCATATATTTTGTCACATTAACATGATATGTAAAAAGCTATATGTGTCACTATTTTGTTAACTCTTTCTCTCGGAGAAAGAGTCTCGTGTCTTTGTCTCGCGGTGGAAAATAATCTGAATTTTAATTCAAGAGAAATGTTGACAGGTTTCTAAAGGTGTATCACGAAACGTCCTCCATGTTTTTTCCAATTATGACATACATTTGCTTTGAACCATTGTCCCGTCAATGTTGGTATTCGAGTGTAACAGTGTGCCGTCTGTCGTCAGGTGGTCCGCGAGGCGTGCATCACCATCGCGCACATGGCCAAGGTGCTCAAGAACAAGCTGGAGCAGTTCAGCCTGTACATCCTGCAGGAGCTGATCAACCTCATACAGAACGCAGCTAAGGTCCGCTTGCATTATTTAACATGATAATATTAATTGTAGATAAACAGTATATTCAGTTAAAATATATGTATAACAGTAAGTTAAGCACGGATATTGAAATCTGAAATTTTTATTCCACAAAAAATACTATCTATGCTATTAATAATCTTGGAGCTTAAGTTCTCTTTCTAATATTTTTGATAAAGTGGGAATATTGTCTGCTGTATCATTATTTATAATTATCTTCTAGTGAGAAAAAACTAACTCAATAATTACTTTAACAATTAACTTATGTTTTATTTAGGATCTATAAATTCAGCATGAAAACGGTCTTCAAATTGTTATATAATATGTAATAACTGTACGTGTTGTTTGCGTGTCAGGTGGTGTCGTCGGCGGGCACGGTGTGCGTGCGCTACATCGTGACGTACGTGCACGCGCCGCGCCTCGTGCCCGTGCTCGCCACCAACCTCACCACCAACAAGAGCAAGGAGATCCGCGCCACGCTCGGGTACCACTCCCACCGATACACACAGTCTGATTCGGAGTTGCCAGAAAAAATATCTAATGACTAACTTATTGGTCCTCTGTAACCGGATACACTCCCTGATTATACTGAGTGAACAGCAGTCGTTTTTTACATTTAAATAAAACTAATTATAACGGATGAATCGCGTATATTAATTATTTTTTAAACATCCCGACGTTTCGAGCACTTTACAGCGTTCGTGGTCACGGGTAGACTACCCGTGACCACGAACGCTGTATCCGTTATAATTAGTTTTATTTAAATGTGTAATAATCGCGATAATTTAAGACAACACAATGTGAAGCAGTCGTTTTTTAACTTGGAGTATGATCTGTAGAGAGGTGCTGGTGCTGCTGCTGGAGCGCTGGAGCCCCAGCAGCGTGGAGAAGCAGCAGGCGGTCATGCGCGACGCGATCAGGCGCGCCTGCGCCGACGCTGACGGATCCGCCAGAAACTACGGACGCAAGTCAGTACTTTGTTTTTTTTAGGATCTAAATCGAACTGGTCCAGTGTCTCTTCGAGCCGAGTTGGCTCAGTGGGTAGAACGCGTGCATCTTAACCGATGATTGCGGGTTTAAACCCAGGCAAGCACCACTGTGCTTAATTTATGTTTATAATTCATCTCGTACTCGGCGGTGAAGGAAAACAACAACAACAAACAACAACAGCCTGTAAATTCCCACTGCTGGGCTAAAGGCCTCCTCTCCTTTTGAGGAGAAGGCTTGGAACATATTCCACCAAGCTGTTCCAATGCGGGTTGGTGGAATACACATGTGGCAGAATTTCTATGAAATTTGTCACATGCAGGTTTCCTCATGATGTTTTCCTTCACCGCTGAGCACGAGATGAATTATAAAGACGAATTAAGCACATGAATCAGCGGTGCTTGCCTGGGTTTGAACGCGCAATCATCGGTTAAGATGCACGCGTTCTAACCACTGGGCCATCTCGACTCATATGGAAGGAAAACATGAGCAAACCTGCATGTGTCTAATTTCAATTGCATTCTTCGACATGTGTATTCCACCAACCCGCATTTTAACAGCGTGGTGGTATATGTTTGAAATCTTCTCCCCCGTGGGCAGGGCGTACTGGGCGTACAAGCGGCACTTCCCGGAGGACGCGGAGGCGCTGTTCGCGCGGCTGGACGCGGCCGCGCAGAAGCAGATCGAGCGCGAGCGCCTCGGCAGCCTCGACAGCCTGCACACCATCGCCGCCGGTGACCGCCGCCACCACCACTCACATATATTAACCGATTGTGACACCAATACGAACGGATGAATACCAGCTGCCTTAAACAAACTCCTCGTGAAATTCAATACAGTTTCACATAATACGACACATTGGAGAATAACAGATAAAAAATTAAAATGATTCAGAGTAATCATATATATATATATATATATATATATATATATACTGTATTACATAGGCCTCAAATTAAAGTTACGAGATTAGCTAATAACTCTGCTATTATTATAATATAACACAATTACCCTACACTACTTGTATACACACAAATGTTACTACCAAAGAGTCCATAACAGCTTTGTCACAGATTATATAGATCTTGACTAATTATGTTACATTAATTCAAGTTCATAGAAATAGTTTCTTGTTAATTTCACTTGGTGGTAGGGCTTTGTGCGAGCCCGTCTGGGTAGTTACCACCCACTCAGTTATTCTACCGCCAAACAACAGTACTCGGTATTGTTGTGTTCCGGTTTAAAGGGTGAGTGAGCCAGTGTAACTACAGGCACAAGGGACATAACATCTTAGTTCCCAAGGTTGGTGGCACATTGACGATGTAAGGAATAGTTAATATTTATTACAGCGTCATTGTCTATGGGTAATGGTGACCACTTACCATCAGTTGGCCCAAAGGCTCGTCCGCCAAACTATAACATAAAAAAAAGTCCATTACGTCTTTGGCACAGATTATATAGATCTTGACTAATCATGTCACATTAATCAAAGTTCATAGAAATAGTTTCTTGTTAATTTATATGAGTTGTACTGTAAATATAATGTAGTTTATCGATTTGCAGGCAGAACCATAACGAGCCCACGGAGTCCGTCGGCGAGTGTCTCAGGTAACGGATGATTCTATACTTTGCACGATCTGATAGAAAAATAAATGACAAACTTTATTATTTATATGTATTACTTTTTTATTTTAAACCATCTAAGTTAATTGTTTCGTATTAAAGTTTTACTTGAAAATTGAATGCTTTTTTGTTTATATATAGCACTTAGAGTTTAAGTTATAGTATTAGTGAATATAAATCTTGAATTCTTTATTAATTTGAACAAATTATTCTTTTCACGCTGCAATGGATTTGGTAAATTGAACTCTATTACCATACGATTGGGTCTATTTTAATTTAACGCGAAAGCCTCAACCGAAAACTTAGTATCCGGCGTCAGTAGGACCAACTCGCTGAGGCGCAGGCGGGCGTCGCAGGAGAGACCTCCCATCTCGCACATACCGGTCGCTATGAGAGGTCTAATAGCGTTTTATACTGTTTTACAACAAACATCACATTGCTTAACATAAATTCGTATTGTATGAATTATTTTATCTTGCTTACTTAGCAAATAATTCCGAATGTAGGGTAATTTGGATAAAACTAATTATAACGGATGAATCGCGTATATTAATTATTTTTAAACATCCCGACGTTTCGAGCACTTTGCAGTGTTCGTGGTCACGGGTAAACCGACCGATTCATCCGTTATAATTAGTTTTATTTAAATGTGTAATAATCGCGAAAATTTAAGACAACATTAGGGTAATTTGGTTAAAGAAAGATATCGATAGAAGAAAAGTAGAGTTAACATAGACTTAAGTGGATATAAGAGCTCGAAGTGGGCAACACGTGTCGCTCGAGCGAGCAGTGCGTGTCGTGAGTGGTAAGGCGTGCGTTTTTTTTTTTTTTTTTCTGGTATAGGTTGGCGGACGAGCATATGGGCCACCTGATGGTAAGTGGTCACCATTACCCATAGACAATGACGCTGTGAGAAATATTAACTATTCCTTACATCGTCACTGCGCCACTAACCTTGGGAACTAAGATGTTATGTCCCTTGTGTCTGTAGTTACACTGGCTCACTCACCCTTCAAACCGGAACACAACAATACTGAGTACTGTTATTCGGCGGTAGAATAACTGATGAGTGGGTGGTACCTACCCAGACGGGCTCGCACAGAGCCCTACCCCCAAGTAAACGTGTGCGCGTGCCCGCAGAGCGCTCGCCGGGCGGCGCGGCGCGCTCGGTGTCGGCGCTGGACGCGGCGGCGGCGCAGCGCGCGCGCGCGCGGGCGCTCTACTCGCACCTGGCGCGCTCCAAGGTCGCCGCCGGAACCGCCAGCCTGCGTGAGTAGACACACCTACCCCCCCCCCCACACACACAATACACATCTGTGTTAGCCCCGATACCACGCCCCCCCCCCCACCGATCACATCTGTGTTCAGTGCGACGGCCCGTTGGCAAGAAAGACAAACTACAAAATTCTGCTGTATATTATGTTATAGAAAATCCCATATGGTATATATTGATATCTCCTTTAATTCATGATTTTTGGAAAAAATACTGTAAATTAATCCCCCCCACCGACAACATTACACATCTGTGTTACTGTGCGACGGCCCCTTGGCAAGAAAGACAAACTACAAAATTCAGCTGTATATCATGTTATAGAAAATCCCATATGATATATATTGATATCTCATTTAATTTATGATTTTTGGAAGAAAAGAAAACTTTTAATCAATGTCTGATATTTTACTCTGTGTCCTTAATATTATAAAAATAACAGTATACTACGTTTTATATGCTATCGTCAAGAGGGGGAGGTCGCCCAGCAAGGTACATATATATATATAGACAAAACATTTATTAAGTGCACAACGTAGACATATCACTTTACTTTTTATTTTGATTGAGTAAATCTAGTCAAGACTTAATAATATCCTTAAATATCGTTGACTATACAAGTGTATAGTCAACTTCCACCAACCCGCATTGGAACAGCGTGGTGGAATATGTTCCAAAACCCTCTTCTTAATGGAAGAGGAGGCCTTATCTCAGCAGTGGGAAATTTACAGGCTGTTACTTTACTACTTTTTACTTTATACAAGAGTATGAGATAAGTCTCCGGTGTGCTGTTATAATATCGATTTTTTTTTAAATTAGACTTGTCAATGTTTTTTCATATGTAACTCTTGTGTATACAAATATATTTGTTGTGCAAGAATCTTAATTTTCCAAAACAGTTCTTTGATTTAATGGTGGCGTATAATATCTTCAAAATTAAATATTTACAAAGTTTACTAAAAATATATTGCAACGTATTTTGTAATTGACATCAATTGAGTTCGTTTTTCGACATTTATGATAATTAACTCGCCAACAACTATAATTTAAGTAAAATACCATCCGAGTTAAAGTTCTCTCTATAATTCGTCTAAACTAACTTTCTTAGGATGTAGAAATAATTACCTTTAGTTAAAATAATGCATCAGAATCTTGAGTTGCAAATAAATTATATAATATTAATAAAAATAAAAGTTTATTTATTCAAAAAATCATATATTCAAATTTTATTTTTTTGCTGACCCTACTTACACGTTCTAAAGAGACTGGTTTGTCATAGAACTGTTTTGCTTTCGACACTAAATGTGTTAAGCTAAACGAAGTCTTACCTTTTTTCTTAATCCAATTTGTTTAATAATTGCAGCCCGAGCCAAAAGGTCCCCCGTGAGCGCGGCCGTCCCGCCGAGTCCCGAGAGAGTGGTGGGCCGCTCTCGGTCGCGCCCGGGCGTGTCACAATCGCAACGTGAGTTTGTATAACGATGTACCCGCTGTGTGAGAAAAACTAACCTGAGAAATAATTGATTCGTTTCAACGGAAGTCTGTCTTGTAGTTAATAGTTCGATATTCTCATCGTTACTAAACTGTAGGCTAACTACATTAAACAAAATAATATTAAAACTAAACTACTACAAGCAATATCATCAAAAAAAAATTAATAATATAAAATATAGTAGTATGATATTTAATATAATAAAAGACTTATTGTACTATTTGTTTCGTCAGCGACATCCCGGTCGTCGTCGCCGTCGTCCCGGAGCGGGCCCGTGTCGCTGTCGGGCGCGCGGCGGCGGCCGTCGGGCATCCCGCGCTCGCTGGCCGGCTCGCGCGAGACCAGCCCCACGCGCAGCGGCCGCTCCAGCAGCGTCGCCGGCGCCGTCAGCCTGCGCCGCCGCGACTCCGCCGAGCGCCCGCAGCGCGCGCCCGCCGCCACGCTGCGCCTGCTGCAGCAGAGCCGCGACGCCGAGGCCGCGCTGAGGGTACCCGCCGCGCCCCCCACCCGCACCCGCACCCCCCCCCACACACACACACGCACACACGCGCCTCACGCCCGCGCCTGCCCGCAGAGCCCGGAGGACAGCTCGGCGTGCGAGGTGCGGCGCGACGACGACTCCGAGGCGTCCAGCGTGTGCTCCGAGCGCAGCCTGGACTCGTACCGCAGACATGACGTGAGTGCGCTGGCCTCCGATCACGTCACTGTATGTGATAGATAAATAAATATGAGACAACATCACATACATTACTTTGATCCCAATGTAAGTAGCTGTAGCACTTGTGTTATGGAGATCAGAAGTAACGACGGCACCACAAACACAACATAGAAAACTAATGGTAATCCACATCGACTCGGCCGGGAATCGAACCCGGGACCTCAGAGTGGCATACCCATGAAAACCGGTGTACACACCACTCGACCATGGAGGTCGTCATGATGTAACCGCGGATCTGTCTCGGTCACTAGATTTCTTACGACTAAGTGAAAAGGTGGAGTTTTGAATAGTTAAATGGCGATCGTATTGTATCTCCCGTCGCGTCCGTCCCGCAGAGCGTGTCGTGGTCGGGCTCGGGGCGGCTGGGCTGGGAGAGCTCGCCGCCGCCGCCGCCGCCGCCCGACGACATCATCGCGCTGTGCGCCTGCACGCACTGGACCGAGCGCAAGGACGGCCTCACGCATCTCGTGAGTACACACGTCACAACTACGTTAACATTTAAGATAATCTTCAACAAACTTTGTGCCAAATGTAAAAGTAAGTTTAGTAAAGGTATACAATTGAAAATGTAAGATATTTTTTTAGCCACATTAACAATGTCTTTTTAAATACAAAATTTAAAGGCTGGTAAAACAAACAATACATTAAAAAAAATGCTCGCATTAAAATCAAAAGTACCCTTTAGTAATGTTCCACTTCTATGCGAAAGCCTCCCTTCCTTTTTGAGGAAGTTTGGAGCTTACGTCACGCTGTGCCAATGGGCTGGTGCACATGTGATTGACTAGATGCAGGTTTCCTCACGATGTTTTCCTTCCCCGTCAAGTACGATACTAATCCTATGAGA
Organism: Vanessa cardui; assembly: GCF_905220365.1. Classification (NCBI taxonomy): domain Eukaryota; kingdom Metazoa; phylum Arthropoda; class Insecta; order Lepidoptera; family Nymphalidae; genus Vanessa; species Vanessa cardui. The sequence goes on along the minus strand of NC_061149.1, from coordinate 289,806 downwards.
TATGACAATTCCAGGCCAACTACCTGAACAGCGGTCGCTTGCTGACGGAGGAGCAGCTCCGGCGCCTGACGGAGCTGCTCAACAAGATGTTCGTGGACGCGCACACGAAGGTGTTCTCGCTGCTGCTGGACGCCGTCTGCGAACTGCTGCTCGTGCACTGGCAGCAGCTGCGCGACTGGCTCTACCAGCTCATGTTTAGGTGATTCATTGGTTTGTTTATACCACGTACCTTGATGGTAAGTGGTCATCACCGCCATAAACGTTGGCATTGTAAGAAATATTACGTAATACTTAGGCCTTTATTGCGTCATCAACTTTGGGTCTTAAATGTTATGTCCCTTTAGACTGTAGTTACACAGGTTCACTCATCATTCAAACTGCATTATGTAGAATATGGGATAAGTAGGTGATACTCACCCTAAAGTTCAAGGACGTTGATTGCAAATAAAAAAATATATCATGTGTCAAATTAGAAAAAAGATTAATAGAAAATTGAAGTTATAACTATTTGTATTGTTATTTGAATTGGTTAACTTACAAGATACACTAAATTAATTTGAATAACTACTTGAAAAATCATTACACAGATATTCTGCCTTTTCATCTGTACACTCATATCGTTGTGTGTAAATATGGTCCTTCTGGCCGGATTTTTATGGTAACTAATCTCATCTCTAAAAGAATATGTTTAATTCGCTTAACTTCTATCAACAGATTGCTGATGAAGCTCGGCACAGACATCCTCGGTTCCGTGCAGAGCAAGATAATGAAGACACTCGACGTCATACACGAATGCTTCCCGGCCGAACTCCAACTGCACAACATATTTAGGTACGTGCTCTCTACATATACGAGTGAGATTACATTGAAGATTTAGAATGAAAATAAGTTACTGGATTTCGCCGCTCAAAACTGTGGTAATGTAACGCATGCGTGATGCAGGTTCCTGGCGGACGGCGCGACGGCCCCGACGGCCAAGACCAAGGTGGCGGCGCTGCGGTTCCTGGCCGACCTCGCGCACGACTACTGCACGCCCAGCGGGCTGGCGCTCGCGCTGCACGGTAAGCGCCCGCCCGGCCGAGTGGGGGGCGTGGCGCGCGAGGCTCTAAGGCGTGTGTCGGCAGGCGGCGCGGCGGGCGCGGCGGGGCGCGCGCTGTCCAAGGTGGCGGCGCTGGCGGGCGACGCGCGCGCGGCCGACGTGCGCCACGCCGCGCGCCGCGCGCTCGCGTGCCTCTACGACTGCAACCCCGTGCCCGTGAGTACCGTCCGCACCGCCATGAGTGGTTAATAACCGGAGTTTCGACCCCATACGACCACCACGATCGCGTGGGGTCGAAACCACAGACTTCGTTTCAGATTCATTTCTTGTACCCACACCGCAATCTCGGGTCACCGAAACCCTGACCTTGATTTTGTGTGTGCGTCCTCTGAGGTATGTGACGATAACCTATATGTGCCCTAAACGTTTCGATAAATTATGGTGTCTACTCGCCACGTTATACGGTTTTATAAAACAATAAGTTTTAGTTGTTTAAAAAATTGCTTCATCGTTTTATAAAAAAGAATGATAAATTTCGTATAGTACGACACAACTTAGATGTCGCATCGGCAAAATTCGTAAAACCGATCACATCCGAATCGAGTACGCTATCCCAAATTATCAATATTTATTTCTCATGCGAATATGATCTTTGCACAAACGTAATAACTTGTAACATCGTATGACCTAATATATCCGTCAATTTGACACATGGATTTACATGCACTTGCTTTCTCTGACGCGTGAATCTATAGCGACCAATAGCGTCTGATGGCGCGATAGGGAGCTATTTCTGTTGTTTGTGTAAATCGGCAGTAATCGATTTTAATTTCATTCCATTTCATTTTCCGATGCTACATCTAATTTGTGTCGTACTATACATTGATACACCTCTGAGTGTGTAGAGAGTGGTTACCGGCGCTAATGGCCATGGGTATCAGTTCACAGCGCTGATGTCAGAGCTGCCGGCGGAGACGCAGGCGCTCGTCAACGGCGTCGTGCAACAACACGTGCGCCGCACATCCAGCAGTGCGTATTATATACAGATGCAAATGTGTATTAATACTATAGTAGAAACTATTCTTTGTCGTAATCCTGAATATGCTATATTCTATTACTTAATAGAAGTAAGGAAGCACAATAAAATAAGTTTTTTTAATGCTAGTAAATATATGTTGAATAAATTCGACATTAAAATAGCGCGCGGAAACGTTACTTTGACAATGTAGATCTACAATGATGTCAGTGACGTCACTTGCCTGCATTGGCTGTGGCACATATAGTCCACACACAGTAGGCATATGAGGTTAACAAGCAAGTGTCATGATACTTATCGGATTGTCAAATAGCCTATTGTTTATTTTTGCTGCTAATCTTATCGGTCTTAAGTTAGAGTAAGTTTTAAATAATGGTGGTACCGGTGATGGTAGTTTTGCTTGGTGACAGGGCTTTGTGCAAGCCCGTCTGGGTAGGTACCACTCACTCATCAGTTATGTACCGCCAAATAGCAGTACTCAGTATTGTTGTGTTCCAGTCTGAAGGGTGAGCCAGCCAGTGTAACTACAGGCACAAGGGACATAACATCTTAGTTCCTAAGGTTGGTGGCACATTGACGATGTAAGGAATAGTTAATATTTCTCACAGCGTCATTGTCTATGGGTGATGGTGACCACTTACCATCAGGTGGCCCATATGCTCGCCCGCCAACCTATAACATAAAAAAAATAACAAAAATAACAAAGCTGAACTAACCCCACGTGTGCCCAACAGCGGGCAGCGACAGTCCACTCCGGACGTCGACCACGAACGCCAACTCCAACAACGCGGAGGATGTGTACTCGCGCATCCGGAAGACCACCAACGAGATACACACCTACACCGCGCAGCACTCCAACGGTGAGAGCGCTGCACATTACACACCTACCCTTATGTCGGTAATGGTTGCCGGGACAATGATGTCTTCATATGGCTCGTTGGTCTTCTAGGCTGTAGTTATTTATTAAAATATGTAATAAACATATAAGCTATCTGTCTTTATTGCCTTGTAACTATGTCTATATTAATATTACAAGGTGGTAAAATTTGTTAGCACTCAGAAATATATTCACACATTTAATTTTTTTATTAACAATAACATCCGGTGCGAAGCCATCACCCGGGCGGTAGTTTATGATAAGTTAATTACGATGGCAAATTACAAGTATCTAATGTATGTTAACGTTTGTATCTGTGGCGTGCTTGCAGCGGAGTGCGGCAACCACACGTCGAGCAAGGACTCGGGCATCAGCCAGATGTCGGACGCGCCGCGCGCCCCCAACGGCGCCGCGCCGCACAACGGACACGCGTGAGTGACCCCCCCCCACACACGCCGCCTGCGTGCACAGACATGTGCTACTGTTACTGTGCAGGGGATGTATGGCACGTCCATTGATGCACTTGGGCCCGAGTCGCTTACCACGTGTTAATTAAAAATAATTACCACTTTTTATGTATTTAATAAGCATCCTATTACATTCATAACTTTAAAGTCACAGTCACTTTCAATTTTGTGCTTTTATCACCTATAAGTAAGATACCACTAGTCTAATTTTTTATTTATGTATTTGGAATGTTTTTAGTGTGTATTTTGTTGGTGATCTAATAAATAAATAAATAAAATAAATAAACAGTAAAATAGTTAAATATATCCACCGACCCGCATTTTAAGAGAATTGTGGAATATGCCCTTAACCTTCTCACAGGTAGAGGAGGGCTTAGCCCAGCAGTGTAAATTCACAGGCCGCTACTGTATATATAAACTAGTTAACTTGTAGTTAGTCTCTACTTCTGCTGTGTTATGTTTGTCACGATTTGTACCAAGTGTGTCTCTCGGTTTGGCAGCGACATGATCGGTCGCGCGGCGTCGGCCGACAGCTCGGAGGAGGCGAGCAGTACCAAGGAGTCTTCACCCACGCCCCACGCCCGGCTCGACTACGGTCACGGGTGAGCCCACCATACCACATCATACATATCCATATTCCAGTAGATTAGTTCACATACAGACAGTCATACAACATGATACGCTACGCTTTAAATTCTTTTTCAGTTTTAATGTAATGTAAATCTGTAGACTATATATTCAGAACAAGTTGTTACAAATATATTTACAAATTATCTTTAAATATTTGGTTGAATATTGGTAAACAAAAAGATCTTACCTCTTTGCTTACAGAAAAGTGACCGATATCCTTTTTAGGGTTTTAGACTGTATGGATCAGATGTCATTTAAATCGGTCCAGTAGTTTTTTCATAAAAGCGAGACAGACAGGCAGACAGACAGTTACTTTTGCATTTATAATATTAGTATGGATGTAACTGTATGTCTACCAAAAAGAACTTTTAAGAAACAGTATGTTATGTATGTGGAGAGATGTGATAATTCATTGGCTTTGGTGTGTTAACGGTGTGGCGTTCGTTGCAGTGACTACAGCGCAGGGCACCTGGGCCGGGACAAGGTGAAGCCTTTCGAGGTGGACGAGAATGGACTGATCATCACCAAGTGTGAGGACCGCTTCCAATACTTTATTCCGTACTGACCAACGTAACTACTAGAGCTAGTTAGTTTAAATCGGTTTACTAATTACCCGCTACAGAGTAAGTGATGATGCACTCGATAGCAGGGTTTTGTGGGTATGTAACAATATTAATTATTGTTGTGTTTGTGAGAGAGCCACTGTAGCTACTGACACAAGTGACATAATCTCTTATTCCCAAGGTTGGTCAAAATCAAAATCAAAGTATACTTTATTCAAGTGGGCTTTTACAAGCACTTTTGAATCGTCATTTAACAATTAAGTGAAGCTACCATCGGTTTGGAGAGTAGATTCTACCGAGAAGAACCGGCAAGAAACTCAGTAGTTACTCTTTTTCAACATTTAACAAAATACAGTCATGTTAGTTAATTTTTAAGTTAATACAATTATTAAATTAATATATCCTGCCTGGAAGTCAACAGGTATTAATTCCACGCTTTTTTATCATCTACAAAATCTTGTATCGAATAATACGCTTTTTTGACCAATGTATTTTTTATAAACGATTTGAATTTACGAGACGGCAAAGTTAAACGTGTGTTATCCATGTGCGATTAAGGAATTGTTCAAATGAGCAGAGCAGTAATGACCACTTGCCACCAAGGTGGCTCGTTTGCCAGCTTACATACTAAACATTGGTGTGATAGCTTCTGAAGTCGAGACGGTCCGTTCGCAGCGGGCTTGCGCGAGCTCGAGGTGCTGGAGGCGCTGTCGACGCTGGACGTGTCGACGGCCGCGCCCGAGCTGCTGGAGCGCCTGCTGCTCGCCACGCACGAGGTGCTCAAGTACGGCGACTGTCGCCGTCCGCAGGAGTACTTCAAGTGAGTTTTGGAAATCCTTATTGGACATCCAGAAGCAAACAGTTGAGACATTTTAAAAAAAATGAAATTTTATTACTAATAAAGCGTGTTCGCATCCGTAACCTAAGTTACGGCTAGAGTAGTTAGAGTAGTATTGTTACGAATATTAATTCATCGGTGACGTCACAAAGGAACATCGTCCGCGTGTCGCTGGCGGCGCTGTCCATCGAGGAGAACGCGGCCGACAAGGAGAACGCCGACGGCGCCAACGCGCAGCAGCCCTCCGGTGAGCGCGCGGGCGGGGGTGTGTGGGGGGGCGCGGGGGGTGACAGCGAGCGTGCGGGCGGACTGTACAGCGGCGCGTGCGCAGGCTGGGGCTCGGCGCGCGAGCGGGCGGCGGCGGAGGCCGTGAAGGTGCTCATCTGGCTGTGCCGGCGCGCCGAGACGCGCGCGCAGTGGCTGGAGTACTTCGACCTGATCCTGCTGAAGCTGATCAACGCGTACGGCGCGCTCAGCAAGGAGGTGATGCGCGCCGTGGACGCGGGGCTGCCGCACGTGGCGGCGGCGCTGCCGGCGGCGCAGGTGCTGGCGCTGCTGCGGCCCGTGGTGCGCACGCGCGGCCACCCCACGGCGCTGTGCGCGCTCAAGCTGGCCGCCGAGGTGGCCAAGGCGCGCGCGCCCGAGCTCAGCGACGACGCCGTGGCGCCGCTCATGGAGGGCGTGGGGCAGCTGGCCGACCACCAGAACTCGGCCGTGCGCAAGGCGGCCGTCTTCTGCATGGTGGCCTTCACCTTCGCGCTCGGCGAGGAGCGCATGCAGCCGCACCTCGCCCACCTCTCCGTCAGCAAGTACCGCCTGCTGCAGGTCTACATCAGCAAGCAGCGCGAGGAGGCGGCCAGGGGCGCGCACTCGTAGCGCCGACCGCGCCGCGCCACGCGCAGCACGCAGACCGACTGACGCCGCCCACGCCCACGCCCACGCCGACGTTGCATTTAATGTTCGTTTCGATTGTTACTCTAGGATTATCTTATAAAACGAACATCACCTTATTGTTAGTCGGTAACGTTCCCATCGGCCCGCGAGGTGGCAATCTCGATACGAAATTAACGTAGAGACTCGTCTGTGAAACGTAGTTATATTTTTCTAAGCAACGCATTTATCGCTGGGGTGTATGCGAGCGGCGCCCGCCGGCGCGGGGCGTGCGGGCGTGCGGGCGCGCAGTGCGTGGCCGTGTGACGTCACATAGCTGCCGGAATGGAGCGCGTTATGTATATATAAGCAAATAAAACGATACGCGGCGGAGCTATTCTGTCAGAAGGATCTCGAAACTCACAGTCGAACACGAGCGAGAAATTCCAGATTGTAAGCATTACGAAATTTATAGTATTTTCCCGGGTGAGATACGAAGTGACTTCTCACGGAATCGCGCTGCCGTCGTATAAACGATATGTATTCTAACAGATAATATTAGATCGAACTCCATTCGTTACTAATCCTAACGCCGAGGTGTCGCGCGGGCGTGGAGTGCAGTCGAGAGGGAAGGCTTCACACAACACACATACGATGACATAGGACGTAACTCTAGGCTAATTTTCTAATTATACATAGACGCGTAGACCGAATACAAGACAGTTTTCTTCTCGACTGTATATAAATTTATTGTACAACTAATGTATGGACTGTGGTGATGTTTTATTCCACTAAAGATCGATTAACGCAGTCTGTCTCTCTTTAAACGGTTACTGTGACGTCATTATATATTGCTGTCTCTTTCTAGCGTAGATTTTCAATTTCTGGTAAGATTGTGTAGTGTCAAATGAATGTGTCGTTTATGTATATATTTTAAAACTAAGCTCAAAATCCATCGTAATACTAAATTTGAAATCTATTGCGCTGACTTTACGGTTCAATTTAGTGTGTTGCTGATTTTAAATAAAAATCTTTAAATCTTCAGTATAATATGTGGTAACACTTTACACCGGATGTATTCTAAGGCTGATATTGCTGATACTATGTATGTATATGATTAATAATTTATATATATTAGCAGATTTTTAAATTACTTGGAAATGTAGCGGCTACAAAATAATTAACATAGTTTTTTCATCAAAAATATCACATATATATAACAAAATCCATATATATAAGACATTTCCATATACGTCAATAGTTTAATGTGTAATATATGTACATATATATCTTTAGTGGAATAAAACGTCTTGTAGATGATTTAAACTTTGATTTGGTACATGCTAGACGAAACTTAGGAACATTCTCGATATTATTTTAAATAATACGACAGCGGTGTGTCGGTTAGCGGCGGGGTTTGATTAACTGACGAATATCACTGGTTCGATTCCCGTTACGGTTCGACTGTCAAAATTATTAATTGATTTATATGTGATATATCAGTCATTCAAACACCGACCGTATTATTAAGGGATAAGGCTTAAATTCCTATAATGGTGTTGTATAAATTATTGCAATGTGGACGGTATGTACAGTTTTTTCGTATCCGCGATGTGCTAGTGTTGTGTGCGCGGTCGTTTTGTTACATCACTAGTCTGTTCCCCCCCCCCCCTTATCATGTCGAATTTACATTTATAATAGTATTTTTAATCAGCGAAACGATCGCGTGCATTAAAATTGCTTTAATATTAAGTGTACGATGTCTCGAACGCACTGGATTAATACCTTATAGTCGTGCCACCCGGTTTTAGAATACTTGAACGGATTTCTCTTCTTTGTTATTTTTTATCTGTGAACATTGAAGATTTATCTATCTTTTTGGAGACGTAACTTTATCTTACACTATTCATTAGTTATTGTTACCATTACACCTTTGTGACATAGTTAGTTGTCAACAAAAATTGACAACTTTTTGGGACATACAGGGGGTCCGTTCGAGTATCTTAATGATATCACAGCTTTGCTGCAGACTAAGCCTTACTAATTAAAATGTATGTTTGAATAGTTGGAAATATTTGATAACAGGCAGTTATTTAAAATTGGACTTTATTTCTTTATACATAAGATTGATTTTTGTACATATTTCTCAACTATTTCACATGCATTTCTGTGCCCGGGCAAATTACCAGTAAGACGTGGTAGTGCTGGCGTAGTGTTGTTTTATCGACGCTAGGTATCGATATGTCGATCTGTTCGGTGCATTTTTTTATATATATATAAATATTATCAATGGAACTAATGCCTCTGAGATTTCTAACGTTTTAATTAAACGGCGACGCTACCAGTCGCCGTAACATATTAGTGTTGACATAAGGTGAGCGCACATTACGCACGGCTTAATGGGGGGGGGGGGCGTTTCGTATATGAAGGAAAAAAGGTTATAATGAAACAATTATTGTCGTAAGCATTTTAATAAAAACAATTCCCTTAATTATTAAATAATTATTAAATCCAAGAGGCTCCCCCCCTACCCTCCGCCCGCTTACGTAATTCGAACACTCTTAGAAAGAGCAAAATATATTACCGACTGCAATGGATGCCCACTTCGGATTCAATTTAAGCGAACGATGTAAAGAGAGAGGGAAAGAAAGAGAGAGAGAGATGTCTGTAAACGGAAAGACAATCGCAATGGACCATTCCACGTGGAACTGGATTAATTAAACAAGATGGCGTCAGGATCGCTCGTGCCTTTGCCGATGTTACTCTGACGGAGCGGCCGCGTCCGTCTGTTTGTATGTTTGTATGTAACTGTATTGTACATTATATGTATATGTTTTACGTTCGCTAAATACGCTTGGCGAGTTTATGTGATCGATAACCAAATGTTGGTTCAAAAATGTTAGTTTTCTCTATATATTAACTTTTATTACGCCGTTTTATAATGGACGCGTCGTGGTTTGATCGTCCTGTGTCAATATATACATGACATATGTTTTTATCGTCATACACATATAATATTTGTTAACAATAATAATCAAACTAATAATAATATAATCATACATTTCGTTATATATATAATGTATAGTTTAAAATGTGTATATTTGAATATTGGCATGTATGCGAAAAATAGTTATTTGGAACAAAGGAATATGGTCTTTAAAAACTAAGTATTAGAACTGATAGTCTATTAAAACAATTATACCCCCCCCCCCCTTCCGTATACAGACCGCTCAGACCATGACGCGTTCGAGTCTTATGTAATCGTTGGTACGTATTGTGATTTCTAGTTGACTTTTTCTTTTTAAGTTGCGATGGAAAATATTGTGTTAAATTATGTAGGTCTAATTAAAATGTATGCCTTCGCGTATTCATTCAGTTGCATTCGTTCAGCGACCCGGTCACGAACGAATGGTTAGTTGAAATTGTGATTACGTTCCATTTTTTTGAAAATTGTCTTTTTGTATCGGAGCTGAATGTGTACGCGATGATCTTTTCATTATATTAAATAAACTACAATACGTGTTCGGTTTTTATAACTAAATATATTTTTTATTTCATTCTCTCATTAACGCTTTAATATAATTAGAGACTAATATTTTTTTTTTTTATCTAAATCATTTAATTTTCTGTGTAATGCTGACCGATTATGAGACGCTGATGCACACATTTCAATGGCAGGACGAGGTAGATAAACTAAAGCTATATTTACATATTTCATCCAATTTACAAACAGTTCTGTTATATAGGATTTTAAATTATCATTGTTATTTTTATTATTAAAATTATCAATTACGGGATATTTAAAATGTTTTTTTTTAATTTTGTTCGGTGGAGCTCGATATTTCGACATTATCTACGAATGTCTTGTTCACGAGTCTTAAATAAAATGACATAGTAAATGTCCCATAATTAGTAACTGTACTAAGTTCTGTTATATTTTGCACCACAGACCTTTAAATAATATTTCTTTATCTACTACATTACTACCTCTATCGTCTGCTTTATCATAATTTGTCAATTCAATGTAAAAGTTAATTATTTGTCTTTCCTCGTCCTGTGATTGGCCGCAGTGTGTTTGGTTCCTCCCACGTGTCGGGTTTTTGAAGAGCGACGTGCGAGCGAGATAGCGATACAGCCAACGTATGTAGAAAGAGACGCAGCGACGGCCCGCGGTCAGCATTCCCGTAGGCAGGTTTCAATAAGAATCTCATTTGTCTTTGTATACGATTCATGGAAAGGTTTCCTTACGAACATCACAAGTTTATCATTATTTTTCATTTAGTTTATTATTATCGACCTCTCGCTATCCGATTGCATTATTTATTATTTTTAGTATAAAATTTTACGTTTACAATAAGTATCTTTTAAATTAATAAATAGTAGCATTGAAATCTGTCTACATTGTTTTTTTTTATTGTACTTTCCATGTCATAGATTAAAGAATATTTTTTAGTGTTACCACATTGATATTTTTCAATCGTAATTTTATGATTTTTAAACTAAGACATGGGATGTATCACAAGTGATAATATAACACGCTGTATAAGGATATTGTATTATAAGGGCACGGAATGATTATCGAGGCTTATTACTTTGAATATTTTTATATTGAACTGCTGACTAGGATCGAACATTGAAAAATCATATACATTAAATAATTATTCTAGATTTGTGTTGACACTTTAGTCTAAATTACTGTTTGATTTTTAATATTGCTATCTCTTTCTTATGAGATGTAAATAAAAGGGATAGCAAGATCTAGATGTGTGATCATTTTTTATGAGGTTTGGGGATATTGTAATACGTACGAAAGTAAATTTGAATAAGATTAAGATATCTGAAGTAACAAGTCTCAAAATGACGATTATGTAAAAATGTATACGCCAAAGATTATTTGCTCTTATAAGGGGTCGACGTGACGTCCGATTGTCAGGCAACCCGCTGTCTCCAGTCCGTAACGGGCTTTACAACGGTAGCAACCCCCGACATGGTATACAGCGTGTTATGTAAACTGCATTTATATAAGTAACGCTTGGTGCGTGCGTGTGTTCGCTGTCAACCCGTAACTATTTAAAACTATTAATATTATTGAATATTATTAATGTACAATAGTTATGATTAAAATGATTTTTAAGCCAACTGTGATTTGTTATTATGAACGCTCCCTTAGATTTAAGTAATCTTTCCGGAATGATTAATTCTATCTTTGCTTAAATATACATTAAATTATTTTTTTCTTAAACCAACATTTTAAAAAAAGCTTAATAGATAGTATTTCCTTAGAATTTGATAATGTTGTGATTAATGATATTTTTTTAATTCTACAAAATATGCCAAACTACGTTATAACAGTGTGATGGCATCAGCTCCTTAAGGAGAGAGCGCCTTGGCCCAGATGTGGGATATTAGCAAACATTCGTTCGATTATCGATTATTAATAAACATATATTTGCTCGGCCTGTTATTGTAACTCTGACGTAATTTCATCAGAATTCTCATTGTTAATTGAAAATAAATACAAACAAGGTAAAAGACAATTTTAAACAATTAAAAATTTGCAATTATTGATTATGGACCGGGGCCGGACTCGTACCGACAGCGGAGTGCTAGTTTTGTATTTGATTGTAATTAATAACATATTTGGTGCGCTCACTATGTCATCTTCAAATATATTTGCTGTGAGAAAAAATCCGCTGTTAAGAAAATTGAAACATTTTCAACTGTTTCTGTAATTATTTTAATGTTATTATGAAAATTCTTTATCCCAAATAGCTCAAGAACCGAGATGGCCCAGTGGTTAAAACGCGTGCATCTTAACCAATAATGCAGGATCCTGGCAAGCACCACTGAATATTCATGAGCTTAATGTGTTTATAATTCGTCTCGTGCTCGGTGGTGAAGGAAAACATCACGAGGAAACCTGCAAGTGTCTTATTTCATAGAAATTTTGCCACATTTGTATTCCACCAATCCACATTAGAAACCTTCTCAAAGGGAGAGGAGGCCTTAGCCCAGCAGTGGGAAATTTACAGGCTGTTGTTGTTGTATACGAAATATTGAACTCGGTGCCCAAAGATCTGAATCTTTCAATCCGGCCCTGTCAAATATAATTGTTCCACGGTGCCCACAACTATACAAAGTCTGCCGCGCCAGCTGAGCAAACAGTGATTAATACGCTTTATGTTAAAACAAAGATCGGAACGATTGCGGCGCTCGCAATGTTTGTTCGTCGCCAGTAAGTGCGCGCTCGTAGTCACAGCATGCTAACCAAAGCCGTAACGCTTCTGGTGACGGTCGCGGCCTGCGTCGCCGGTAAGTACGCAAAAATATTTTTGTAATATATTTCTGAGCTCTATCCTGTATGTTCTTTTAGGTACGACAATATTTTAAATTATAATAGGTTTTGTCAGTCAAATTGGCTACAGGATGGTAAGTGCACAACCAAACCCAGATATACACTGTAATTAATAGTAACCATCCTAAACCTGGCACAACGAATATCGGCGATGAATCGCTGATTCTGAAGCAATCACTTTTGGTTTTGTAAAGGCTACTTTTTGAACATGAACTGATAAGATTCAATGTCTCCTTCTGCCTCCTTCCACCGGGCAAGTATTATGCGCTATTACCCACAGGGCAAGGTGTGGAATACCGGCGTTTTTCTAACTGAGACTGCACCAGCTCTTATCGGCAGGTGTAATCGTACCTTTATCAAAGGTCCACAAAACGATAATATTTATCGTAGCAACTAAGGTCTAATGTCTGACTGATAACTAAACGTGTAAAAATATACCGTACTACCGGCTTCCATGTGCGTGGCAGTGCCGTCCAACATCGCCCGGCCGTGTCGCGTCGGAGACAACAAGTGCGTCCGCGACAACTTAGCAGCCAACTCGCGCTGCAACCCCAACGTGCGCGGGTTCATTCCCGCCGAGTACACGATCAAATCGTTCAAGTTCGACACGCCCTACTTCAACGCCACCTACATCGACAACAACCTCATCATCAGGAACCATAACAGTTGCTTCGTATCCGAATTCTTGTAAGTATTTTTGATCAAACGTTACAAGATATTTTATTTCTTTTATTCGCCCGGAAAGAGACGCAGAACCGTCAGGGTTACAGCTCATCGCTGTTTTTGAAAATGTTTCGACCGATACACACACTTTTAACTGATAACTTCAGAATAAATTGTACTTCTCAATATATGTACGTTGATCACTTAAGCGTCTCCGATGGGCGAGAAATTTCTAGAAGTAACTTATTTCAGCTTCAACGTGCAGTCCGACACCGGCGTGCTCGCCCTCGACTGCCCCGACCTCGACTTCGAGTCCACTCGCACCCTCATCCAGCACTCGTCGCTGCAGGAGGACTCGTCCTACAACTACAGCTACAGGGGCCGCTATCGTGAGTACAGAACAGTTGAACAACTTGAACAACGACATAAAATTCTTGTTAATTTTTTAATATTTTATAACGTTGCCAGCAAATAGACTAATAGACCGGCCGATTATTGGTCGTCGTTACGACGCTGCTCCACTTTGGCGATTAAGAAAATGTTTAAGTTTCTTATAATTAATAATAATAATTCAATACACAAGTATATTGGCGTCCATACTCTTCCTACTTATAGATAATAACAAATTTCCTCTCCCATTGTAACAAAACAAGTTTAAAGTGTTAAAAGTAATAAAGTTGTCCATGTATAAATCCCATTGTCTTTGATCAGTAGTATCTATGTATAATATTTGACGGTAGGCGTACTGAGGGCCATGTCCGATTAGGGTCTATATTGGACTGCAGTTATAATGAGTGCATTTAATAAATAGCAACTTATATACATACACATATCTACTTATTAGATTTTAAATTAACATTTTTTTTATTAACATAAGAATAAATAACATTAAATGCTTAAATATATACAAATATGAAATAAAACTAGTTACTGTATAAATTAACATTTTTGTTCGGTGGAGCTCGATATTTCGACATTATCTACGAATGTCTTGTTCACGAGCTCCACCGAAAAAAAAAAAAAAACATGGTAAATATCCCGAAATGAATAACTTTAATAATTACTAATTATCACTATGTCGTTGTTGTCGTCTTGTGCGAAGACCTCCATAGTGATAATTTGACCAGCTGACCAATGTTCCAGCGCTGATCCGCCTGACCGTGAACCTGCCGCACGCCAACGCGCTCGACCTCTGCACGACGTCCGCCTTCGCTGACGTCACCGCGCTCCCGATATTCCTGGTCAATCCCAACGGTCAGTATACAACCAATTCCAATACTACCACAACTCGTCATCCACTGGGATCAGTTCCAAACGACCAGCTGAGATGCCCCAAAGATGGCCCAGTGGTCAGAACGCGTGCATCTCAACCGATAATTGTGATGATATATGTGTGAATTGTGTGATTGTGAAAGATTATGTAAAAAAATTATAATTAAAAATTATGTAAAAAATATAATTAAAAATTATGTAAAAAAATGTATCTGTCTAAAACGCTCACAACTCAATTAGTACGTAATATTTTGTTTTCTCATTAAGTGAAATGTAATTTCTTTTGAGAATTAAATGTCTTTAACCACACAATTGCGAGCCTTCTCAAGGGAGAGCAGGCATTAGCACAGCAATGAGAAATTTACAGGCTGTTGTTGTTGATTAGCTGAGGGGAGACTTGCCAAGCATTGGGCCAGTTAACAATTTATTTATGTACAGAATAGGCTATTTGACTTGTTTTTAAAATCCATTTTATATTATTAAGTAGATGTTAAGGAACCCAGTTAAAGTTGATTTTTTTATTTCTAGTAAATATTCGCCGAAAAATATCATATTCAAAATTCCATATTTAAATAACGCACGAAAACGCTACTTGGATAGTATGGCGCTGCAATGGGGTCGGTGACGTCACTTTGCTGTATTTTAATCTGTGGTACATATAGTAGAAAAGCAAGGTTTACAAGAAAGTGACTTCATCATAAGCCCGGCCAATCAGGAGTGTTTTGTGTCACGTGACAAACGTTTGAAAAAATGCATTTTTATTTATTGATTTTTGAATAAATTAAGTATTATTTTCAAGTTTCGTTAGTAAATAACCATTTTTAAACTCATAATATACACTGATTACAATAATTCACAATTTATTTTTCGCATTGTCATATAGCCTTGTGTTTAACTATCTCTTTCAGATGAAAAAACGGAGAACTTCCTGGCGACCGACCTGACGCTGCTGAACATCTACGAGCGCGAGACGTTCTTCTACCGCGCCAACCAGCTCGTGCGCTACTTCGTCAACTCGCTCATCTGCAACTTCGGCTGCAACTTCTGATCTGACTTCTATCTCTAATCGTTTAACAATCTAATGTTCTTGGCTTACATCAAAGTTTGTTTCTAAATTTGTATTTCTTATAAGTAAATGATATATTTTGTGTTAATAATAAATATCTGCAAGTAAATTCTATTTTTTTTTTAATTCCATATCTTATAATGGCAAACATTAAAATGAATGGTGTACGATTAATCCATGATATTTATTTATCTTTGATTTACCAAAAAATGTTTATCGAAACTCAAAAAGTAAATTTAAAAGTGGATATGAGTTAGTATAATAGTGCACTATTATAAAAAAATATTTTAATCAAGAACTGTTTGTGGTGCATAATATAGCAGAGGTTATAGCAAATGTATATTAACATCTTTTGTTATTGGGATAGATTATATTATTGGTTTAAATAAAGCCTGTTTTACAAAAAAAGCGCAACACTAACCGCCATAGCTGCGGGCGCGCCGTCTCTAAATCTTTCGAAATAAAACCAGAGCTGATCTTTCATCGTTTTATTTATAAAAATCATCACAACTCGGAACACTATGCGTCAGGGGACTGTCTTTAAGGCAAAGCTGATTTCATATATTGAATAACATTTTAAAAATTTACAATGAAAACATCTATCACACGGCTGAATGGAACGCACCAACTGTTCAGTGAAAAAAAAAACAAAAAGAATAAATAATATTGGCAACAAAATTCATTTATTTTTATAATCTGTATTATATATCATCTGTTACAAATATATGTACTATGTAAGGCAGAGCACAGCCCGTACTATTCCTTTACACAAAAACGTTACGTATTTAAATTATACAATATTAAAACTGGTTACATAATACTTACAGATTACGCTATAAAGCCCGCTCCACACGGAGGCGCCGGCGTATGGCGGGTACGCGATAACAATCAATAATTACGAAAGCAAAGAACTTTTTAAAAGTTACATTAACATTAAATTTCATATAATTTTCATCATCTTTACAAAAATAATTGAGATTCTAAATTTCTCAAGAGATTATAATTCGAGATTACTTTCGATACATACAAACTTACAACGCAGTTTCCGCTCAACTAATTAACATTTTGCTCTCCAAAGCACCAAAACAAATACTTCAACAGGGAATATGCAGCGCTTTTATTGAAAAATCATTGATAGGCAACGAGTTTAGACCGAATCTTAAAACTATTTGTGTCCTTAAAATAAATATGGTAGTTACTACTTTTTGGAAACCGGAATCTTAATCACACAAATGGTTTTGAAAATGACGATTCAAATATACGCATATCTTATTCATTTTCATTCCTTTATTGATTTTATTATTCAGAATATTATTGAATATATTTATTTTGGATTGATATTACAATACTATACTTCCTGGTATGAACTATTGATTCCTTCCTCGTGTTACTCAAATCTCAAAACACTTGAGTTGACAGCGCAGTTGACGTCACACGCCGTAACTAATGCGAGGCGCGTAATCTCCTCAAACAGTAACAAACAAAAAGTGAAACAAATAGTAACGCACTGCGCGCACTGGTAACTTTTGTCACGGTGACTGTTTCGTCACTCTTGTAGAGTCCATGAACATGTATCGAGGTGCGCGCACGTTACGACGTGACATTTGTGTTTGCATCTGTATATATTCACGGACTCGACAAGAGTGACGAAACGGTCACCGTGACAAAAGTTACCAATGCGCGGTAGTTCTAAAGCACCGCACGCGTGACAGGAGGTACTTCTAAGTATATAGCGCTGTTTCACTCTGACGCATATCTTTCTTCTCTTTCACTTGAACGCGTGAATTCAACGCGGTCTTAACTTTACCCTCGATACTCGATAACTCCAAAAAAAACGACCATAAAACTCTACAAGTATCTATAAACTCTAAACAGCTTTAAACTCTGCACATTCCCTGTGAATACATCTTCGACGAATATATAAATATCAGATTCACGTATTGTTTAAGTAACTATTACAACCTACACGGTCGCCGCTAATATTGCGATACCTCGGACGCGACGCGCGAACACTTGGGTGATCGCAGCATTAGCGGCGACGGCTCACGCGACATACTCTCACACGTCAGACACAACAGCTAGTGTAAACCTAGAATGGCCGATTGATTAAATAACTATGATATTACACACTTCAGGTCCCACACGAAGGGTCGCCGGGGAAACTTGGTTTCCCGCCGATTAGTCGCTACGCAGAGGAACGGACGCCTCTCTGCGTCATCAGCGATTAACTTAACTAACAGAAAACTCGACAGCGGAAAACTTAGCGCGTCACACATCTCGTGACGCGCTATCAATAATTTAGTTTAATCAGTCACAAAAATACAATCTATGAGACTAAGACGGTAGAAGCATCTCGAACACAGGTTGTGTGTCGGTGTGACGCGAATAACAAACAAAGAACGTACACTAAATATAATGATGTACGGACAGACATTTCAAACTATTTTAAAACTCCATACGAGTAATTGAAATTAATTTAATAACATAAAATACTCCAAGGCAAAAACAGATCGTGCATTGCGCAAAAAAACGAAAAAGATGAAGCGCGAAATCTATCGATACGTAATAAAAACTAAATTAATGTTTAAAATTTATACAACTTTATTTACGGAAAAAAATAACTACTTAAATTCTTGCCGGTTCTTATATTCCGAACCGGTGGTAGCTTTACGTTTAAAAGCCTTCATGCATATTTTGATTAATAAACTATTCTTTAACTTATACGGCTCTAACGACGAATATCACTTTTAACCAAGACTGTAACTTTGGCATTAGAGATTGTTTAATAGATCACTCTCAAGCCATTGTAACATGTATGCAGGTAGAGCCGTTTATTTATATAATCATTTTTGAAAATAATTCTGAGGCTTGGTTAACGCCAGACGAACAGTTGTTATTTTGAAACAATGATCAACTTAATCAGAAAGTATAAAGTAAAAATATTGAAAATTGCGTGAATTAACAATATAAAATTCATCAAACAATTAAGAATTTCAACTCGAAATGGCAAAAAATTAAAATAAAAAACAAAAGATTTCCCGCCATTCCCAGACAAACGCTTCTTGTAATTGGCACATGTTGCCTTCTGACGTCAGAAGTCGCCTTGCAGAGTATATTATCGTTTTCACGTTAAGTGGTCACACTGGCCGTATCTTGTGTACAATGGGGGCTCGTGACCACTCTCATCACTCAGTTAAATATAATCAAAGCTTGAAATGTCTGTCCGTACCGCTAACATGTTTCTATCTTACATTGTAAACCATCTTAAATTTGTCCGAGCCGCCATTTCTACTAGAAACTAGATGTAAAATAATCACGAAGGGAAGGTTTTCACTGTTTCCAAAATATAAATATAATCATTGAGCAATCGAATTACCGTTCAAAAAGTAACGGATTAAAACGAGAAAAGATTTTTATAATTAATGTCTTTTAGTGGGAACTGTCGCTAGTACAAAGTTCATAATAAAAAAAAATTATATTAAAATAAAAAATATAAAAATATAATTTGTATCGATAAAAACTATTTCATTTATATATATCGATGTATTAGCGACAGTCATTCCCCCACACATCACTACGCTAAATAGAGTTTATAAAAAAAAATATTGAGTACAAAGATAATCAGAGGAAGACTTTTATATAAAAAGAAATTTGTAAAGTCTTTTATAAAAACCACCAAAAAGCGGTGAAGATGGAAATTATACTTTAAAAAAAACACGCCGGCGTGTATGTTATTCACAGCTTTATATAAAAAAATTCTGATAATTTTAAACAAAAATTAAAAAGTTAAAATAGTAATTATTGGCATGTAATGCGTATATTAGGTATAAATGTTTAAGGGAGTGGTTTTAGTGTTGCTATATGTAAAAATAAAGTGAATAAAAATGGAGGCGTGTCAAAATATAATTTCCATCGCTTTTCTACATTTTCTATTTATAAAATTAATGTATTTTGAATACTGATCATAGCGACTGTTTACAATCATAACCAGGTAAACGCATTCGTGCAACACACGTGCATGTTAAAATTAAATACAAAAACATGTAACTCCATAAAAGATATTCAACATAATAAATAATAATATATCATAATCTTATATTTAGTATAAAGCTTATTACAAATTGTATAAAATTTTCATATAATATAAATATATAACGATAGTAATGCGTTCGCTGCGATTCGTTCGGCGCATGCGCCGTCGCCATTACCTGGTTGTGTATGTAAACATATGGTCCTTAGCATTCATTGGTGACGAGTAAGCGCAGATATCTGTACACTACGTACATACCGCTATGGAGTTCTTTCATCTGAAAGGCGGAGAAGGGCAAATCAAAAAAAATAAATAAAAAAAAAACATCTACATCAAACATCAAGCAGATCTTAGTGGCGACTCGTCGACTATTTAAGATGTCGTCGTAATACGACTCTCGAGTTGGGCACTCGTGCGGTGCGACGCGATACTCCGAACACTATCTATCTTATAGATATATATTTCATTTATAAGGGAGGCAGGCAAACGGACTGACACTGATGAAAAATACTATTTCTAAAATTCCGAATTTGAGGCAGTTATTTTTGACAAAGTAGGAATACTCACTATTGCGGCACAGTATATGTACATTGGTAAAAAAGGCATATTATTCGATACAAGATTTTATAGATAATAAAACGCGGAGTTAATACCTGTTGACTTCCAAGCAGGATATATTAATTTAAATAATTGTATTTAACTAACTTGATTTTGTATTTTTTAAATGTTGACAAAGAGTAACTACTGAGTTTCTTGCCGGTTCTTCTCAGTAGAATTTAGTTTCCGAACCGGTGGTAGCTTCACTTAATTGTTAAATGACGATTCAAAAATGCTTGTAAAAGCCTACTTGAATAAAGTTTATATTGTTTTTAAGTTAGTATTAATAAGCAATTTGAAATAATTTAATAAAAAATGTATGTACAGTCATAAATGGCTGTTTAATAAGAGTAAATAGAAACGTCCTATTCGCACTCGGAAGGTCAGACAGCTGCGTAGCGAACTGTACAGCTGTAAAGGATTATGTCACGCGTGCGATCGGAATGCCATCTGACATTTCAGAACTGATACACGCGGTCTATTACGGAAATAATATACATACATAGATATCACAACATGTAATACATAATCTGCTAGAGTTTTTGTACCTTTAGTTTTTCAGGAACAGTAAATAGCTAACTAAATAATATAAATTACTAACAAAAATTATATATAACACAATAATAATAAATAAGAATAAATAAAATATTCAACTTGTTTTGCTAACGCTCCCTTTACCGTTACGGTTAGCTGTTACTTTCGAAATACTTTAATAAAGTACCGTCTCATTGTCCTGGCACATGCCACTACCCAAACATCTGCAGCCTCAACTAAACCCCCACTGTGGTAGATCCATTCGCCTGCCTCGCCGGTAACGCGACCCCCCCCCCCCGCGCCGCACCCCCCCCCCCCCCCCCGCACCCAACCCCAGCGTAAAGGCACTCACAGCACAATCCCCGGCAGGAGTACTATCACACGTCTTACCGACTACCAGCTTACGACTACGATATACGGATTCGATCACATCACACACGCGACAATCGTTCAACGACTAACCGAATCACTGTATGTATTATATATTACTATATATGTTCTAAATTTAAATATACACCGAGAACAGACTTCGAATGGCGCCAATAATATATCTTTTAAATATACTTATGTTGAACATATTAAATTAATTTATTATATATTTATTTATTAATGCCCGGTTACTTTATTTCAACGATTCATTTTGCTTATCTACGAGATGTCTTTATAACAAAATTTTCAAATGGAGTCCTGTGACTACTCAGACTATTTTAACCAGAGGAGTGAAGTCTAAAAAAAATATTGTTTGACCTTGAAACGGCGCGATATCATTGGTGAGTTTGACTATGACATCCATTATACTTGAAATTACTTTTTGCTTTCAGCAAAGTTGTTATTGATACCATACAAGTGAAATTAAATAAGTCTTAGAATAGTTTCGTATTAAAAATAAGTATATTAATGAGGCACTGTTTGTAGAGTATAATACAACAGAACTAGTAGCAAAACGGATGGCATAAATCAATCTAAGATTTATTTTTCACTTTCTGTGAATGCCGTTATAGTCGATTTAAAAACTTAAGCAAAATTAACTCAAAAACGATTGGTTACTGAATTTACGAATCGTTTGAAACCAGACATTAATCGATGTATTGTAGCAAGTTATAATAGTATTATTTTCTTAATTATTAATAATTAATGAATGTGTTTAATCGCCATACTAGCGGTCTGTTCCCGGTTTTAATATAAGAGTTAAATACAATTAGGCCTCCCATCGATGGCTTGTAAAGCTACAGGTCGGTCGTCATTCGATTTCACAATACTCTTAAGGCTTCGGTAACAACTCAGTTAATGCAAGCAAATTTTAACTTTGCCTCTCACTATTCTTAAACTATTATATTTTAAAGATTCTTTTATATTATTAATAATGATAATTTTTTATTTGTACTTATTAACGATTAACGATTTCAAGGAATTTAGCGAATATTCGTCTATATAAAGTTAAAATTTACGTATCTAACGAAGCCTATACACTAGGGACCCTTGTATCTACGGAACTATACGTTTAAAACAATAATATCACAATGTTACGAACATAAACGAAGCCTTCGACAACAACATCTAAACTATAACGAAAGATTACATTTAAATTAGAAAACATTCGTTGACTGTACACAAGAGTGTATATAACACAACATATCATTATATATTTAAACAAAAATCAGATCTAAGTAAATTCGAGTTCAAATATCTTCAACATGTATAGTTGGCTAATGCCGTTACGCGAGCGCCATCTTGGCGATTTGTTTGGCGCGCCGCCTGGGCTTCAGCCGGTCCCTCCTTACCTGCGTCAGCCGCACGCGCTCGCACCTGCCGACAAAACGCACGCGTTAGTCTGCGAGACACTGACACGGGTCCAACGGGCAATGTTTTGTTTAAACGAGTTATTAACAGAATTTATATAACCGTGGCAGCAAATATTTACACAGACATGCCACCTGATTAATAGTGGTCACCAGAATCTATCACCATTATCGCCACAGGTTATCTTAACAATTCCTTATGAGGCGACGTTTCTATGCCATCAATAAATAATACTATGAGATGTTATACCTCTTGTGCCTGTGGTTACCCTGACTTACTCACCCGCCTGTGCCCCATGTCACCCACCTGTGCCGCATGTCACCCACCTGCGGCGCATGTCACTCGCCCGTGCCCCATGTCACCCACCTGTGCCGCATGTCACCCACCTGTGCCGCATGTCACCCACCTGTGCCCCATGTCACCCACCTGCGGCGCATGTCACTCGCCCGTGCCCCATGTCACCCACCTGCGGCGCATGTCACTCGCCCGTGCCCCATGTCACCCACCTGCGGCGCATGTCACTCGCCCGTGCCCCATGTCACCCACCTGCGGCGCATGTCACTCGCCCGTGCCCCATGTCACCCACCTGCGGCGCATGTCACCCACCTGTGCCCCATGTCACCCACCTGTGCCGCATGTCACCCACCTGTGCCCCATGTCACCCACCTGCGGCGCATGTCACTCGTCCGTGCCCCATGTCACCCACCTGCGGCGCATGTCAATCGCCCGTGCCCCATGTCACCCACCTGCGGCGCATGTCACCCACCTGTGCCCCATGTCACTCACCTGTGCCGCATGTCACCCACCTGTGCCCCATGTCACCCACCTGCGGCGCATGTCACTCGTCCGTGCCCCATGTCACCCACCTGCGGCGCATGTCAATCGCCCGTGCCCCATGTCACCCACCTGTGCCGCATGTCACCCACCTGTGCCGCATGTCACCCACCTGCGGCGCATGTCAATCGCCCGTGCCCCATGTCACCCACCTGCGGCGCATGTCACTCGCCCGTGCCCCATGTCACCCACCTGCGGCGCATGTCACTCGCCCGTGCCCCATGTCACCCACCTGCGGCGCATGTCACTCGCCCGTGCCCCATGTCACCCACCTGCGGCGCATGTCAATCGCCCGTGCCCCATGTCACCCACCTGTGCCGCATGTCACCCACCTGTGCCGCATGTCACCCACCTGCGGCGCATGTCACTCGCCCGTGCCCCATGTCACCCACCTGTGCCCCATGTCACCCACCTGTGCCGCATGTCACCCACCTGTGCCCCATGTCACCCACCTGCGGCGCATGTCACTCGTCCGTGCCCCATGTCACCCACCTGCGGCGCATGTCAATCGCCCGTGCCCCATGTCACCCACCTGCGGCGCATGTCACCCACCTGTGCCCCATGTCACTCACCTGTGCCGCATGTCACCCACCTGTGCCCCATGTCACCCACCTGCGGCGCATGTCACTCGTCCGTGCCCCATGTCACCCACCTGCGGCGCATGTCAATCGCCCGTGCCCCATGTCACCCACCTGTGCCGCATGTCACCCACCTGTGCCGCATGTCACCCACCTGCGGCGCATGTCAATCGCCCGTGCCCCATGTCACCCACCTGCGGCGCATGTCACTCGCCCGTGCCCCATGTCACCCACCTGCGGCGCATGTCACTCGCCCGTGCCCCATGTCACCCACCTGCGGCGCATGTCACTCGCCCGTGCCCCATGTCACCCACCTGCGGCGCATGTCACTCGCCCGTGCCCCATGTCACCCACCTGTGCCGCATGTCACCCACCTGTGCCCCATGTCACCCACCTGCGGCGCATGTCACTCGCCCGTGCCCCATGTCACCCACCTGCGGCGCATGTCACTCGCCCGTGCCCCATGTCACCCACCTGCGGCGCATGTCACTCGCCCGTGCCCCATGTCACCCACCTGCGGCGCATGTCACTCGCCCGTGCCCCATGTCACCCACCTGCGGCGCATGTCACTCGCCCGTGCCCCATGTCACCCACCTGCGGCGCATGTCACTCGCCCGTGCCCCATGTCACCCACCTGCGGCGCATGTCAATCGCCCGTGCCCCATGTTACCCACCTGTGCCGCATGTCACCCACCTGTGCCGCATGTCACCCACCTGCGGCGCATGTCAATCGCCCGTGCCCCATGTCACCCACCTGTGCCGCATGTCACCCACCTGTGCCCCATGTCACCCACCTGCGGCGCATGTCACTCGCCCGTGCCCCATGTCACCCACCTGCGGCGCATGTCACTCGCCCGTGCCCCATGTCACCCACCTGCGGCGCATGTCACTCGCCCGTGCCCCATGTCACCCACCTGCGGCGCATGTCACTCGCCCGTGCCCCATGTCACCCACCTGCGGCGCATGTCAATCGCCCGTGCCCCATGTCACCCACCTGTGCCGCATGTCACCCACCTGTGCCCCATGTCACCCACCTGCGGCGCATGTCACTCGCCCGTGCCCCATGTCACCCACCTGCGGCGCATGTCACTCGCCCGTGCCCCATGTCACCCACCTGCGGCGCATGTCACTCGCCCGTGCCCCATGTCACCCACCTGCGGCGCATGTCACTCGCCCGTGCCCCATGTCACCCACCTGCGGCGCATGTCACTCGCCCGTGCCCCATGTCACCCACCTGCGGCGCATGTCACTCGCCCGTGCCCCATGTCACCCACCTGCGGCGCATGTCAATCGCCCGTGCCCCATGTTACCCACCTGTGCCGCATGTCACCCACCTGTGCCGCATGTCACCCACCTGCGGCGCATGTCAATCGCCCGTGCCCCATGTCACCCACCTGTGCCGCATGTCACCCACCTGTGCCCCATGTCACCCACCTGCGGCGCATGTCACTCGCCCGTGCCCCATGTCACCCACCTGCGGCGCATGTCACTCGCCCGTGCCCCATGTCACCCACCTGCGGCGCATGTCACTCGCCCGTGCCCCATGTCACCCACCTGCGGCGCATGTCAATCGCCCGTGCCCCATGTCACCCACCTGTGCCGCATGTCACCCACCTGTGCCCCATGTCACCCACCTGCGGCGCATGTCACTCGCCCGTGCCCCATGTCACCCACCTGCGGCGCATGTCACTCGCCCGTGCCCCATGTCACCCACCTGCGGCGCATGTCACTCGCCCGTGCCCCATGTCACCCACCTGCGGCGCATGTCAATCGCCCGTGCCCCATGTCACCCACCTGTGCCGCATGTCACCCACCTGTGCCCCATGTCACCCACCTGCGGCGCATGTCACTCGCCCGTGCCCCATGTCACCCACCTGCGGCGCATGTCACTCGCCCGTGCCCCATGTCACCCACCTGCGGCGCATGTCACTCGCCCGTGCCCCATGTCACCCACCTGCGGCGCATGTCACTCGCCCGTGCCCCATGTCACCCACCTGCGGCGCATGTCACTCGCCCGTGCCCCATGTCACCCACCTGCGGCGCATGTCACTCGCCCGTGCCCCATGTCACCCACCTGCGGCGCATGTCAATCGCCCGTGCCCCATGTTACCCACCTGTGCCGCATGTCACCCACCTGTGCCGCATGTCACCCACCTGCGGCGCATGTCAATCGCCCGTGCCCCATGTCACCCACCTGTGCCGCATGTCACCCACCTGTGCCCCATGTCACCCACCTGCGGCGCATGTCACTCGCCCGTGCCCCATGTCACCCACCTGCGGCGCATGTCACTCGCCCGTGCCCCATGTCACCCACCTGCGGCGCATGTCACTCGCCCGTGCCCCATGTCACCCACCTGCGGCGCATGTCAATCGCCCGTGCCCCATGTCACCCACCTGTGCCGCATGTCACCCACCTGTGCCCCATGTCACCCACCTGCGGCGCATGTCACTCGCCCGTGCCCCATGTCACCCACCTGCGGCGCACGTCACCCGCCCGTGCGCGCGTCACTCACCGGTCGACGTGTCGCGCGTCGGCGAGGCCGCGCGCCACGTGTCGCATGTGCGCGGGCTGCACGCGGTGCGCCGTGAGGTGCGAGTGCGCGACGCACGCGCTGTTGCCGACCGCGCTGTACGAGAAGCCCGGCTCGTCGCGCGGCACGATGCGCGGCCTCGCTCGCACCGCGCACATCCCTACAACACGGATCACATACATTTAAAAGAGGTCGCAGGCGACGTAACTTAAGCTGTACCACGGAAATGGGGTCCCACAGGGTACAGTCGGAGGGCCTGTTTTATTACAAATGTATAATAATGATGTAATCTAAATTTATCGAAAGTCTTTTGCAAAAGTTAAGTATTTGCAAGTGATCTCTGATTTGTAGAGTGAGTACAACGATGTCGAGTAATGGTAACTCACCGGTGATGTAGATGTCCTCGAGGTGGAAGTAGCTGGTGCGCAGCGCGGCCTCGTACAGCGCGTGCGCGGCGGGCGCCGACAGCGCGTAGCCCGTGCCCGACAGGTAGCGCGGGTACACGCGCCCGCCGTACATGTAGCGCGGGCTGTACCTGCGCCGCCGGGCCATTAGTGCACAGCGTAGTGTGGCGGTGGCTTAACGAAACTTTGATATCAATTGCGAACGAAACAGCTCCATTTACATTAGTGCCAATTATATTTACAACCGCCGTTGGTGTCCAACAACAACAACAACAACAACAGCCTGTAAATTCCCACTGCTGGGCTTTTGACGACCTCCATGGTCGAGTGGTGTGTACACCGGTTTTCATGGGTACGCCACTCTGAGGTCCCGGGTTCGATTCCCGGCCGAGTCGATGTAGATTACCATTAGTTTTCTATGTTGTCTTGGGTCTGGGTGTTTGTGGTGCCACCGTTACTTCTGATTTCCATAACACAAGTGCTTCAGCTACTTACATTGGGATCAGAGTAATGTATGTGATGTTGTCTCATATTTATTTATTTATTTATTATTTAAAGGCCTCCTCTCCGTTTGAGGAGAAGGTTTGGAACATATTCCACTACGCTGTTCCAATGCGAATTGGTGGAATACACATGTGGCAGAATTTCTATGAAATCTGTCACATGCAGGTTTCCTCACGATGTTTTCCTTCACCGCCGAACACGAGATGAATTATAAAGACAATTTAAGCACATGAATCAGCGGTGCTTGCCTGAATTTGAACCCGATATCATCGGTTAAGATGCACGCGGGGCCATCTTGACTCGTCGGTGTCCGATGAGACCGAAATCATTCAATGTTTTATACATACATATACTACAAACGTTAGATCTTACGCTTTATGAGAGTAGTGTTCATTTGACTACTAGC
This sequence comes from Vanessa cardui, assembly GCF_905220365.1. Lineage (NCBI taxonomy): Eukaryota > Metazoa > Arthropoda > Insecta > Lepidoptera > Nymphalidae > Vanessa > Vanessa cardui. The sequence continues at coordinate 261,912 of NC_061149.1, read as the reverse complement.
AGATGGGGTAACCTACTCACCACTTGCTGCCCACATCCTGCACGGGCCTCGCGCCGCATATGAGGTCGCCTATTAGCAGGTACTCCTTCTCCTGGCCCTTGGTGGAGTCGTGGACCTTGGAGCGGTTGCGGAGATTCTCGATGAGGTTCGGAACGTTCACGTACATGTCGTCGTCAGTCTTGAGAATGTAACGAGCTGGAGGCGGAAATAAATTAGGAAATAATTTGGTGGAAGATAAACGCTTGATTTTGATAGCATTGCCATCCTTACGCCGAAGAGGTACTAATTTTTACTATGTTTGTCTGATTTCAATAATGCTTTTTTGTTGAAGCTTGATTATGATTTGTTTGAAAGCTGACTTTTAATGTCTTAGATTCCGGCCTCTTAAGTGGTATCCCTGGAATACGACCAATGAAGTTATGAGCGTTTTCTGCCAAGAAACATTCAACCCAAAAACTCCCGTTCCCCAGAAAGATTACAAAACCATTAATCTTATTACATTATGAGATTCGTATCTTGATTGTGTCTGTAGCCGTACTGCGAGACAGTTCCACATCGTGCAATTTAATTAATAATTTTATCCGTAGCCATCGCATATATATATATTTATAAATCTTACTTATTTGTAGCAATAATTTATTATTTGTACTTGGGTAAGGAAGGCTGGCCCTCATTAACATAGGTTCACTTAATCTAGCTAGAATGACCAGGCTGACTTGTATGAAATATTTGTTAATAAAATCCTGCCACGGCGGAGTTAAGGGCTCCTCCTCCTTTGAAGAGGTTTGGTCAAGATTTGAACTTATTCCACCACGCTGCCCTAATGCCAGTTGTTGGAAATACACGTGGAGTTTCATTCAAATTAGACTTGAAGGTTTCCTCACGATAATTTCCTTCGCCGAGATGAATTACCACCGACAAATTAAGTACGTCGTAACTCAGTGGCGCTAGCCTGGATTCGAACCAACCACTAGGCTACACCGTCTCGCCTTTTTAAATGATCTTTGTTAACTTTAATGATTGCGTGAGTTGACCATTTAGAGACATAACTAAATTATTTTAATTACAACAACAACAACAGCCTGTAAATTCCCACCGCTGGGCTAAAGGCCTCCTCTCCCTTTGAGGAGAAGGTTTGGAATATATTCCACCACGCTGTTCCAATGCGGGTTGGTGGAATACACATGTGGCAGAATTTCTATGAAATTTGTCACATGCAGGTTTCCTCACGATGTTTTCCTTCACCGCTGAGCACGAGATGAATTATAAAGACAAATTAAGCACATTAATCAGCGGTGCTTGCCTGGGTTTGAACCCGCAATCATCGGTTAAGATGCACGCGTTCTAACCGCTGGGCCATCTCGACTTATTAAATTTCACATTATACAACAATGACCTTACCGCTTTGGTTGCAGTTGTTGGTGACCCACTTCAGCATCATGATGGACTTGAGCGTCAAGTTGTTGTACGAATCAATGAATCCCTCCTGAATCACGTCTCCGTATTTATCTACTTCCTCGTCGATCTTCTCCTGGATTTCCGTATCGTTGTCCTGGGACGGCAGACCCAGTAGGAACACCAGTTTGAAATCGACATCCGTGTTGTCAGACTCGCGCTCCATGATCTCACTCTTGGGGAAATCCTTGGACTTCTTCAGTAGTGTTAGAACTTTGTCCAAATCTGGACTCTCTTCGTACCCCTTCGGAGGGATCTTCATTATATTCGACTCGTAGTCGTAGTCCACGTTCAGATCTTCCTCTGGTTCGTTCAATTCCTTGTTCATGTCAAATTCTGGCAACATTTCCTGTTCCTTTTCATCTTCGAACCGTTTCTCAGGCGTCACGTTCTCCACGTCGATTAGGTTGCTCTGCAACGCTTTAGCTAACTCCGGCAGGAGCCGATTGAAACCGGATATTTCTCGTTTTTTCCTATCTACCATATTTACACTTAGATTAACCTTCCGCTCCTCGAACAGATCGTACGTATAATTGTAATGTTTATACTTCTCCCGAACCGCGGCGAATATTTTCGCCGTTCGGATGTAGTTGTCGTAACTGCCCCACGTCTCGCGTATCGCAATGCGCTGCGCGAAGTTGCTCGTGGAAGAACAGACTACTATGAGTAGGAATAAACTATTTTTACTCTTTCTACTGCTCTTTGGACATATGTCCTTTGGCTCGTGGACCGTCGTCACGTTGTCCGGCTGCACGTATATCTTTGTGTCCCTGTTGGTGTGGACCGACCATCCCGCAACGGCCACTGGAACATAAACGCGAGAGTCAGGAACATCTTGTAATAAGTGCTTACATGTTAATGGCCTCCGCTGGGCAGAAGCATCCACTCGTCTCAAGAGTACGTTTAAAGCTTATTTTACTGAGCTGGCTGAGTGTAGATTTGTGGACACAAATGAAATAGAACATCAGGCACATAAAGATTTCCAAACGATGTGATGAAGGGAAAAAGTGGTTTATACATTTACGTATTTATTGCGCAAAATCGCAACGCAACTCCTGTTACCCAAACAATCAGTGCAGGACGAGATGTTGTCCTGAACAGACTTGTGATATTTTGCTCCTCAAACCTCAAAACGAAGGAAAGCATTGAGAATATTTATAAATTTTCTTTTGGCTGGTTACGCCCATTTAAGCAAAATCGACGACTTCATAATGTGCACATAAATGACCTTTGAAGATAATCAAAGAGATTTCTAGACGGAAAAACCATCGGATTTGCAGACTCTAGATTCTAGTCGTTCGGACATCGAATAACGAGAATCACAAATGGTCACAGACACTTGCTAAAATAGAGTCGGCATGTAACGTGTCTGCGTCTTATTAACACGCTTGTTAGTTCTTTTAAAAACTTGGTAATTAGAGCCAAAGGTCGCGCTCATTCGAAATCGAGAATATTTTGACAAATTATTTAGAAATCACAAAATATATGTTTGGAGCTTCAAATTTACTGTAATTACTTATTAATATTACGTTCTTAAATATACACATAGACAAATTAAAAAGAGTTACTGTATAAATTATGAGCGCGTGGAATGTTGGCAAGGATGCTAGCGGCATATCCCGATCCTCTGGACAAAAATGAAGTAGCCCTCTTGTCACTGGGTTCCTCTGGACAAAAACGAACCAGCTTTCCTGTCATCGGTGGAGGCAATAGGGCGAACACTACTACTCCAAGGTCCAAGTTATTACTTGTTATAATAATCATTACAGATTAGAAAGAGTTACATGAATTACGAAATATTCATTTAAGCTCGGGCTCCAGTTATGTAAATTTATATTTTATTAACAAACCGACTTAATTAAATGAAACATGTAACGACTTCAAAACGCCATAAGCCTCTTATCGAAGATTACGTCGACGTCAAATAATTTACATGTAGGTACATTTATTTGCGGCAGAAATTGATTAGTTTTCAAACGAAATGTTAATTATAAACATACAAATTATTATGAGGCCGCGTTTCGCTCGCTTTTTATGGATTGGTCGTCAGTCGTGAGGCATTAATAGTAAGGTATCTTTCCTTGGATATCAATCTTCAATACGAAACGTCATCGAATTCATTTTATTTTAGAATTAATGTACATACATAAATTATTTATGATACCTTTGATGATACTCCTAAACCAATATGTATATAACTTTTAACAGATCATACAACGTTTTCGGAGAACGATCTAGTAAATTAATTTTAGTATGTAACTATTAAAATAACTAATTGATTTCATTGCCACAAATGAAGCATTACTTTTTTTTTTAAATTGGCGTGGTTATGGGCACTTGGCCAGAAGTAGTATAGTATTAGCCCGTTACCTTTAGGCAGCTGGTCGTTGGCTCTGTTGTAGACGGGGATGTAGAGCAGCACGCAGAACAGTATCATGGCGGTGCTGAAGAGCGAGCACTTGGCGACCGCCGTCACCGCCCAGCGGCGCTCGCGCTCGAACTTGATGTCGCGCGCGAGCGGCACGTAGCGCCGCGCCTTGTCGTATCTGGAATGAGGGCCGCTTCTATGGAGGACTTGTACCAGTCAGGGGCTATGGTGATATTGCATATAACTAACGAGTGCAGGTAAGCCGTCCTCTTGAATCGCTCTGTTTATTGACAAACAACGACAGCCTGTCATTTTCTCACTGATGGACAAAGCCCTCCTTCCCCTTTGAGGAGATGGTTTTGGAACATTTTCCTCCACGCTGTTCCAATACGGGTTAGGTTACACATGTGGCAAAATTTCTATGAATTTAAACACGTACAGGTTTCCTCATGATGTTTTCCTTCACCGCCCGAGGCGAATTATCAACACAAATTACGCACATGAATATTCAGTGGGTTTGAACCCGCAATCGTAGGCCTCAACTAAACCTTTCCATACATCTCTTTCCTATGTCAGATCCACTATGTTACACACTCGTTATACTATACGTATATTTGTGTGCGTCACAAAACACACGCATATAAGTTCCATCTTTACACACAAATGTATTTTATTTTGAACAATGCTTTGCGACCATTGTATTTTTCCGCCGCTTCGTTTATGATGCGAGCGAGTTTGTGTACAAACGCGCTGTGAGTACGTAATTAATTAGGTTAAAGGCTTATGTCGTGTATGTGGGAATGCTTGATTACAGTCAGATGAACGACTACGAATGGTAGCTTCTTTGAAGACGTATCTAGAAATTTATTATTACTTATTTGGGAATAGTAATAGGGGGCACGAGGCTCGGCTGATGGAAAGTGATTACCACCGCCCACCGCGCACCGCAACACCGGGGGGCTTGCAGGTGGATTTCCGGCCTTTACAATTATTTGACTATTGCTTTTTTTATATGTAAACAAACGATTTTACTCCACCCGATGGGATGTGGTAATGGAGTTCAAAGTCAAACACCAGTACACGAAAAAATTAACTGCATTGCCTCCCTCGCCATGCTTCGTTTAAAGGAACCCATGTTATACGATGACGAAAACACGTGTACTAGTAGAGAACGCCATTATTTGCGGCGCGACAAAGAAAAAAGCAGCAAAATTTCGTGCGCGATTGAAAGGGGTCCTACCCTTTCTGTGTTCCAGTTTAAAGTCTAAGTAAGTCAATGTAGCTACAGATTAAAGAGATGTAATAATTCATTTCATTATGAAATGGTTGAGCCGAGATAACCGAGTGACTAGAAGTCCCAGCCGATGATTGCGCGTTCAAACTCAGGTAAGAGCGACTAAATATTCATGCTTCATTTCATCTCAGGCCCGATGGTGCACCGTGAGGTCGTGAACACATCTTCAGTGTTGTGGAATGGAGAAGAGGCCTAAGCTCAGTGATTGGGACACTTACAGGTCGCTACTTTATACTACTGATATTTATTTACAAGAATTTATAATGAATAACTTATGCAGGATATTGTGTTTTATATTATATAATAATGTGTAAACCTGTAGGAGAGTATGGGACTGTCGTCACTGTCCTTCTCCGAGTAGCCATCGTCATCCCATTGTTGGTGGACATCGCGGGCCATGTATCGGTGCTGAAACAAACACATCCAAAGTTATACCAATCGCCATAATGCTGTAACAAGTTATACTTTATCATTCTATCAATCTTGAATCTTTGTACGATTTATAACGAATCTTATGTTTATTTCACGTTGCTAACTGGGTCTCGAATTCCTGGGTTCAATCCCCGAGTCAGGCCAGTGTGTATTTCAAATTCCATTTTAACTTATCGATAGTTACAATCAAAAATAACAAAAGTCATAAAATTACACTACGGCGTACGCAGATCCAGTGAACGAAAGTTTGCGAATTGTACCCTGGAGACGCATGTCCTACAGTCCTGGGTCTCACCACTAAAAGATGGTAAATGGTGAAATTTAGAACTGCAACTATAACGTTTGTGCATGAGGCGATACCACATAGACACTTGATGAGGTTCAGTTTTGTAAGGTACGTTTATAAAAGATAGTAAGTTCAAAACTGATGAGACGCTTGATGACACAATTGCTTTACAATTACATACGATGCCTTACTCTTGTCACACGCGAACGAAACCGGCCAGAAACTGTAGAGCTACTGTAATGATTTTTTGGAAGATACTAATCCGTTTAATATGGAAGTTTAAGCTTATTTACGTAAGTGGCTTAATTTATATAACATTAGTTTTTAGCAGACCCACGTGTGAGGGGAAGAGTGGTTCTGATGTTAGGTAAATTTTCTGCTATAAAATCTATGTGCTTTACAGATCATAACCTATCTCTTTTGGGCCTGATTGGCTCACAAACATCCATCCAAACTTTCGTACTAACCACGGCACTACTAGAAACCATTCCTTACATTGTCAAGGCGACAGCGACCTTGGGAACTAAGATGTCTCCTGTGTCGATAGATACAGACCACAGCGGTTCACCCTTCGAACCGGAACACAACAATACGTTAAATACGTATTGCTGAGGCGGTAGAAAATACACATAGTTGAAATCGAAGTAACGACTGATTTTCTTGTCCGTTCGTGGTAGAATCTACATTCTGATTTCTGAATCGATGATAGTTTTACATATAATTTATTATAACTAGCGATCCGCCCCGGCTTCGTACGGGCATTACTGGTACTAAATATACTACCTACAGAAATTGTTTACAGTAGAAACTTCTAAAATTATCAGCGTGTCTTTACTATATTGTCCTTATCTATTAAAAAAAACGCATCAAAATCCGTTGCGTAATTTTAAAGATCTAAGCATACACAGAGACAGACAGCGGTAAGCGACTTTGTTTTATATACTCTAAGTAATAATAATGATACTGTAAGATAATGCTAAAAAACATTTGTCTTATAGATATTTAAACGATGTACGTATGATCTTAAGCCGGGTTTCGACATTTCACGAGTGATCTCGCTCGCGAAACGAGTTTTACAGAATAGCCGCTGAAGTTTGGCTCTCTGACACGTTCGGGCGCCGGCCGGCCTAATGTCACCGGCGGCCCACTCGACGCGTTTCTCACTAAAAACTTTGAATACACCGTTAGTACTCCGCACTAAATGCTATCCGCGCAACTTGGATCGTGCGTTTGGAATCGACATTGTGCGAGGTTGACTTTTTTGCTGAGTTGACGTCCATAAGCGTGCCGTCCCAGATCGGAGAATTGAAAATAAAGTATATAAATTAGCCTTGCGTTCCGTTATGTATAATATATTGTTTGGTTGTATTTTTAAATGTTGAAAAAGGGGAACTACTCAATTTCTTGGCCGGTGGTTGCTTCACTTAATATTGTTGTTAAATGATGATTCAATGGTGCTTGTCTAGAAGCCTACTTGAAGTAGATTCAAAAAGAAAAAATAGCCCGTACGAGAACGATATTTGAAAATAGTACATAATTAAAAATATCAGTCTTAATGTATTTTCGAGAGACTATTCATTTTATGCAGCGGTAACGGTGCATCGAAGTTATTATTTAACTTGTAAATAGTAAGCTGACAGGCAAAGAGGCACTATAATTGGTCACCGGGCAGACATTGGAGCTCTATTAGATATTAACAATCCCCTAGATCGACACACACCATTGCCTTAGCATCACGCTGATGCCGGTGGACACACTGGCTATCACCCTTTAAACCGGAACACACCAAGTGTTAGAATATCTGATAAATGGTAAGTACCTGATGGCTTTACATAGAGAAGAAATACCTGTACTTTGTGGCAAGCTTTAGGGGAGGCATATGCTGGGAAGCAAGATAATCTTGGCAAATGTTATGAGAGTAACCATAGCCTTTAATACGGTGTTATGACATTTGATTCTATATCATAATTTATATCACATTATTATTGCATATTATTAATATAGCAGGAGCTATTGAATTTACTTTATTATATACAATTATTATTGTAATTAATTGATCAATAATTTGTTAAACTGTAATTAATATTATTTTATATGGCATAGCATTTAATACTGGCATGTAACACTATTTCTTATTTTAAATATTATTGAGCTGTCATTAGAAAACAATTGGACTAAAGCGTGGGGCATTCTAACAAAAGATGGAGATATGGAAGCATCATTGTAAAACGATAATATTATTTTGGCCATCCCGAACTACTGAAATTACACAAAACTGGAGTCAAATATTAAAATTAATTATTATAGTATATTTCTTTTTATTTGTTTTCATTCATATATAATTACATTTTTAAATATAAAATATGAACATAAAATATATTTAAAAATATAAAATACAGAGGCCAACCAGTGGCGGGAACAGGGTCCAAGCCACCGGTGGTCAGGGCTCCAGCGAGAGGAACTTCCTCACAATACGCGCCGTGCCGAGGAGTACTGCCTTCTGCATCAGGCCCTTGACCCAGCTACCTAACGAGAGCCTCTTAAGGTATTGATCGAGGCTCTTGGCCATTAGGCCATTCGCTGAAACAACTATCGGCACAATAACTGCTGTATCCACATCCCACATGTCGACAACCTCGTGAGCTAAGTCAAGATATTTTATTTGTTTATCTTTCTCAGCCTTCACGAGATTCTCGTCATGAGGGATGGTGATGTCAACAATTATCGTGCGGCGCTCTGACCGGTCTATCACCACTATATCAGGCTTGTTGGCGACAACAGTCCTGTCAGTGATTATAGATCGGTCCCAGTACAGCGTGATATGACCATTCTCGAGAACTGGGTCGGGCACATACCTGTAGTATGGTACCTCTGATACCACAAGACCGTATCGAAGTGCAAGTTGTTGATGGATAATCTTGGCCACTTGATTATGTCTGTGCAAATACTCTCCGTTAGCAAGACGAGAACAACCGGAAATAATATGTCTAAGGGATTCGCCCGGAGTGTGACAAGCCCGACATATGTCCACCGTGCCATCCCTCACAATATACTTCCGGTAGTTGTTCGTCATGATAACTTCGTCCATAATCGCACAGACAAAACCTTCGGTTTCACCAAATAGGTTGCCGAACCGTAGCCAAGATACGGACGCCATAAAGTCCACATCGGGTCCATGAAGGGCCCGATAGAAGCGTCCGTGTAACTCCTTGCTCTTCCATACTTCCTTGCGGTTCTCAGTACTTAGTACTACAGGTTTGCGCCAGTTCTCTTTGCCTAAGGAGAGTGGAGTTAGTCCCTTGTCTATTGTAACTACATCTCGGTGCATATCCAAGTCAGTGTGGAGAAAATACTCCCTGAGTTTGTACACCTCACGGTTATGTAGGGTCTTGGCATTTAAAAAGCCACGGCCACCACATCTCCGTGGGATGTACAATCTCATCACCGAAGACCGAGGATGATGCATTCGATATGTAGTCAGCAGGACACGGACTCTCCTATCCAATGCGTCTAGTTCTTTTTGAGTCCACTTGAGTATGCCGAAAGAGTACATCAAGACCGGCATGACCCAACCATTGAAGGCGCGAACCTTATTGCCACCTGATAAAAGACTTTTGAGTACCTTTTTCAGGCGACCAAAGAAACGCTCCTGCAATGATTGTTTCATGTCGGTCACATTGATGCCTAACGCTTCCGACATACCCAAGTATTTGTATGATTCGTTTGCGGACAGTGACTTAAAGTTTATGGAATCTGAAAGTTGTAATCCGTCAGATTCCACAATCTCTCCTCGCTTTACATGCATAACCGCGCATTTGTCAACTCCAAATTCCATTCTAATAGAATTACTAAAAGTTTCTGTTACCTTTAGTAACTCTACCAGTTGTGAATCTGAAGGTGCAAAGAGCTTAAGGTCATCCATGTAAAGTAGGTGGGATATTACTTTACCTCCTCTCCGCAAACGATAGCCCAGCCTTGAGCTCTCCAACAGAGTACTTAGAGGGTTCAAGGCTAAACAAAACCACAATGGACTCAAACTATCGCCCTGGAATATTCCCCGCTCGATCCTTATCGGTTCGTCATTACTATGAATCGTTCGACATCCTGGATAGCGAAGGACTGTCCGCCATTGTCCCATACATGATCTCAAGAAACTGCATAGAGTTGTATCTAATTTATACAACTCCAGCACCCTCAAGAGCCATGTATGCGGCACGGAATCATAGGCCTTCTTGTAATCTATCCAGCATGTCGACAGACTCTTTCGAGAACGACGAACCTGTTGGCTAATGGTCATATCAATGAGGAGTAGCTCCTTAGTGCCTCGTGATCCACCCCTACATCCATTCTGAGAGACGGACAAAATAGTATTATTTTCTATGTGACTATTAATCTTATCTCTCAGAATGGAGGTAAGGAGCTTATAGACCGTCGGTAAACAAGTAATCGGTCTATAATTTTTAGGATCTGTTGCACTACCTGACTTATGGAGCAGGTGGGTGACTCCGGTGGTAAGGAACTGTGGTAGCGACCCAGACTCTAGAGCTGACTGGAACTGAGATGCCAAGCATTCATGCGAGCTGCGCAGCCACTTTAGCCAAAAGCTATGAAGCCCGTCCGGTCCTGGAGACTTCCAATTTGGAACGGACCGAACTGCAGCGGCTACATCTTCAGAAGCGATGGAAATTTCTCCCATCGCTTCCAAAGGCTCGCACGCTTGCCTGACTTCCCGCATCCAGTCACCTTCTATGTGGTCGACGGGTACCGACCAGATGTTGCGCCAAAATGTATTTGTGGCATCATCATCTGGGCGGCACCCATCGCTCACACCCTGGTCAAGTCGCTCCCACGTTCTGTACACCCACCTTTGATCGCTCTGGAACATGCGATTCAAGTAATAACGGTCCACGCGCCGCCTGTACCGACGGATGCGGCTTGCCCATGCATAAACTTTTTGTTTTAGGAAGTCAATACGCTCCACGACATGGGATGGATATTCTTGCGGACTGATACCAGTCCCCAAGAACGCCCGCCCCACGAAACGCATTACACGTGGACGCGTATTCCCTTCCTTAAAACAACATAGTTTTCCAATGAGCACTCTGGTCTCATTAATACGTTTCTCAATCCTGCTCTGCCAGGCCGGTGCAACAGTCTTTGGTCGTGTAGCTCGTTCGATGTCTTCAAATGTAACACCAGCTACACGACATGCTGCAACAGCCGCACAAAACAGAATTGAGTGCGTATCTTCGAGATTTTCACTGCTCTCGAAATAATCTGCGAGCAGTGAATCCAGAGTGCACACTAGGTCCCTATTCCGTTTAGTCATGGGCAAACGTGGCAACCGTGGCCTAAGCTCAGCGGGAATGTCACGATACTCCCGAATCGCATCCTCCAGTGCGCTCCTCAGTTGATCACTGTACTTACTTGTTGTAATAGCCATGTCACCCTCGCCCTCATCATCATGATCATGACATGGGCCCTGTGGTATTGCAGGAAGTGTTCCCTGTACCACGGGTTGTGACGGAGCGGAAGTGACACCGCCATTACACTGTTCTGAGCGAATTCGATCAAGCACGGTGTCACTCAGCCTGTTGTTACGCAGAATGACCCGCACCTGATCCGACAGTCGTTGAGCCGAGACGTTAATAGCTGGTTCAAGTGCCCGAAACATAGAGAGCATCCTAACACGGTACGCCGTGAGGTTAGTTCCCCCCTCTGTAGCCCCATAGTATGCGCGCATGACATTTTCATTAATGGATTGTGTCCATCGCATGCGCTGCACACCACCACCGGAAGCGGGGACCCCGTTTGAGACCGGTTGGCCTCTGGCTCCCAAGCCCATAATAATAATAATAATAATAGTATATTATTATTATTAGTACTGATTACAGGTTCGCATAAAACTCCACTACCAAGGATATTCTGTAACTTTAATCTGCTTAAGCTTAACAACAAACCCGTTATTTGTAAAATAAGATTTGTTTTTGTATAATTTCAGTGACTCATACGTATAAAATAAAGTGACTGTATCGACAGCCCTGGTGTCAGGGTCGCACATAAAATTAATTGTTACCAATTAGTCTGTAATACCTAAAAATCGGTTAATTACAAAAGTGCCCAACTTATTATCAGCATATTCCGCACCTTTTTTTTCCACGTATGGCTCAGCTAGTTTTTAGTTAAATTAGCGCGTTCATTAAAATGTTCAGTCCGCATATTAACTAAAAATAACTCGAAAAATTAACCGCTTCGCTGCTCTGTGGGCCAACTTATACGACTTTAGATCCAAACTCTACGGGTTCGAGTCCCTGGGGCAGAAATTTGCAGGGTATATATTATTCACTAGTAAATATTACACAAGTCAATGCACATACTCTCTCCTTACTTACAAGTCTACTCCAATTGACAACCTACGTGGTCGAGTTGTGTTTTCAAGGGTATGCCACTCCGAGGTCCCGGGTTCGATTCCCGTCCAAGTCGATGTAAGTAAAGTTCTGGGTGTTTATGGTGTCGTCGTTACTTCTGATTTTCCATAACACAAGTGCTTTAGCTACTTACATTGGATCAGAGTAATGTCACACACATTACTATTGTTCAATTTCCTTATTTTTAGTAATTAGATAAAAAATAACAATAGTCATTTACTTTGAGCTCTCTAACATTGGCGATCATCTTGGAAACCAGCGCTAGTCCTCGGCTACAGCTTGAAGAGCCGAGGGACTAGGCAGTGGGCACCAAAATATCAAACATCACAACAATTTCCAAGGATATATGTCAATACGTCCACGAAAGTCCACTGAGAGACTAACTCTACTATTATAATCACATAGGCCAGAAGCCAGCGTAGTCGGACACAGCTTAGGTGCATTTGTTTTGTAAATAGCTCCCATAGTGCGTTCCATTGAAACAATGGCGGTACCGTGACGCGTGCGCGGCCGATGTTTTTGTCACACGCTGCCATCATTAGCATAACGATTAGCACAATAATTACGGCATTACTGCACAGCATCATTACGATTTCTATTACCCTTTATTTATTTATGAATATATTATATCCTGCATAAAAGCGACTGATGTGACGTCTTTTGTAGGACGAGCGCATCTCTAGGCCATATATTATTTGTATCAACTAGCGACCGGCACTGGTTTCTCACGTGTGCAATGCTGATACTAAATTTACATATTTTTTCTTATTTCTTTGATAAATTGTAAATGAATTATATACAAAGACCTTCCTCTCGAATCAATCTATCTATAAAAAAATCCGCATCAAAATCCGTTGAGTATTTTTACAGATCTAAGCGTACACAGGAAAGTGGTGAGCGGCTTTGTTTTAGTCAATATAATGATAATTTCGTGGATGCCTAGGTCATAACCCATTGAAACATACCCACACTTATAGATCTTCAACAATTTTTTTGTTGAATTTATTGTGTTATATTTATATATAAAATTATGTATATACAAAATTCGTTTTATGTCGACTTCGCCCTTGGAGTAGTGGTGCAAAAAGCTTCATCAAAAGTATAACACCTCGCCTCGAGGATCGGAAATGCGATTCAACGTAAAAATGCTGCCAGCATTCTTGAAACCATTCCACGCGGTCAAGACTTATACAGTTACTAGTGTTATTAATTCTTATGTTAATAAAAAATCATGTAATCGAGACATTTCGATATTAAATCCATGAAGGTGCGTGCAGGGGGTACGGTAGACTCAATGGAAACGTTATAGGTTTATTTTTATTTATTGTAATAATAAAATTAGCATTGCTAAAAAGCCGATTGGAGGCGAATCCGATACGACCGGAAGTACGACAGAGCAGCCACTGAGGGCTTCCCCGGCTTACACGCGGAAGTGTAAATTATACGGCGTCAGATTAGCAATCGCTTTAAGAAAATATGTATTAGCCTCCTATTGCATCGGCTTTTTATTTTTGTAGTCTATGTCCTTTCAATTGTTGTTCATGTTTACGATTTTATTATTATGGTAATGTAGGAGAGCAGTGTTAACTTTTATTGTTATACATATATATAGACCTATATGTATTTGCGTATGTAGTAGAGTAAATACACATCACGCACAAACTGATTGCAAATGAATTAGGATATTTTTTTATGGCATAGGTTGGCGGACGAGCATATGGGCCACCTGATGGTAAGTGGTCACCGTCACCCATAGACAATGACGCTGTAAGAAATATTAACTATTCCTTAAATCGTCAATGCGCCACCAACCTTGGGAACTAAGATTTTATGTCCCTTGTGCCTGTAGTTACACTGGCTCACTCACCCTTCAAACCGGAACACAACAATACTGAGTACTGTTATTTGGCAGTAGAATAACTGATGAGTGGGTGGTACCTACCAAGACGGGCTTGCACAAAGACCTACCACCTAGAAAATATGAAATTGTTTCCTAATTTTACGTAATAGTTTGTAAATATACCGATGGTCGATCGTAAATCCGTCTCTGAGTACTTAGAATTTCTTGACAAAAAACGCCGACGGCCTTATGAATGGCTTTGAATTTCAAACCTCAGGAAATGCAGCTTTATAGCCTCTAGACCAATATAATAGCGACGTTTTTTTATCATCTAATCTGTTTATAGTATAAAAATTGGTTTCTTGTACTCTTAGATCTTTTGAGATACGATCTATCGAGATTAATGCGGTTTTCATCATTGAACAGAGTGGTCTAAGATATAGTTTTATATATGCACAATATATGATAATGATATTTTATTACAGCGTCAAATACCTCGGAAATGATGTATGGATTTTTCGCAGTCGGACACGTGGAGTTGTGCTGAGTTTACCTTTAGGTATGTGTTGTATTTAAACAATCCGACAATGATTATATTCAAACCATGCATACTACTGTTAGCATACTACTGAGCATCCACACTAGTATTATATTAAGTAACTATAAATATATTATCTAAGTCTAGTGTCATTACATTTCCTATAAACTATTCATAAGATCAAAAATTCGAACATTCGAGGAAGCTCTTGAGTTTAGCAAAATATTCGGGAAGTATTATACAAACCTAGTTTTTTCATCAATCAATACCATGCAATAATGTTCAATGACCATATTTCGGAGACACCAGCACACCTAGCCGGGCGCTGCGAGAGCTAAATTATGAACATCCGACATCACTCCCCCTGAGGACTCCGGCTGTAATTTACTGACCAACCGCGTTACAGTAAAACAATGCGTTTACACACACGCCTTTTATATTATTACTTGATGGCCGGCCTATATAAAATTATACTCTATTCAAGTAGGCTTTTACAAGCACTTTTTAATGGTCATTTAACAGCTATTTTTAAGTGAAGCTACTGCCAGTTCAAAAAGTAGATTCTACCGAGAAGAACCAGCAAGAAACTCACCAGTTAGTCTTTTCGACCTTTGTCGACCTCCGTGGTCGAGTGGTGTTTACACCGGTTTTCAATGGCACGCCACTCCGAGGTCCCGGGTTCGATTCCCAGTCAAGTCGATGTAGTTTATCATTAGTTTTCTATGTTGTCTTGGGTCTGGGTTTTTGTGGTACCGTCGTTACTTCTGACTTTCCATAACGCAAGTGCTTAAGCTACTTACATTGGGATCAGAATAATGTATGTGATGTTGTCCAATATTTATTTATATATACAAATATGATGTTATAATTAAACTTGCCTTCTACTCCAAGAGCCAAGAGTTTCGTCAGCAAATGGGACGCAAAAGTAATTTGACAAAAAGCTTCACGATCCGACCCGGCTACGAGGCTGACTATAAACACCAACCAGTATTTCCAAATGTGAAACAGGCGTGCATAATTGTAGATATCATCTAAATTGGACACGCTTGTAAACGCACTGCTGTCGTGTAATGTTATTTACTTAACTAACCAAAATATAACATACTAGTTGTCACCCGTGGGATTGCTCGATTGTGGGAGGTTATTTGTTTGGCAAAAAGTAGCCCGTGTCCTTCCTTGGACTTTAAATTAGCTTCACATTAAATTACATCAAATTTGGTTCGTTGTTTTAATCGTGAAAGAGCGACATACAGACAGAGTTACTTTCACATTTATAATATTAGTCAAACGCTGATTTTATACACAGTAAGAAATAAGAGAAACGTCTCTTTAAGTTTCTTTTCTTGATATGTTTCAAGACATCGTTACAGTATGTTTTGGTAGAGTTCCTGACCTGACCTGACCCGTGCAGGGTACTGACGGTGTTTTCGTTGCCATCGAGATCGACATAAATTATTTATTCATAAGCCTCCCAATGAGTTCGTTTCCTGCCGGGTTTGTATCTGCAAACGTCGTTAAAGATTCACTCGCTTTGATCACTCACTCCGCGTTCTCGGTTCGGAAGTAGTGAAAGCGAAGATTAAATTACACATTTGAAGGCCGTGAGGTAACACAAAGTATAATAATTTTCCAGTAGTAGTTATTAACATACATATTAACTACAATAGCGCGACTTTTAGGGCATTTTCGAGCTCGCCAAACACTCTTTGGAACCAGCTTTCGTCGGCAGTTTCCCCGAACTTCAAGAAAATAGCGTACACACTTCTTTAAGGTTTGTATAAACGTGATGTGAGCGCCTACGGCTTACCTACTAGTGCCATGAAAAAATATATTTAAATACTAAATATGGAAAATTGCTGATGACAATGCGCTGGTGACCTTCCGATTTCGTAAACAAAATCAGAAAGCTGCTTCATCTAATACTACAAGTGTAATCCGACTTATATTTAATATTTCAAATTATTATTTTTTTATATTTTCTATTAACAATATAAGGTTATTGACTGCCGATAGAATTATATTTTGTGAAAATAAGAAAGAAATGTAAAGTCAAGAGAAATAAAGAAAGTGATTGTGATCATTACGGATTTTTTTGAACATATTTTGTTATGTTTACACAAAGTGCTCTTCACCTAGACGAATCGTCATATACAGTAGAACCTCGATAAGTTGAAAACCTCCAAATCTCGAAAATATTTTTCCCTTCCATCCAAACACCAAAACCTCCATTACTCGAAATGTCAACCCTCTATTAGTCGAAATAATCATTGAGTCCCTCCAAGACATTTTGGTACATATTTTCCCTCCATAACTCGAAAACTTAAATTTTACCTGTGTATCTCGAATATAGCAACACTTTTTGGAAATATAGTTGAGAATTCAAATCATAAATATTAATATGTATCACCTCTGCAATATGAATTAGTATTTATTTTACCTCTCTAACTCAACATTTATATGAATGAATCTCAACCTCTTTATGTCGAATTAAAATCCGCCTCAGTCGAAATTCTCTATAACTCGAATTTTTTGGCGTAGGTATACCTTGATGGTCGACTTTTAGAGCTTCTACTGTTTATACGTATGTATTTAAAAATATCACACTGTTGCACTAATAGGCCTCTTTTTTATTATAGAACAACTGGAGATTATTCCACCAATATGGATTGTGAATACTCAGCAATAAAGTAGTTTCCACCCGACACGCAGGTCTCTTGTCAAGCACGAGAAAGGGCACGAAACTGCATTTGAATCCGCAATCTCCGATTGAGAATCACTGTACAATTCTGGTTAAATCGAAATTTAAAATACAGCTCGCCTTTCATCGCCTTCCCACTTGTAACCTTTCGCACGAGTGCTAAGGTTGTCCGAGGGAGAATGTAACAAGTCTGAGGGAGAGGCAAATAGTATTGTTTTCATGTATTATATTTTATTAAACTATAGTTTTGTGAGATATAACGTTAATTTTAAAAGAAAGTTTATGTTCATATGTTATAGATTTTCAGTGATATAGTTAATTATGTCAACGTAGCCAATAATTCTCAGTCCGAGCGCTGTCGATGCGACCGCTCTCATAAAAATGTAAACATTGGAATATAACTCAAAAAAATGTAACTGCAGCAATCTAATAGGCTACTTTTGGTAATGAAAAATAAATTATGAAATTTGATAAAATTTAAATTTTAAGTAGAAATATTCATAAACATTTGTATTTAATGGGTTTTGATACAGTATTGTTTGATGAAATTTAAATAATAAATAGTAATTTTTAAACTATATATCACGTGACCTAACACACGAGCCGCCATGGTGTGACGTCATACAGGCAAAAACTGTTATTTCAGTGTAAACCGCTGAATACTTTTTATCTATCAATTTTCGTAGTAGTTGTATGTTATGTTAACATTAACTTTATATTATCATAAACAGGAAAAAGGCAAAGTACAATTCGATTTTAATTAGGGTGTTTTACTAACTTCACATCCTCACAAAAATACAATCGACTTTTAGTTTTTAAATACTTATGATCTCGTTTTGCGAGTTTTAACGAAACATTTTTCCTTTGCTTATCACTTAGCACTCTGATAAACAACTTCTCTGGACCTGCTGATATTTGTAACAACAACCAACGGTAGAGATTGTAAATCATTACTTTGCCAAAATAACACCAAATAATTATAGCTGTTAACGTCGAATGCGTGCTCGTTGTACATACACAATCATTGTTTTTAACTCTACGACGTCACCAAAAGACTGACATCGTTAACAGTTTCGCGGGAATAGAAAGCTTAAATTTTCATTTCATTTTTAATGTTTATTTTGGAAATTCAAAATTTTGAAGTACTTTTAAAACCATTGTATGTAACTAACTGCAACTTATCATTTGCCGGTTCGACACGGCAGAATCTAACCTGTACCCTTAACCTGTGTGTATCTAATTTAAATGAAACTCTGGCACATGTGTATCCCCACCCAATTAAAATGGAGCAACATGGTGGAATTAGCTCCGAAAATTCCAAAGGGGAGGAGGGTTTGCCCAGTAGTTCGACAATTACTTTTACTTTATTTAAATTTGAACCGACACTCTCCGATAAACATTACCACATCATAACCGCTGGGTTGCTGCCGATCCTTAATTATAAATGCATTTGAAGGAAATTGTAAGCCCGTAGCCTAATTAACCCAACGATAACCTATCACGCGCTGGTGAGCTCATGCAGTGGATATCAGTAGCACGTAAATCGAAGCCAAATATTAATCTGCAGCAGAACTTCATCTGACATAGGCCTATTGCGTTAACCTATCTACGAGCAACAATGTTATTTCAGCGACGTCATTTCCTTGACCCAGAAATTGATTATAAAACATTTATTAAAAGAGATGGCCCAGTGGTTAAAACGCGCGCATCTTAACCGATAATAGCGAGTTCAAACCCAAGCAAAGCACCACTGGGTATTCATGTGTAGACATCGGATTATATCCACTTGCATATGCAAATGCATATAATTCTATTTTTATAGCGTTATTGCATATTTGGGTACTTTTTTTTGAACGGAATTGTTATATTACAAACTCTTCCAGAATAAATGGCGACAAATTCTCTGTCCGGTACAGTCACTTGCCGTCGAAAGGTCATTTTCAGCTTATAATTTTATATTGAGTGGCAAACGTCACAAGTTTTTGTGGAAAAATATTTTATTGTTTCATAAACTATAATACATAACTCATATTTTTCTAGGTTTTCTAGGGCTCATTAATTACAATTAATTATGACTATAAGTAGTAATTTAAATATATGTCAAAATATAATTAGAAATGATTTTTAATGTGCATATTTTATGCAAATTTCACCCTTTTTAGTGCATAATTTGCATGCATATTTTGGACTTTTGATAGTGCATATAATCCGATATCTATTAATGTGCTTAATTTGTGTTCATAATTTAACTTCTGCCAGATATGTATTCCAATCCGCATTGGAACTGCCTGGTGGAACACATTCCAAACCTTCTCCTCGAAGGGAGAAGCCCTTAGCCGAGCTGTGGGAAATTTAGAAGCTGTTAATGTAACTTATTACTAAGCACACTAAAACTGATGCTTGTTTTGTTTTAAAACCACGAAATCCTGAGCCGAATATTGCGCAACATAATAAATATATTTTAAGGAAATTGTAAACTCGTTGTAACCAACGCAACGATAACCTATCA
Source organism: Vanessa cardui (assembly GCF_905220365.1). Lineage (NCBI taxonomy): Eukaryota > Metazoa > Arthropoda > Insecta > Lepidoptera > Nymphalidae > Vanessa > Vanessa cardui. Next base: position 242,064 of record NC_061149.1, on the reverse strand, counting down.
CGCGCTAATTAATTTTGCGTTAATTATTATTTATAGAACGTATAAACTCAGACGAAAACAATATTTCAATTAAACCATTTTATAAAAATAATTATTTGCTGTTCACTGTGAGACAAATACTGGTAATGAAAAAATACAGACTATGATATTATAAATCTATAAAAACATTATAAAGATGAAGAGTTTATTTATTTATTTAACGCACTTATTTCAGAAACTGCTGGTCCGATTTGAAAAAATATTTTCGCGTTAAACAGTATACCATTACGTCTAATAGAAATAGAAACAGATATCATTCATGTCAGAATCGAATATGAATCCCAGTGAAGGCAGGACGAGCATACGATAATTCAAATTTTATATTTCCATTACGATTTTTACTAATTCTTATAATGTATTTAAACTCACAATGTATTTGTGAAGAATGTTTCATTATATCAATTAACTTTCTGAATTATAATTCGACAACAATAATTATTGTTGTCGACTTATAATTCAATTTTTGAAAAGTAGGCAAATACCAAACAAACTAAAAAAACTAAACTCTCTAACAATTATTTTAATAATGAACTAAAAAATCCTTATATTCATAATATGACTACCAGAAATATAACCAATAAATGTATGTATATATATATGTATAAATATGTGTATATATATGTATATGTGTGTATGTGTATATGGTATGTATATAAATAAAAAAATATATATAATTAAATGAGACATTTGGGAACAGCCTGTATTGTTTAGTTTTAATAAATAGTATATGCGAATACTTTTCTTAGCCAATACAAACCAGAAAATGGTTTAATGGCTTGTGAAATATATTAATGTGTTTGTTTTATTATAAAAAGAAATAAATAAATAAATAAAAATAAAAAATCCCAATAACTTACGATGACTTTTTTACTGTGTATTTTTGTTGTACTACTAATTGGTGATGATGATGATGATGTCTTGACCGACTTCAGCCAACCCGCCAATCTTAAAGGAGAGCCAGCTACACAGAACATATTATAGCACACATTAATGTGCGCAAACACAAGTCTCTATGCCCACACTCACACAATCCTTTGGGACAGGAATGGAAAGACTTCAGCAAGACCAACTTAGCGTTAAGTGCTTTCTGAGTCACGAGTTCACACGTCCAGACTCCGCCCTGGCATTGAGATTTTTTGATGGAAACACTTACTAACTTCTAGAATACGACTGATCCGGGATTTGAACGCAGAACCTCAGAATTAATCGGCCGCCTTATAAACCCCAAAGTACAAACTATACTCGTATATAAAAAACACGCGAAGACGTATTTTCTATAACCCCTGACTGAGAAAACTACTAAACTAATACGCATAAAACTTATACCAGAAGATGCAGTGCGTTTTAAAGGTTACATAATATTATTATATAAGAGGCGTTTTGTAGTTTTACTCTTAGATTAGAGTTTTAAATTTAGATATAAGGTGACAGGCGCGTATTTCATGCTCTTGTACAATTATAAATAAAGACTAATGATACAAATTTGTTAATACGAGAATCAAACGACGTCTAGCAATGCACTGACTCATGATTAATACATAGATAAATAAAAGTATTACATTATATTAGAAAAGTCAAATAAACAATAAAGTAACAGCCTGTACATTTCCCACTGCTGGGCTAAGGCCTCCTCTTCCATTAAACATATTCCACCACGCTGTTCCAATGCGGATTGGTGGAATGCACATGTGGCAGAAATTCGATGAAATTAGACACATGCAGGTTTCTTTACGACGTTTTCTTTCACCGTCGAGCATGAGATGAATTATAAACACAAATTAAGCACACATATATAGTGGTGCTTCCCTGGGTTTGAACCCGCAATCATCGGTTAAGATGCACGCGTTCTAACCACTGGGCCATCTCAGCTCTCATAAACAATATTCGTCAGCACATTGAGATTGATTAATCTATGATATTCACTAGGGATGTGCGAAAGAAACGGCGTTTTGCACGTCAACGCAACTACTATCGGAATTTTGGAAGTAAAATTAAAGGATATAAATAGTTAAGTCTAATAGTGTTGAATTACAAATAAAGAAATATTAATCACTAGCCTATACTAAGTTCATAGCTTTTTGTCCATAGACAAAACAAATCGCTATATACCTTTTTATATCGCTGCAAAACGCTTTACGCGCTTCCCCCATGTGGTGGAAAGGGGGGGGGGGTGGTACTCTCCGGAGCCCTGGACGCCGAATGCGACCAAGTACGCCGGGTTAAACCACTAAAAAACCAGCGGTACCTTCTCCGTCTTTTGTAATATCTTTCATTTAAATTACATGCTGTTATTTGTGTCGATGTAATCAAAATTCCGAACTGGTAGGTTAGTATTAAATTTAATCTTGTAACTCGTCGATTCAAAAGTGCTTGAAAGAGTCTATTCGAACAGAGTATATTTTGATTTTGGCCTTGTATAAAGTTAGTAGTAGAGCCGAGATAGGGTAGTTGTTTAGCATGAATATTAAACAAAGACCGCGGGTTCAAACCTTGGTAAGTGGGATCAAGTTATAACGTGCTTATACTCCGGCTTCGAACGGGTGCAGTGCTCATACTACAGATTTTTTTATTTACGAAATTTGTCAGTGCTTCTTTTCAATACTGTCCGTGTATTAGGAGTTAGTATATACAAAACTGTCCTCTCGAATCACTCTATCTATCAAAAAAAACCGCTTCAAAATCCGTTACGTAATTTTATAGTTCTAGGCACACATAGGGATAAACTACGGTAAGCATCTTTGTTTTGTACTATGTAATGATAACTATTTATCATTCAGCTAGTGAAGGTCTTGGGTGTACTTCTGCCATCTGCGTGTATACCAACTAACACTGAGCAGAGCGATTATTCTAGTTTCCGGGTCAAAAGGTCAAGTGTGTGCAAACTTTCAGCTCAGGCAGTGTTTAAAATTCAGCGGCAAGATCTGACGCACACACGACCACATACTAATTAACGGCGAAGTGAACCCATTGCATATGTTGACACAGTTTCGTCAGACTTCAGCGCACGCGAAGCTTCTTCCGAACGCAAAACAACATAAACGCTTTAAGAATTGCGAATTAATGAGACAGGCACTTTGATGCGAGTGTATAATGACAGTTGTGAGAAATACCTATTTTAAAAAATGACAAACATTCGTAAACACACAAATCATCTTAAGACCCTTATTTATCATAAATAACCGTCACTCGACCGAACTGAGAGTAACAATTTCACAGCAGTGGGTAATTAGAAAGGATGATATGGTTCACTGGTTTGAGCGCATGCATATAATCCAAGATTGCAGGTACAGACCCAAGCATCACTGGCTCCATCTCTCTGGAAGTGATATGTTTAATGGCGTAATCCACGATCTACTATTAATTTGATTCAGACAAAAGCAATCTTACTATTGAATTGGTTTAGCTAAGAGCGAATTTCGAAATCACTCCGACAATTGAGTGCCTGTAACCCCAGAAAGGTCTACAGAGTCATAAAAAACGAGAGGTGTCCTGGCCGTGAGACACTCGCAGCGCAGTTGCTTTCGCTACATACTATATTTTAAATTGCAGACATATTAAATAAATTAACAGCGTTTGAGAACTATTAAATAACAATGACAACATTTTTGATAGAATCTCGTGTGAATTAGAACAATGACAAAAAATAAGCTTAAATAATATATACGCAGACCGAGACCAGACAGCGAAAGAAGGGGGTAAGCAGGAGGGCAGAACGCTTTCCTAACGTGACGATTTTGGACTATATAATATATATAATATCATTCTATTTCATAGAATGTTATTCTAATAAATAATAAGGCGAGATGGTCCAGAGGTTAGAACGCATGCATCTTAACCGACGATTGCGTTCAAACTTAGGCGAGCGCGGATGAATATTCGTATGCTTAATTTGTGTTTATAATGAAGGAAAACACCGTGACGAAACGAAATGTGTATACCACCAACCCGCATTCGAGCGTGGTGGAATATGTTCCGAGCCTTCTCTTCAAAGGGAGTGGAGGCCTTAACCCAGCAGTGGGAAATTTACAGGCTGTCTTTGTTGCTGTTGTAAATAATAAGGTCGAAACGTCGAGGACATGTCGGCATTAACGTTTGAAACATAAGCAATGTATTTTTCTGGAACGACCTAATCGGCGTTTTATTGGCAAATGATAACTTGATTAGTGATGTCGTCCTAGCTGATTTAGGTTATGACGAACAGTCTCAAACACTAGCCAACTTCGCGGGACAAATTATTTTGCGTAACTGTGAACGCGAGCAGGCTCCAGCTCCGCCAGCCAAGGGCGCATCGCCGATGATGGTTATGTCTTGGAGGTATCGGTGAGTAATCTATGTCAGAGCGTATTGGAACTCCACCTGCCACTACACACCTAACCAATTTCTTGCACCCGGGCGTTTGTTTTAAATAAACAAATATTGGACAACATCACATACATTAATTACTCTGATTCCAATGTAAATGAGCTTCAGCAACTGTGTTATGGAAAATGAGAAGTAACGACGGCACCACAAACACCCAAGAATAAATGGAAAACTAATGAACCTTTCGTGCATAGACTCGGCCGGGAATCGAACCCGGGACCTCGGAGTGGTGCACCCATGAATACCGGTGTACACACTCGACCACGGAGGTCGTCGTTTTGCTTGAGAGGCGGAAGACCACACTGGTTTTGTTGCTCAACTTCCGAGCCACAAATGTTAACACCGCAAATATCCAATACCCAAGCTCTGGACCCAAGCGATTGGACCCAATAATTTAAATTAAGAACTTAGGATGTGCTATTTTATAAGGCTAAGCTACACCAACGATCCAGTCTGATTACGTGAATGTTTAGGCAACTTAAATATATACTTTTACATATTCAATTGATATGTATTGCACATTTGAGCGATCATACGACGAAATTGAAACCTTATTCTATAATATTTAAGGCATAATATCGAATGTACAAATATAATCAGTTATGAAACTAATTAATCATTCGAATTACGTTCAATTCCAGTTTATTTATGGACATCGACTTTGCTAAACGTTTATTAGTGACACGATGACGTACAATTGTAGTGCTGCCCTTAAATTATATATATAATTGTATGTCGTGACTTGAGGCTTCGTGGAAACCCGTCTGGGTGGGTACCACCCAAACATCAGATATTATATAGTAGTATATAGTGGATATTATTTACTATTCTTGTGTCATGGCGTGACTTGAATGAATGAATAATTTCGGGCACAAGACATTACATCTTATTACAAAGCTCGGTAGATCATTGACGATGAACGATGCTTGATATTTCTTTCAGTGTCGATAACTTTACCAATGTCTTTGGGCGATGGTGACCATTTAACATGAGATATCCCACTGGACAGTTCACTTGCCAATTTAACTACTGTACGTATGTCGAACACTGAACCCTTCCCACGCAGCTTGTTATCCTAGATCGCGCTACGATGGAGTACTATGACATTTATTAACAATCAAATATAATTAATAAAACTATGTCATCAACACGAGGTCGGGGCGGGTAATAAACTCTTTGATGGTCGGTAGGTTTACATAAACAACGTTTGACACTAAATTGACGCGATATCATTGGTCGAGAGCTTGAATAATCAAATCAAATCAAAGAAATTTTATTCAAGTAAACTTCACAGTGAAGCGTTTTTGAATCGTCGATAATTAAATACTACGAGCGTTTCAGAAAGCAGCTTGCAGCGAGAATAAACGGCGAGAAACTCGCATAGTTGCTCTTTTCATATAAACAGATTTGCAATGCTGTTATTTACAGTAATTAGTGTCCTATGATGGAAGCGATGAGGCGTTTCTTTCTAAGAAGTACTCTTTAAATGAATAATATGAGTAATAATATCTATGGATTTGTGAAAATATGGGTTTGAATTTCCAATGTCAGCGAATTTACTATCGGAACTTTGGAAGTAAATCTAAATTGTATGTGATATGTAAACTTAAGGCTCGTTTATCTCAACTCTTCATTCGATTAAAATACTCTACAGAAAGAGATAATGCGTGAATGAGAGGTGAATAGATGCGCCATCATTTCCCATCGCATCCTGTATCTGCACGGGTTATATAGCAACTTATCGGAACAGTATTAACCGTCTTAGAGCATAACGTGTAGCTACTTACCACTATCTTTAGTGACATTATAAAAGTGAAAGTTTGTCGCAAAAAAGATAATATGGATTTTTCTTGATTTTTTCAGAAAACACAGGTATGATCCTTAAATATATTGTGGAATAATACCTGAAAACTAATTATTAAAATGGAAGCGGAGTCTCTGGAGAAAACTAGTAAAAGTAAAGTAACAGCCTGTACATTTCCCACTGCTGAGATAAGGCCTCCACTTCCATTAAAGAGAGGGTTTGGAACATATTCCACCACGCTGTTTCAATGCGTGTTGGTGGAATGCACATGTGGCAGAATTTCGATGAAATTAGACACATGCAGGTTTCCTCACGATGTTTTCCTTCACCGCCGAGCACAAGATGAATTATAAACAAAAATTAAGCACATATATATAGTGGTGCTTGCCTGGATTAGAATCCGCAGTCATCGGCTAGGATGCACGCGTTCTAACCACTGGGCCATCTCAGCTCGACAACTAGTACTATATAATTATAAAATATTTTACAATTAGTAGTTAATTAATACACAACAGTGTTACGGAGTCTATGATTTGCTTTGTTTAATTAACAATAATTTCATTTCAATTAATTTCTGTAAATAAATAATTTAATAATGTTATCTATAGATCTTGTAAGTTATATGGTTGGTGGTTCTAGATTGCGAACAGTATCTATTGTTAATTGAATTACGATCGGTTCAGTGGATTGGACGTGAAGAGATATCGAGCAGACGAGGTAACTTTCGCATTTATTCAAATTATATGGTATAATCTATATTGATATTACAATGTGAAATTAACTCTGTCGGTTTGTCGCTCGTTCACGACCAAACGGCTGTACCGAATTTGATGAAATTTGGTATGAAGCCAACTTGAAGTCCAAGAAAGGACATTGACTACTTTTTGTCACAACCAACACCATAAAAAGAGCCGTGAGCGACTATTAGTATGATATAAATGTATTGGGTCAAACAGGAACGCCAACGCTTTTACCGCTGACTGAACATATATTAAACATATTCAATAAATCAGCCCATTTCCCTCCACTGCTGGACATAGGCCTCTCCAATTGCACGCCACTGAGATCGTTCTTGGGCTACTCGCATCCAGCTCCTGCCAGCCGTCTTGCGTAAGTCGTCACTCCACCGTGCCCGAGGACGTCCTACACTACATTTGCCGATTCGCGGTCTCCACTCAAGAACACGTTTCCCCCAACGGTTATCGGTTCTGCGACAAATATGGCCAGCCCACTGCCACTTCTGCTTACTAATCCGGTGGGCTATGTCGATGACTTTGGTTCTCTGGCGGATCGCCTCATTTCTGATGCGATCCCGCAGAGAAACTGTCATGACGGGTAGGACGCACTGGTTGAAGACTTTCGCCTTAAGGCACTGTGGGATCGACGATGTAAAGATTCGACGCAAGGCTTAAGACTTCGTGCGATCCGCCTAAGCAGGTGCCACTTATTCATCAGAGAATATGCTGCCATATATATTATTTTTGTGTTGCAGATTATAGGGTGAGTGAACACTCACCTCAAATAAGTGTGCCTACACAGGGGATTTCATATCTTAGTTCCAAAGGATGGTTGCGCGTTGCCATCATTTACTAACATATTTCTAACAGCGGCAGTATGGGTGATGGAAAACTAACCATCAGGTAGCAATAAGGCAGTCAGTCTACCTATTAAATAAAAAAAATATGCATGCGAAAGCACGCGAGGCCGTCAGTGACATGTATTATTAGCGCCGTGTGTACATGCGGGCTCATTGTGATTGTTTTCCAAGTAAGTTACGTGATTCTTAAATATGAATTGCAATTGTTTTACGTTTTCACTTCACTTAAAACCATAACATCCACTTAACTCATTAAAAAACAAAGCAAGCACTTTTGAATCGTCATTTAACAACTGTTTTAAGTGAAGCTACCACCGGTTCGGAAAGAAGATTCTACCGAGAAAAACCGGCAAGAAACTCTGTAGTTACTCTTTTTCAACGTTTAAAAATACAGTCATGTTAGTTAAATACAATGAGATATCTATGTAATATATTCTGCCTGGAAGTCAGTAAGTATTAATTTCACGCTTTGTTATCGCCTGCATAATCTTGTATTGAATAATATGCCTTCTTTACTGATGTATTTTTTACAAATATGTTGTCGCTACGGTTTTTGACGAGGGCAACATTAGATATAAAAAAAAAAAAGATAACATTGGCAGGAATTTAAAACTCGCTCAACAGAGTACGCTGGAACCGGGAAAATTGTGATAACTTTAAATTTCATTACTGTATCTCTTTATATATTCTTTGCTTAATTTGCATAAAGAAGAACGTTATTAATTAATGTCAAGAGTCATCTTTCACTAATTAACTAACAAAAATATCTTTAGCCAATGATATTCTAATAAACAGATATGTTATATCCATACTAAACAACAGAAAAAAGTGTGCCGCGCCGGGGACCGTTTATTTTAGTTTATTTTTACATTTCGTTGTAAGTAAAAAAGATAGCTTGATAAAAACAATCAGTAAAGGGATAACTAGATGTTATAATTACGCAAAACGTATTACTAAGTAATTATGATGTATTATGACGTATTACTACGTAAAACTACTAAAGGCAAACGTCTCAATTAGGACATTTTCTAGAATTCACTTTTTGCGCGTTAATAACATCTGTTTACTACAACATCATTGACTTTAGCTAATAAATGATTTAAATTTATTGAAAGGCGAAGTTAGAAATGTCTTAAATTAAGTCTTAATCTTACAACGTCGAATTGTTTGAGAAATCAACTCGTCATTCTGAATCTGAATCGGCGCCAAACCGATCAATTCTCGAACACAAACACTCAGTTGCACTAAAGCCTTCTCAAATACGTCGATATACATGCTAGTATTTATACAGGCGACAAACTCAAATAACTTTATTCAACGTAGAAGCATTACATTTACTAATTTATAGTCAAATTAACCACCACCACCGTTTCGGAAAAAGAAACACTCAGACCTGAGAAGAACCGGCGAAGGAAACTCAGCAGGTCTTTTATTTGACAAATTAATTAAATACCTATTGTATATGAATAGAAATATCCAGTAGGCGATCGTTTTATTCCCAGGGTGTGCCATCTATCATAAACTCACTCATTGTATAGTATAAGCTTTCATACACAAGCGGCATTCCTTAATTTTACTTTAAATTTGGTACAATTATATATTACATCATGTAACAGAAGCATCTTGAACAATACACAGTTTGAAACATGTACAAAAGCATAAGACGCAGATTTATGCGTCTTGAACACATCCTCATTGACAAGACGTTAGGGTCACAGGAGCCAACGTTGAACGCTCTGTCAGCACGGACGACCCGATACACTTACACAGTCGCTGGCAATGTACCGAGGCATCACGTCGACAAAGACGCTCCGTATTGACATCTGCTGAGCCGAGATGCACAGACACTTAGGATCGTCTCACTGAGCACGTGGCTTTATGTTTTCCCAAGGCCAGTCATACACGATTAAAAACACAAGTGGCTCAAACTCCAAGGCGAAGCACTCGCTCCACCCGGTGGCGTTGTCAAAGCAAGTAGGGTCAACAGCAATTATACAGCCAGAAAAAAAAGAAAGTTATTTGCTTTATATTTACGTCGTGCGAGCTCAAGACAGACCTTGGAACGTTGTTTCGTTACTTTGTGTAAATCCTATTATTATATTTTTGTATGTGGGCGTGCTCCCCTAAATTGACGTATAATTATTTCAACAATGCCGTGTCTTCTTCACACCAATGACAAATCAATGCAGACAGAAAGAGAGACCTACAAACGCTTTATTGTACGATTTATTCAATCAATTATTAAATCTATCAATATATAATCATAATCATTACACAGTATAAAACAAAGTCGCTTAGTCTGTCCTGTCGCTGTCTGTCCTTATGTATGATTAAATCTTTGAAATTACGCGTCGGATTTTGATGCGGTTTTTTTAAATTGATAGTTTAATTTAAGAGGACGATTTTTATATATAATACATGGACAATATAGTAAAGAAGCACTTATCATTTTAGAAGTTTCTAATGTGATGTTGGGCCGTTGGACTAGTGCGAAGGCGGGGCGGATCGTTAGTAGTCGATTAGAATAACTTTTTTTTATGGTATAGGTTGGCGGACGATCATATGGGCCACCTGATGGTAAGTGGTCACCATCACCCATAGACAATGACGCTGTAAGAAATATGAACCATTCCTTACATCGTCAATGTGCCACCAACCTTGGGAACTAAGACGTTATGTCCCTTGTGCCTGTAGTTACACTGGTTCACTCACCCTTCAAACCGGAACACAACAATACTGAGTACTGTTGTTTGGCGGTAGAATAACTAATGCGTGGGTGGTACCTACCCAGACGGGCTTGCACAAAGCCCTACCACCAAGTAAACCACTCCGAGGAAATGACCGGAGTTTCAAATGTTTTAATCACACGTTAGATTTATAGAAGACTGTATTGACCAGACCGCGGTCACCTTTCGTCTACGCGGCAGTCACTAACACTAATTACATTTGCTGTTATTATATATGTGTTAACACATTAGCTTAATCACCATTTTATCGCTAATATTAGTTTTTAGTGGCCTGAAAGTGAATACGTAATCGTCGTTTTCAGATACTAATACGGAATTATATCAGACATTAGATTATATAGAAAAAAAAACTTTATTTGTAGACTTTTATTTAGTCAGATATCGTTGAAAAAAAAGAAACAAAATAAATCACTTTAAATTAAAATCAGCTATTCATTATGCAAAAACAAAATGATAATAAATATATTTTTTAATGAGTATGGTTATGAAGCTCCTGAATCTTATCCAGAGGTGATTGGAGTCTATACCAATACTTTAAAAATTTGAATATTTTTTGTAAGGAAATTAGCCATGACTAACTTTCTCATTGGATCTCAATACATAAACAATAAGAACATATTTGTGACTTCATATCTTTATTTTGTACTAAACTTTACTTATAATATTATCATGAATGGATTTATTTCAATTTATTTGTTGTAGGTTGCGCACAAATTAGATTATACCGACTTATATCTAATTCTAACTTGGCTTTCCGATATTCACTTGGCTTCATTGAGCATTGATGCTTCCACAGACATTGTTTAAGAACAATATACTAGTACATATTTATTCAACAACAACTACAACAGCCTGTAAATTCCCACTAGACTCCCACTTGGGCTAGAGGCCTCCTCTCCCTTTGAGGAGAAGGTTTGGAACATATTCCACACGCTGTTCCAATGCGGGTTGGTGGAATACACATGTGGCAAAATTTCTATGAAATTTGTCACATGCAGGTTTCCTCACAATGTTTTTCTTCACCGCTGAGCATGAGATGGATTATAAAGACAAATTAAGCACATGAATCAGCGGTGCTTGCCTGGGTTTAAACCAGCATTCATCGGTTAAGATGCACTCGTTCTAACCACTGGGCCATCTCGACTCTTACTTTATTCAATATGTATTAAATATATCTTGGGTTTAATGTATGTGTCATTCATGACTAACACATTAATTTATTTGTTTAAACATTGCATTAACTAGAGATTTCCTATGTGGATTTCATTGTTCAAGGAGCTTCGCTGCTCAAATTCGATATCCGATTCAATAACTCTTGTCCTGAAGTTTATAAAAATGAAATTGTTGTGAGTAATCAATATAAATATCATCAAATATATATATTTATATATTATTTGAACCAAACATTGTTATTTTTCAGTAAAAAAAAATCCAGAACTTTCAGTAGATAAACAAAAATTATAAATTAATGTAAAATATTTTGTATTATATAATTATGATATTTCCAATACTGTGCTTTTACACATATTTTTAAAAAATGGTTGTAGTTAATATTTAAAAAAAAACAATGATCCCATTAACTTCCACTTTCCTTTCCTTCTCTCTCAAACAATTGTATTTTTTATAATGTTAATAAGATTCTAATGTTTCTTTTGAATGAAAATGTTAAGCTATTGATAAAATTTAATCAAATTTTAAGCAAATAAATAAAATATGTTTCATCACTGATATTTTAATGTACTCCCTATTTAGATGAATAGACCAGGCTCCAAATAATAACAATTATCACTTTATTTTTGATGTTTATATGCAGAGTTACCAATTTGTAATAAAAAAATATATAATTTGTAAATGTTAAAATATAGAATCATTAAAAAAAGCTAAATAAGAATGTTACTTGGCATAATGGATCAATACCTTAGATTTAAAAAAAAATAGAAATTTAAGATGAGACATCTTAGTCATCATTGGCTATTGATATTACAGAACTAATTTCACCCTTCCCCTACAATCAGGCTAAGTAAAAAATATATTTGATTAATATACTAGTATTGTTGACAATTTTCAGCAAACTTTTATAAGCATAAATCCAAGAAAAAAATAATATTCGCATCGCGTTCGCAAGTCGCGATCAAACGTCATGTTTTTATTTTGAGCAATGTTTTGTTTTTATTTGACAAGTTACATGCGACCTAGTCATGGTCAAATATATATTTTAAGCCGTTTATTATTGTATAATTTTTCGTTTAGAGTTTTCATTAGCGATACTGAGAGTTAAGAGTTTCTAGACATAATACAGGCCAAAAAATTCATCACCATTATAACTTGTTAATGAATAGGTACTATAAAAATGTGTCAATGGCTTGTGTTTAAAAAAGCGCCATTATTCTTTCTCGGGCAAAAGCATCTCTCCGTGAACTCTGTGTAAAGTCAAGGACAACGAGATGAATCAAAGAAAATAACTACGTATTTATACATAATCTGACCGCTTACACAACTGTACACGAGCGAAATATTCCATGAAAACATACTAACAATGAACTATTTACTATTATGTATTATGGACACGACATTTAGCACAATTGAAGAACAATTTGTCTTTTCTCACGACATCGCAAAACATAACTTATATGTGGTAAAAATTATATATGTAAAATGTATCACGAATTAAACATTACTCACGTTTGTTGTGCTGAATTAAAAAAATATGATAACACACTACTTTCACTTTTACTTAATTCATAACTTTTACATTCAGTTTTGGTTTAAAACTTAAAGTATTGATAAATATTTACAAGAAAACTGACAACAACCATTCGTTCAATAATAAGATTTTGACTGCGGGAGTGCGGTGGATTTAGGGCTGCCCACTGCGGCCATTTTGGGGCTACCATATAAAATATATAAACTGCCCTTAAAATGTCATGTCTTGTAGTTATATCAAAATTCACAAGAATGAAATAAGTAAAATTATTTAATACTCAGCAAAAAATCTATAAAGTCCAACAATGTATAGGATTATGATTATAAATTTACAAGTATAACTTAAAAAAAAATCAAAAGTAAACTAATTTTTCTTTTTACTTTATTTTAAATAAGCAATCACTTTGAATAAATAATAATTCCTTATTAGCGTTTATATTAACCCTATTTTTTATTACCTAATATATTTTAAGGATATAAATTAAACGAGCGATAAAAATCAATTTAAAAGATAATTTTAATTTAAACGCTATTTTACAGATAATTTAATCTAAATGGCAACATTAATTACGTTTCGTTTTAACGATCAAATGTTACGATCACTGCGATTTATTCTCAGGTAGTCTGCAATATGCATATTTTTGATGCATAAATTGGCTACGAAGAACATCAAAAAAGGATATTATTTATATTATTATAATTTTTTTATATATTTCTCAAAATGTGGATTTATTTATTAAATTTAACGGATCTAAGATCACGTACATTGACATCGTTCATACAATAATACTAGGTTGAATATAAACCTCTCGTAATTTGGAACGGATCTTTATTTACATTTTTCATAGTGTATTAAAATTACGGGAAAATTAGAAAAAAATGGCAGCAGGCATACCAAAAACCCAAATTTTATCGCTCTACAAATCACTTTTGAAAGAAACTAATAAGTTTAAAAATTACAACTTCAGGTAAATGATGAAATAATTTAATTACATAACCTTAAAATATTTTTTAACAATTTACACAATTCTAACCAATATTTAAATTGTAATATTTTAGATGCTATGCTTTAAGAAGAGTAAGAGATGCTTTCAAGGAAAACAAATCATTATCGGATCCAAAATTAATAAAGAAAGAATTTGAATACGGTAAACAGAATCTAGGAATTATCAAACGTCAGGTAAATTATAATTTTTTTAAAACAACAGCTTTCGCATACCTGTATTCTTTATTTTTGTTTGTTGTTAGTCCAACTGTTTAGCCGCCAAAATTAATGTTGTGTATTATTTACCAAATTTTCTTGTAGTTAGATAGAGAGTGCATTGTAACATGCTTATTTGTTCAGGTTCCGCTCACCTCTTCGTTTTTCTCCATACTTAATTTTACATTTCAAATTTTGGAAAAGAGTAACCACTAAGTTTTTTGTCAATTTTTCTTATTAGAATCTATGTACTTCAGTTCTACTAAATACCGATTCAAAAGTATTTGAAAGCCATAGATTGATTTGATTTGAACATTACACAATTGGTGTCACAGTAGTTGAAATAATACGGTAGAACTGTTGTTTGTAACAAAAAAAAATCTTAACAAATGTTATGTGTGAGGAAAGGTTATAAAGGTTTTAAGTTTTTAATAAGGTGTACTTTATGTCAATCTTAGGTATTTATTAGGAGGCTCCAGCTCTACTCTGAAATAGAACAGGTATTGTTAATGGTTACATGAATCTTTATCATTTCAGGTGGTAATCGGTGACATGTACAGAACTGAGAAGCTTGTAATAGAGAATTTACAATAGATGTTGATGGTACGAGATAGAAGACCCTATGAATTGAATTACATTACATCTCATTAGCACTGTGATAGTGACCAGATATTATATAACAACATTGTTGTAATAGAACAAACATATTTGCTGATACTCTGCTTAACAATTAATTGGTTCATTATTTTTATTTATATTGTTTAATAACTTTGCAAACAAATAATCTGCAATATCTTTTTAAAGTTAAAAGTACAGTGATTTATTTTAAATTCTGGTAATTTTACTATTTCCACTACATACAAATCCATAAAAATTAAATAATAATATATTTATATTTCACGAATCCAAAATGTTGCCTAGTAATAATTTTCTTGGCATCCTACTTTGCTCATTGCATTATTCCACAAAATTAAAAAAAATGTCAAATTTCAATGCTTGTTTTTTATATTGTATCAAATTAAATAAATGTAAAATAAATTAACACATATATTTGAAGTGCTCGTTAAATGCAATATTAGAAAATTTTATTTTAATTTTGAGTAAGTACATACATACATATATCGTTTTATACACTGCCTATAATATTTTAGCACTGAGTGCTTACAATTGAAATTTTAATACACAAACCTAGTTATCACAATTTTATCCATGAACAATATTACCTAACTATGTTATTATTTCTAGTCCTCCCTTTGTTTCAGTATAACAGAACATATATGACAATTATAGTATTTACCTCATTACAAACATACTGAGTCTTAACATTCTAATTTTACGACAATATTCCTTTGGAAAAATAGATTAGTGGAATTTTTTATTGTAGCATGACTAATGTCTAAAAACATTCTGCCTGTGATGCAAAAAGGTTACATATTTCATGGTAATTATAAACCAGTTACCTGGATCTCTTCACTGTAATAAGGTTGGACTGTGGGTTTTTTTGTTTGTATATAAATAAAAGACACAACACTATCTAATGTTCACTGATTGAGCTTATCTGCATTTGTTTACAAACCTAGCTATTAAATTTTAGCTTCTTTTTCTTAGAGTAATGTAATGTAGTTTAACAATCTATTGAAGTGGAATTAAATTGTATTATATGCATTTTTGATTGTAAATAATGTATTGATTGATTTGTTGTTATGTTTTGAATAAATAGTCTTAAATTAGAATGCATTATTTTTTTTTGACTCATTGCCTCATCAATGGCAGTCGTATCTCGAATACACAACATATTTTACTACTGATTAGAAAGGTATAAGGTAATGTAAAAATTGCCATTGTTAAATCAAACTTTAAATCCAAAACATTTATTCCTATTTTTTTTATTTTTATTATAGCTAGGAAGGCAAAATATGTCACCTGATGGTCGTTAGTCACTATCGCTAACAGACCAGTCCCTATATCGCCAATAACTGGCCAGCCTGGGGAACTAAGATGTCGTGGTCCTTGTTTCAGAGTTACCAAAAACCCTGGCTCATCTTTTAAATGAGAACAGATGAAAACTAAGTATTACTGTTTAGAAGTACCATATCTGAATGGGAGATATTTACCGAGGTGGTTTAGGCCAAAATCTCATTGCCAAATAAATTCTCTAAAGCATTTATAGTACAGGTCAATACAGTCTTTACTATAAGGGTACGGGGCCCAAATTGCCAAAAGAAGAGAAGAGAAGCGATGGGACCCCGGCCCTATCCCTCTCTTGTTCTTTATAGTCTAAGAACCCACATAAACGAGGGGGTCTGTAAGGTATGTCAGAGGTTTGTCATTTATTCCTTCCCGTCTTTCCGAGTTTTCTATTCAATCCGATAATAAGGTACAGAACAGGATTGCACGTACATATGGTCGTAGACTTCAGTGTACGCCTGCAATTAGTCTTTCGAAATGGTGAGAGGACACGAGACTGGGAATCCGAGTTAAACTCGACGCTATGGTCGATCTCTGGGATCAGATTGTGATATAAATTGGCCTTTAAACAGAAAAATATTTCTAAAGTCAAATATGAAATTGCAGGATTCAAAGTTTTTTGTAGTAGTCTCAATCGGAGCCGCGCATTGTTGCCACTAACAGTTGCAACGCAGTTTGCCTCGCGGACAGTACTCTTGACGGATTACATGTGTTCAAGCCCATATCGACGGTTACTTACCACAAGAAAACAGCGGTACATATATAGGGTACCCGTTGGTATGAGGAACAGATTATGTTTTTTGAAACACATGTATATCATTATTGATATCGATATAATTGTCCTTTGTAAACAAATAAAATACTGATTTGTATAAAATCTTTATAGGTACTTATATAATCATTTGAATTAATCTTAACATCGAAGATATACTTATTTCTAAATAAGCTTAAAAATCTTATCAAAAGTTGAAAGTTGACAATCTCGGTGTATTTAAGTTATATTACAAAACTTTTGGAGTATATTATTCAACGAGTGATAAGGCGTTTAAAACATTGAAAACACAAAACCACTCGTCAAGTCTCCACGATCTAATGTCAGCAGTTGACACAAAACATTAGCACCCTTAATTAAATACTGACCATAACTGAAAACACTGACTGATAACTGATGTTATATGTTTTAAGGTAAATGCCGAATTTTCGAATTTTATGTAATTTTAAATATATAACCTTTATGAAATAAAGATATCAAAGGCATTTGCGTTTATTAATGACATGATTTTTAAATTTTTGAGTCTGTCGATATTTTACTAAGAGTGCTATATGTATGCAATGTAGGTATCGTTTATAAGAATTCTAGCAAAGGCAGAAGCGGTCGTTGTAAGTTGACTAAATGGTATTAATCGATACACAGATAAACTATTAGTAACAACAGTCATATAGTCAATTCTTCGTCTTCAAAGTACTGTTCATTCGAGCACAAACCGGTCTGGAGCACATTCTTTCGGCCATTAGAACTCGATGCGTAAAATATGTTAAATAAGAGAAGCATTTACAGGAATCAGCTAAATCTAATTAGAGAATGCTGCTGTCTTCTAAGGACACAATGTTCTTGTCCAATTCCGAGGAGGACAGCTTGTTGAAATGCTTCTTCTTGTCCTCTTTACCGTGGTGCTTCTTGTGACTTTTGTTCTGCTGAACACAAAGTAAACAGCTGTATAACAATTAGTAAAAAAAGGAATAAGATTGTCCACGTCTAAATTTAGTTAATTACTTTTAGAGTAGGAAAAAGCTGCGAGGCACACATACTTCGCCCAAGGAAGGATCAAGACTAAATAATACAAAAATAAGGTATTAACACCATCCAAGCAAAAAAATTATTCGAATGTGCCCATATCAGCTAGGTTAGGTTTTGCTAACAATATCTTTTGAATAAGATATGACTAAATCAAGCCCAACCGACATTGTTGCTTTCAATGGACGCGCTAACTCGCAAACGTCAAAAGCAACAAAGCGCGCCTGACCTTGCGGCGGCGGCGGCGAGCTCGGCGGCGGCGCTGGCGCGCGGGCTCGGCGGGCGCGGCGGGCGCGCTGGGAGAGTGTGCGCGACGGCTGTCCACGGGTGCCACGTACGTCAGCGCGTTCGCCTGCTAAGTCAGAGTCAAAGTCAAAATCAAAAATCTACCACTGGATTGAAAATTAAAATAAGTCAACAGTATATTTTTTTTTACTGCATAGGCTGCAGAGGTGACTCATTTTTATAAACGAGAAAGAGAAATGGACCAAGAATTGATCTTTCCATTTACATCGACAAAGAGACTGCGACACAATCGTTATGAACTTACCTTTCAACACGGCTTCAGTCTACATTTATCAATTTATTATGATATCGAGACTCCATTATTGTCATTGCATAAGTACTTGAAGTACCGCCGAACAGTTTTTTGATTATTATTACTCAGACACCGAGTAAATCGACGATTTATAAATATTTATTAGGTCAATGTTTCGTTAGTTCCTAAGTCTTCGTTGACCGCTTGCCAATGCTTCTTTCCTTAGGACCACTTACCATCATCTGAAACGATGGCTTGTCTACTTTCCTTTATTAATAATAAATGTCCGCCTATTGCAACAAGTAGGTAATTTATGACTTAATTGGATTCCCAGGCTATCTCAATATTTCTAGAGCAACGCACTGAACTATAGACTTGAAACTTGATGCAGATCGAATCACAAGAATATATGACCCAAGGAAAGATTTTGCTAACTTTCATTGCTGATCAACTCGTTCAAAGTATCTTTCTTATTAGCACTTCAAGAGACATTTATACTCGTATGTTCATGATTAGAGGAATCAATAACAACAAAACAGCCTGTAAATTCCCACTGCTGGGCTAAAGGCCTCCTCTCCCTTTGAGGAGAAGGCTTGGAACATATTCCACCACGCTGTTCCAATGCGGGTTGGTGGAATACATATGTGGCAGAATTTTTATGACATTTGTCACATGCAGGTTTCCTCACGATGTTTTCTTTCACCGCTGAGCACAAGATGAATTATAAAGACTAATTAAGCACATGAATCAGCGGTGCCTGCGTTTGAACCCGCAATCATCGGTTAAGATGCACGCGTTCTAACCACTGGGCGGCCATCTTGACTCATTAGAAGAATATGACGCATATATCGCGACTGAAGTCTCAACTAATACAAAATTGTGCTGATTTAGGTAAGGGGTCAATCGAGGGGATCAGAACCATACTTAACTGGCGGAGTAACATGGTATGTGAGGCACAAGAGTAGTATGGGTATTCTAGAAAACTCTAATAACATTGTATTGCTCCAACCAAGAGGGTACGTCAGGATATGCAGACATCCCGAAACCAGCGAGAACGAGAATCCGATGCTTACTAACCTTGGGTGCACCGGCTCGTCTCACGACGCTGTTGCTGGCGTCGCTGAAGTACCCGTTCAGGTTGGTGTCTTCGACAAACAGGGGCTGCTCGCTGGTGCCTTCGGTCGCGCTGCGCAGGTATTTGCTGCCGCGGTTCTTTACTGTGAACCTGACAGATTGAAAGTCAAGGCAAGTGGGCTTATTTAAAGGCAGCGTCGTACGCGATCACAAAGTCAAACGGTCCTTAGATTGAAATTGCCCTACCCTACCGGCGATAGAGGCTCGTGTAAGCTGTAGGTAGGTTCCACCCATTCAATTTTTTACCACCAAAATGATATAGGAAGGGTGAAAGGTGAACGAACTAGGTTTATGATAAAAATGAGATGAAAATGTTGGTCAATTGCGAGGCTACATAGTACTTTTCCAAACATGGTAGAGTACCCTATTCGTTATGTTTATTTTCTTACGTCATCTCGTAAACAAAGCCACATTGAACAGCTTTAATTTCAAATACCTTTTGTAGTGGTCGTTATCGTTGTTCGGTTTTTTCGGTTTCTCAAATTCGTCCTTGATATTTTCCTTATCTTCTTCTTTATGTAGCCGTTTGTCTGTTTCACCATCAGAGCTGGAATTCAAGTTACGGTAGGAACATTACAATATTATTTTCGGATTTGATCGTAATCGTATTAAACAACTGTACCGTTATTCGAAGCCTAATTATATATATGAGATATGCCATCGCTTCCGTTCCATTTTTCATCTCTTTTCTCCTTTCTTTTACCCTTTTCTGTCCCTTTCTTTCAATTTTACCACCACCACCACAGTGGCGCCATCTGAGTTAACAAGTTAATGGCGCTGACTATGCTCGTCATTACGTCGTTGTTTTTCGTTCCATAAGGTTCAAAAGTGAGAAATTTAAAAAGTATTGTTAATGTGATTATTCAAGTGCACACTATGTCCGAGGTACGTACCTAATAACTTTTAATGTTAACTATATTATTCTATGCAACAGTAAAATGAATTTATTATTTAAATAATTTCTTTGAATGTTATAATACTCACTTTGGATAAAAATACCGTTACAAACGTCTTTTTTATTATTAATTAAACGGATTTTTTCGTTCGTAATGTTTTTATTAATACCGTCATGCATTATAAAAATAAATATAAATTCTTTCTAGATTAGAATGAGTGAGACAATCAATCCAGTAAATTCAGATACAAATAAATCAGATTCATGCCGAAAAAGAAGGCATGAGAAACATCGTGATGATTCGAGCTCATCATCTTCTAGTAGTAGTTCGATGAGTGGTAGTTCAAATGATACTTCAAATTCAAAACGGCGTCGCCGGAATTAATCTAAAAGACATCGCAAAGATAAGAAATTAGACAGATTGTTTAAAGAGGTCAATTATCTTAAGAATCGATTGAATTATAATGAACATAATGAGGATTATTGTAGTTATCAAACACCTAGCTATATTGATGACAATGTAAGTCGTCAGCTATACGAAAACAATGATTGTAGTGATCCGGAACCCCATTATCGATTAGTACTAAATTAAAAGATCCCGAAATTTTACAAACATTCTCATCTTATCCAGATATTTTAAGAAATGTGCAATGTTTCGGCGATTCACAATGGCGAAATGTTAGGTATTCGGATGTGCAGAAAAATTATCGTCATTTCCCAGGTTTTTTCTGAATTGGAAGCAAATGAAGAACTAAAACAATACGATAATAATCGGTTCCTTATAAGTGCTGACAAAGCATACGGTTCCTTGAGCTTCGCTCTCATTAAACAAAAAGATGTGCTTGAGAAGGAGCTTCGAAGCTTTTTACTGTGGGTAAAAACATCCCCTGATTTATCATTTATTGAAATTAATATAAAAATTCAAGATATTTTTGTTACTGGTGATTTCTCCAAAATTTCTAAAGATGCCCTTCAGTTGGTCTGCGGCCACAGGGCAGAGATTATCCAGCAACGCAGAGAATCAATTTTAGCTTCTGTTAAGGACCCGTTACATAAAAGCACACTGCGCAGCATTCCACCGTCGTGTCAAAATCTTTTTGAAGCTGAAAAATTATTAACAGTATTGGATAAAGCAGGTGGTATACGTAAAGTGTTTTGGCAACGTACAAAAGATCGCGCTTCTGTACCGCAGACCGATCAAAATATTGCACCTCGTATGGCACCACAGCAAAATTCATTCGCTTCAGTCTCGAGAAGAGGTGGACATAGTCAAGTATCGAGGGCCATCCCTAACAAGCCCTTTCGGGGTAGGGGAAGGCAAATTACTACCCGACGTCAAGGTGAACCAACATACGAATATCGCCACGAACGTAAAAACTCTCCATCTTCCCACCGGGATAGGAGAGGTCGAACAAGAAAGTTTTGACTCACCGAGTCACTTTCGAGCTGCTCAGCTGACCAAATACCAAGTAAGATGGGCGAAAATGGGAGCTTCACCTTACATTCTGACCATTATTCCCGGTTACCATAACCCATTTGTCAAAAAGCTCCCACTATTTACACCAGACCTAAAAAGTTCCGGGCATGCGACTCCGGTTTCTGCGCAAATGACACAAATTATACAGAAGATGATTGTCGAAAACGTTCTATCTGTAGTTCCACCGTCACCCAGCTTCCTGTCACGTTTGTTTCTGGTACCAAAAGGAGACGGGACAATGAGGCCCATATTCAATCTCAAGACACTAAATCAGTATGTCCTGGCAACGCCATTCAATCTGATAAACATTCACAAAATACCAGGGTTCCTACAGCCGAACGACTGGCTAGTGAAAATAGATCTTTCACAAGCTTATTTTCACCTATCGATACACAGAGCACACAAGCGCTTTCTACGCCTCTTGTATCAGCAGCAAATTTTGGAAATGAACTGCCTACCCTTCGGGTTGAGTTCCGCGCCAAAAACATTTGCAGCCCTGAGCAATTGGATGGCTCAATATCTGCGTCAAAAACGGATACGTCAAATAGTATACTTGGACGACTATTTAATTGCCAACAGAGACCTGTCAACCTTGAAACAGCACGCGACAATAACGACAAATTTTCTAGAGTATCTGGGATGGATGATAAATTACTAAAAGTCTGTTCTGGTTCCCAGAAAGACTATAGAATACTTAGGCATTCTATGGGACCCATGGCAAAATCGAAAAATGCTTCGTTGTTCCGCTGGGCGGGCTGAATTATCGACAGCTTCAGAAATTAGTAATAACATATCTCAGATGGGAAGTAAAGAGTTTCAAACTAAACAACGAATCACTAGCAGAACTTCAGTGGTGGCTTCAGCACCTTCGAGATTGCTCCGTAATTCACGAGCCTCATCCGACCCACTACATGGTTACCGACGCTTCAGACCAAGGCTGGGGAGCGAGGATAAACAATGTAAATCTCTCCGGTGTGTGGTCGAAAACGGAAGAGAAGTTACACTGCAATCACAAAGAATTACTAGCCATACTCAGAGCGTTCGAAGAGTACAGTCCGAACCTACATTACGCATCTGTTCATCTACAATGCGACTACAAAACCGCTGTTGCATACTTACGCAACGAGGGCGGAACGAAATCACAAACCCTTCTGGATCTGACATACAAAATATTTCATCTTTTACACAATTGGGATATAAGCCTGACGATCCATCATATTCCCGGCATATACAACGCGGAGGCAGATCGACTGTCACGATTTTTCGTTTTTGATACCCAAAGTTTTACAACATTTGCATCAATGTCAGGGTATATTCCTCATTGTAGCACCGAGATGGGAAAAGGTATTTTGGAGGGCCGATCTAAAAAGTCGAGCAATTGCAGCTCCTTGGACAATACGGAACCTTTCACAAGTGTTGATAGACATATCGACAGGCCTTCCTCCGCAGAATGTATCGAAGATGGTGCTGGAGGTTTGGAAATGTGGGGGTGGAATGAACAATTAAAGGGATGGTCACCCGAACAGAGAAAACTTTTAATGGATAGTTGGCGTCCCTCGACTCTAAAGTCTTATAAAACTGCATGGTCACGATGGGTAAAATGGGCTAATGATAATAATATAATTGTTAACAAACCTACTGGATCGGATTTAGCACGTTTTTTATGTGATCTACACTATAAAGAAAAGTTTTCTTATAGCACAATATTGTCACATAAATCTGTCGTGTCAACCTTATGCGACTTGGAATCATCGGAGCGTCTTAGTAGCCATCCGCTAGTGAAACGAATGTTAAAATCCATTTCACTATCAAAACCTTCGCCACCAAAACCACCGATTTGGGATGTTGAGATTGTTTTTAATCATATCTCCTTGTTAGACACGGAAACAGGGAGCTTATATGAAATATCAAAAATTACTGCTGCTATTCTTTTAATGTACTCTGGAAGACGGTTACATGATTTAACTTTATAACGAATTAATTCTAATGATTGTGTGTTGTCAGATGACTATATTATTTTGTGGCCAGCATTCGATTCAAAAAACAGACTCCATTAATTATCGCCAGTTGGGTTGGAGATTAAATATTAATAAAGATAATAAAAATTTAGACCCTGTTCATTGGATTAACCGTTTAATCATGATTGGGCGTGATAGAAGAAAAGCTTCCAATAGCGAAAATCTATTTATTTCAACCTGTGGTAAGCCTAGACCTGCCACTAGGTCTGTAATTGGTTGTTGGATCAAGAATCTCCTTAAAGAAGCTGGTGTCATGGCATCGGCTGGTAGTTTTAGAGCCGCGGTAGCCTCCAAAAGTTGGCTCGAAAATATCCCCATCGAGGATATACTTGCTCGAGGCAATTGGAGATCAGAAAAAACTTTTAAGCAGTTCTATTGTCGACAAATTCTTCCTAATACAAGAGTTTCTGATCACCCAATACAGAATTTGTTTACGCCCGTAAGAACATAACTGTTACATGAGCTAATTACTGTTATTAATCATTTATTATTATCATATTATTATGTTTATTAGTTCTGTTAAGAGTTAAGAAATTAATAATAATAAATTATTAAAATTTATTGTTACTGTAATTTTTTCAAAATAAAATTTACTAATTGGAGTATAAATTGTCTTTAAATTGTTGCTAATGTTATTTGCTATAGTCACATTACGTCGACCACCACCACCAGGCGATAACAAACACGTCTCATATATATAATTAGGCTTCGAATAACGGTACAGTTGTTTAATAACGACGTTTTACCTGCAAATAAAACGTATATTAAACATATTTACCTTATTCGAAGCCTAATACTTTAATTCTGCCTGGTGGCAAACAATAGACGTAATGACAAGCAAAGTCAGCGCCATTAACTTGTTAACACAGATGGCGCCACTGTGGTGGTGGTGGTAAAATTGAAAGAAAGGGACAGAAAAGGGTAAAAGAAAGGAGAAAAGAGATGAAAAATGGAACGGAAGCGGTGGCATATCTTATATATATAATTAGGCTTCGAATAACGGTAAGTATGATTAATATACGTTTTATTTGCAGGTAAAACGTCGTTATTATTACTAGTCGATTTTTGACCGCGACATGATAAAACAACAGGAAAAATTAAAATAGACATAATTGGAATATAATATACGACTTTTAAATATATAACGAACGTCGCAAAACTTTATCATATCATTGGAATATTTCAAATTTCAAATTCAAATTGATCACCAATTTTTTCACCAAACAACATGTTTAATTTTCATGTTGAATTAAAGTGCAACTTCCTAAAATATTTGACGTTTTTCATTATTGAAAAAAACTATATATTGCTCTTTAAATTACTCGCGAACTAAACCCAAAAAAGTTCCCTTCCAATCGATGTTATATGTAGATTGATTGGGAGGTATCCGTAAAATTGTACGTGTTTAATTTTATTGGTAAACAAGAAAATCTCTTTATCTTTTTTTTGGCAATATTGAAACAACGAGTCCAAATTAACAGTTTTTTTATCCTATAAGGGGCAAACCAGCAGTAAGCTCATCTGATGGAAAGTGATTACCACCGCCATGAAGGTCCTTTGCATAATCAAATAACACTTATATATCATAATGAAATAAACGCAATTTTTACAGAACAGCGATAAAGCAAGCAATGTGTGCTGTGTACTGACCGTTTCTCGGAGCTGGACAGGTCGCTCTCGGGCAGCTTGTTGTGGACTTTCTCGGTCATCCTCTGCACGACGTTTTCAATATCCCTCATGCGGTTCCCGATCGCGTCCACCAGTGCCTGAAGACCTGATGACTTTTCCTTCTTTTCGTCTGGATTCTATAAGATTCACAAATACATAGAGTTCAGAAGAAATCGTTTTTTCCGTTTAACAAATTTTCTTTATATTACGTCCGCTGTTATAATCAATAGTCTAGGATAGATTACGTTAATATGGGCTATAAATTTGGAGTCACGAACATCAGGACTCGTATTCGAAAGGCTTTTTGTCAATTTGTTCTCTTCAGTAGCGTGGCTTTTGTAAAGATACTCCCATTAATGATCACGGTTTCGATACGCCATCAGTTGCACCATGTCAGTCACCATTTCAAGTCATAACACTGTTTACAAAGCGTTACCGTTTGTGGGTTGAATAAATGTGGAGGGCTACCTACTTAGAGAAACTGTTCTGTAACGTGAGAGACACTATAAGTAACAGTAAGAGGTTGTAGTAAGCAACTCACCCGTTGACTTTCAATATCCATCGCGGGGTCGTGCTCGTTCCATTGGTTTTGAGGAATTTCAGTCCAAACTACCTGAACATATGAAATAAGATGATTTTACAGTTAATTGAAACAATACGTCGTCGTGCAAGTAATATATTATATTTGAGTAAATAAAAAGGACAAGTCTGAGGCAGTAAGACAGGGCATATCGTCCTTGTAATAGAATCTCAACTATTCAGATACAAAAGAGCACAAGTGTGTAAAGTCCAGGCATGCAATTTTCACCTCTTATTCTTGCACGTAAAAGATCAACTTCGAGGCCTTTGAGAATTTGCCTTGATAAGAATTTCTAGACCCAAAATTCGAACCTGCAGCTTCACGATTCTTACCCGTTTACGTCAGCCACTAGACGACTTCTTGGAAAAGTTATATTGAGTGTTCATTGCATTGGTTCGGTATGAATTTGTTGTTAGAATTACCGAGGACAATATCAAAGCAGATAAAGTAATGAGTTTATGAAAGTTAAAATAGTGGAATAAAAGGTCTATCGTTGAAGCTTGAGGTATGTCGCCCTGGACATTGACGGACACCAAAACGTACAGAAATAACTTATTTGAGCAAAGACAAACAATGAGCGAGCAAAAACGGTAGAAATCGCTTCGAATCTTCTGGCCTTACTTCCCTTGATTTGGTACCAATCGATGGATAGATAATAAATCTTAAAGCTCTAATTCGAGATGGCAGTTTCGACTACTCAACATGGAGTGATCTAATCTGCCTTTAATAATTAAATTAAAAGTACCTAAAACATATTTAAATGTGGTCATTTCATAAATTAAGTCGACGATCGCTTTTGCTAGCCCTGCTGGTGCATCCATCACAAAAGTTTGTTGGTGCTCGTTATATTTGAAACAGAGAGAGACGCGTTTATTTACCTTGGGTTGTATGTTTTGAGTGACTCCAAACCCATCCATGGTTTTCTCGTCTGATGTGTCTTGTAGCTGGAATCATAAACTTGGATTAATTAAAGTATAATTTTGATTAATGTCAGGTGCAGTTCAATTACGGTTACTGAGGCAATAATTTGTAGTCATTAGTTAGAGCGCAGTACTTGTTGAAGTATGAGAACTTTTGTTAAAACAACTTTGGAATATTGACCTCAATAGATTTTGACTCTTTTTTGGAAAGTATTTTACTAAGTATAATTTTTACAGTTTAACTGACAATAATAGTGTTAATTAATGATTAACAGTATGGAACTGGAACTGTTATACTAGACGTCTATCTAAAGTTACAAATTAAGTTGTTAACTTCGCACTCGTCTTGGAGAGCTGTGAATGAACGGCTATAGAAACGCTTGCAACCTTATCGCCGGCCGGCGTGTCTTCGAAGTCCACTTCGTTGTGCTCTCGGTTCTCCTCCATGGCTTCAGACCTCGACTGTGGTTTCTTGACGCGTTTGTGCCTGAACATCAACGATAATTTGATAATTAGCTTAAGTATCGGTGTCCCTTTCAGAATGGTACCTTTAACTTTGTCTATCACTTTTGAGCAGCGTGGTGGAGTAAACGGTAAAGTAGATATGAGATGATTTCTAAGTAGTAGGACACCTACGAGCTGTCGCTAAGTTACATTAAACTAGTTAATTATTGTGGTATACACTAGTTGTACTCACCTCGTTTTATCACTTTTCTGTGAGTTTTCATCGTTTGAAGTGGAAAGAGCGATCTGAAAAATTATTTGAATTAGAAACATCTCAAGATTTTCCATTTTATATTCAACTTTATACCTATTTGTAAAATTTTTGTTTCGAAGTTCTAACACCAACTTCGTTAGTTCCAGTTAAACACGAATGCCATTGGTTTCACGTCGTCAAACAATTGTTTATTCCTGTAATACAGCGGTCGGCAAAACGCGCCTACCAAGAGGTTGCCGACCGCTGCTGTAAAGTATTTATTTATTTATTTATTAAAGAACCACCAACAAAATTACATGTGGATATTTTACATAAAAATTATCCATCCTTATGTTGCAATTATACATATAATTTCACTTAAAGGTAGTTACAGCTTGCATAAAGAGTAAAACTATACGAAAACATATAAGGCTAAAATTAAAACACAAACTAGGACTGTAAAGTCATATTTAAGTAGATATGAATTTACAAAACATAAGCTAGCCTTAGCAAGTAAGCCTTACATTCATTTTTAACGTAAGTTTCTGTAGACATATTTAAATATGAGTATGCGCAATTTTATCGCAGAATCATAATTTTTGTGTATAAGTCAATCATAAATTCAGAAAGCCATCCGAAGGATCGGTCAGATGGGAGCAGGCAGGTCGCGTACCACGATGTCGGGCGGCGGCGCGGCGCGCGGCGCGGGCTCGTCGCAGTCGGGCGCCGGCGTCACCTTTTTCGACGCTCGCAACATTTGCTCGGGCGACTTCTGCTCCACGTCCGGTTGTATTTCGTAAATGGGGCCCGTTGCGATGTTTCTGTAACATATGTACATATTGTTTCATTAGATTCAAAATCACTCCGACCAAAAATACAATATAGTGAGGAAAACTGCATGCCTTAAAATGCTATGCAAAATTCTATCACATGATGGAATGAAACACTTCTTTATAAAACCAGAAGAAAAAAAGCTGTGGTTTGACTGAAAGTGAACCTATCACGTCAATTTTTTTAACTGGAACATTCATTTGGGGAATCATTCTTAGTGTTATACGAACGCACGTGTATATAAACATAGCTACTAACTTATTTCCAAAATGTTCATCAGATGGAGGTGGTTTCTTCATCTTGTACATATGGCTCCAGGGCGCGGCCGGCAGCGTCTCCCACGGCTGGCCCAGCACCCTAGTCCACACCTCCCCCCGGACCACCACCAGACATCTTTACAAAACAAATATTACATTACAATTAAAGCAATTGTAACTTCTGAGAATAACTCAAAACAAATTGCTCGTGATAAATGTTATATTGTCCAGACAAAGAAATTATATGTTCTTTTAATATTTAAAATCAGGAAAATATAAAAGATGGAAATATGAAGATTTTTTAGAAAAATGACTTAATTCTTAAGAGTGCCTTATCGGTTTATTGAGATACCGTCGGTATTTTGTGTATTAGAGAATGTTTGTATGTTTGTTTTTGGATAAACTATGAAGTCGCAAACTTGGGGTCTGCCTCACAGAGGGTGTACTGAATCAAAACGTCTATCAATAAAATTACAGCCAAAAAGTATGAACTACATACACTGGTGAAAGGTGGGCTGGTTCATTTTTTGCCCAGAGGATCATAATTGCGATTCAACGGGGAAATGCTGCTAGCATTCTTGCCACCATTCCACGCGCTCAAGATTTAAACAGGAACTAGTTTTAGTTAATATTTGTATATATTTAAGCATTTAATGTTAATAATTCTTATGTTAATAAACTTTTGAAAGTATACTACATAATAAATACATTAGAAGTTAGTTGAAGGCGACTTACCTGAGCCGGGTGCAGCAGTACGGGAACTGCATGTTGGTATCCTCCACGACCTCCTCGCATTCTATTGCGGACTCGGGAGCTTCCACGCGCTTGCAACTGTTGTTCAAGTAACTTTAGTCTCATATTATATACGACAGATTAATCTGATGGAACAAAAAGTTGAGTGAAGTGTTTAATGGTTTTAATTGTGCATGTCCTTAGCAGTCGTACCTGATTTTAAATTGGCTCCAGTAGCCTGTAGCATGAATTATGGATTGGCATAAGTCATCATCCAAAATTAAAGATGTTTAATTATAAACAATCAGTGGCGGATTTACCAATAGGCTAGGTCGGCTGGAGCCTAGGGCGGCAGATTTAGAGGGGCGGCAAATTTAGCCCAAATTGTCTTTATCTTACAGTAATAAAAAAATCTTATATTTATACATATTACGTCCGTAATCCGTATACTCGTCACTACATAATGGGTTGTAAAAATAATCTAGTAACTGACAGAAATATCGCCTAGTTCATAATCATATTAATAATGGGAAAAAGCCGATGTAATAAGGACGATAGAACACAAATCATAAATATTCATTTTCAGAATAAATTGTGTTATTGAATTAAACAAACGTGTCAAATTTTAAAAGTCAGTTTGGGCGGCAAAAATCCGCTGAAAAATCAAAAGTTTTTAAAATCAGTGTTAATTTTTCAGGCTATCTTAATTAGCCGTTCGATTAACAGCCTAGCCTTTCAACTAACGCCCTGAGTGACATTCAGTCAATGTCAATGTCAATTTGTCGTTCATATAATAAGATAATTTGCTTCAGACTGCCCCACTATTTAGACACTAATGAATTCTTACAAGATTTCCGACAAACTTAGCGGTGACTCCTATTTACTAACACACAGTGTGTTAGAGTCGAGATGGCCCAGTGGTTAGAACGCGTGCATCTTAACCGATGATTGCGGGTTCAAACCCAGGCAAGCACCGCGGTTTCATGTGCTTAATTTGTCTTTATAATTCATCTCGTGCTCAGCAGTGAAGGAAAACATCGTGAGGAAACCTGCATGTGATAAATTTCATAGAAATTCTGCCACATGTGTATTCCACCAACTCGCATTGGAACAGCGTGGTGGAATATGTTCCAAAACTTCTCCTCAAAGAGAGAGGAGGCCTTTAGCCCAGCAGTGGGAATTTACAGGCTGTTGTTGTTGTTGTTATGTGTTCTGGTGTAGTGTGTGGTGAGTGCCGAAGTCGTGTAGTCGCGACTCACCCCACGGTGTAGATGGCGAGGTTGCGCCCTCCCGGCTGGCAGCGGTGCCGAGAGCACGAGTACGCGTCCGCCCACTCCGTGTACGCCGCGTGCTTCGTCATCGTCCGGGGATCCGTGCAAACTGGCCGTTTCAAATAATCACACATTCATATCTTGGACAATTGGATTTCACATTTCATTGTCAATAATAATTACATATAAAGAAACAAAGTGAAAAAACTATATATATCGCAAACCTTACTATTTCACGTGATCAAGATCTATATTAACTACTGAAATACCAGCCGGTTATTCTGGCGAGAATCTACATTCCGAACCGGAGGTAGCTTCACTTAAAATAGTTGATAAATGAAGATTCAAAAAGCTTGTAAAGGCCTACTTGAATAAAGTATATTTTCATTTGATTGATATTGGATAGTATCTATTTATGTGTATTATTAACTCACACTGGTCCTTGTAAGATTCTGTCGCCGGACCGGCCGTTACGCCGGCTGTTAAGCATAGCACACTTATAAATTTAAACATTTTAAGCCAAGCAGCGTCACATAAGTCTCAGCGCTCTCTATCCGGCAGGTTTTTCCGCAATGTAAAAATGTCAATAGCGTTCACACAATGCAAGGCGCGCGGCGGTACTGTCGCGGAAGAAATGAGCTCAATTTTAATTGTGTTTTTAATTTTGTAACACCATATGTTACAAAATAAGTCCTTGCACTGTATCTATATGTCTGTCTGAACGGATAATCTCAAACCCATCCAACGGATAATTCATTTTCATCACACATCGGTGGCAAACGAGCAGGAGACTCATCTGACGGAAAGTGACTTCCACCACCCAAAACACTGACAAAAAGCAGGTTTGAAGGACGTTGCGGCCACTTGGTCGTAGGCGGTTACAGCCCATAGTCATTGGTGCTGTAGAAATTATTAATTGTTCGTGATACCAATATGATAACCAATATGTCTGCAACTTTGGCAATTGAGATGTTATGTCCCTTGTGCCTGTAGTTACACTGAGTCACGCATCCTTCAAACAGGAACTCAACAATATCAAGTTTTGTTGCATGAGTGGCACCTACGAGGTTCTTCAGGTACAAGTAAATAAATGAGTAGTAATAGTAGCTAGCAAAAATCCGATGAACGTCGCTTATGTACACACTGGTATACCAACTGTCATGGCAATCGGACGATATAGAAGTTATTGCCATCTACAACTACAACTACTACAACTGCTAGTTACAACGTTGATTAAAAACGTTTTCCATGAAAAGATAATAAAAAAGCGTGCAGCTAATACTTGTTAACTTCCACACAGGATAATTACATACACATATAATTGTATTTAACCAACATAACTTATGTTGAAACTACTGAGTTTCTTGTCGGATCGTCTCGATAGAATATAAATATTTTGATTTATATTTCAGATTATATTTCAGTTTGTTAAATGACAATTCAAAAGGACGTGTAAAATAGTCGACTTATATAAAATCCGTTTTTGAACAGTACAGCGGTGTCGAAGTATTAATTCAAAAAGATATACTAAATAATGTTAGTGATATTAATTTATTAGAGCTTTAAACAATAAACAAGTGCACAGTTAATGTTTAGCGTTTCTTCGTAACGATACATCTTATGTTCACATCGTTAAGGAGTTTTGTTTAAAAATAAACCACAAACACACGTCCGGAGAAGTTGTAAAGATTGCCATGAGAGATTAACTACTTTAACCGATTACGACGCCATAAAGTCGGTTATGGTTTAGCGCCTTATTAAACTTATTATAGTTAGAATATACTTAACTAGCGACCCACGGGTGCAATACTGATACTGAATATACCACAGAATTTGTTTATTTACGACATCATATTAGAAACTTCCAAAAATACCAGTGTTTCTTTACTATATTGTCCGTGTATATGAAAAACTTCCTCTCAAAACAATCTATCTATTAAAAAAAAAACATATCAAAATCCGATACGTAATTTTAAAGATCTAAGTGTACACAGGGATAGAAAACGGTAGGCGACTTTGTTTGTGTAATGATGATGATGATAACTGTAGTTTGGAAGCCTGTAAAGGTGGGGTCACCCCTCGAGGCGTTACAGAAACATGCGCAAGCCATCCAGTGATGCCCCTTGAAGAGACGGAATGGGCATTCCGGAAAGCTGAGGCACACCAGGGGCTCCGGCGAGTCCCACATATCTCCATTTCAAATTATAGCCTGTGTTGTTCTCAAATTAACGGCTGCGCGTGAAATATCCTCAACCCTGATCTTATTTACTTAAATGCTTAAGCGGAGATGTTTGATTACGTAATCTTTGTATAAAGTAAAGTAACAGCCTGTAAATTACCCACTGCTGGGCTAAGGCCTAAGGTTGAAAAGAGGGTGTGGAAAATATTCCACCATGCTGTTCCAATGCGGGTTGGTGGAACGCACATGTGGCAGAATTTCGATGAAATTAGATACATGCGCCGCCGAGCTCCAGATTAATTTTAAACACAAATTAAGCACATAATTTTTTTTAAATTTAAAAAAAAGAAAAAAAATTATATAACTTTGTAGAGCTCGATATATAATTATCGAAACCATCAATAATGTCTATATTCTGTTACTTCGCTGATAACACAATGTTTATCAACAGCTATTAATTATATCTTCTTACGATGTTATATATTGATATTTTTATGTATTATATTGAATATATAAGAATTGTTTACATTTAGGACACGAATTAATACAATATTGAATTGAATTGATGTATGCGAAGCTGAGGACCTTCTTTATTAACTTTTTTCCTACAGGAATGCATCAAACTGTTCCGCAGGTTATTGTGCCTTTTAAAATGTAATGCCGCAACACTAGAATAAAAAAAATCAAAATCAAAATAAACGTTGTTCAAGTGGGCTTTTACAAGCACTTTTGAATCGTCATTTAACAATTAAGTGAACCTACCACCGGTTCAGAAAGTAGATTCTACCAAGAAGAACCGGCTAGAACCTCAGTAGTTACTATTGATGTAAGCCGTTATTATCGAAATTATTGTCAAAACGGTACAGCGGATAGAACACGACTTTTTTAAGCGATTTCAGGTTCCAAAATGATCCAGAGTGCCTATATTTTAATACTTAGATATATTTTCCATGTATCAATTGACAGGTACCTAGTCCGACACCTGTCATATCATACCGACAACTGTCATATCTGTGATTGCGTCGACTAAGAGGTTCGATCTTTCCAACTCCAAGGAAGCGCAGACTTCAGTATTTGTTAGTGATTTGAACTTAATATCTTTACGCGTTCCTGAGAAATAGTCCTTGGAGGTCAGACAACAAAGTGATAATATATGGTTACTTTTTTAATATGTTCCAAGCTCGTACTTGAGAAGCCTTTGGTTTTACACTCAACCTCTTTCTATAAGAGTAGGGAACAGAGGAGAAATACATGTATTTACGCACACACATAAACGCAGTTATTATTGCCGGTGTATTGATTACTCGTGACTGTCTATCGTGAAATTTGGTAATCTTTATTATTTGTAAATGAAATTAAATATTACCTAAACCATATCTGATAAGCGCCAGAGTCCTCCCGAAGCATTGAACTTGGCCCCCATACCGATAACATATCTCACCACGTATCATGGCCACTCATGGTAAATCCTGAAGTTCATCGCTTTCTTTATCGGGAATGTACTATATATCTTATATCTGTGGTTTTTAAAGATACATTTTTTGAATGTATCCGTCTGTTTGTGAATATTCTGTGAATGTGATCGATCGTATGAAAACCATGAAGTATAATTGGTTTAGCTTTATAAAATACCACTTATTAATTATCCTGGACCTGGCGATGTCCAAAATTTTGGACCTGGTCAGGTCTAGTTAACCGAAGAAACTAGTCTCCTTTTATCGGTGAAACTGTTTTTAGTAATTTCATGGTCTCGACCTTCCAAATATTTCGGACTTTAAAAACAAAGTGGCTATACTTCGAAGTTGCACGCTTCGCGCTTCCTTTTCCAATGTAGCCTTGATGACTTTTAATATACTAAAGACCATTCCAATGATAGTAGAGAAAATATACACAAACCCTAGATTTATGTATTTCATGCGATAGCTAACAAGTGAGCATTATTGTGCACTACTAAGAGCTTATGATTAATATATCTTTATTCATGTTATCGAGTTAAAGAGTACAGAGGTTGGTATCCGAAAAGGATGCCGTCATCTCTGATCCTATATTTATCACCATTTTATCGAGGTTCATTAAGATTATTATTTTATCAAAGATAAAGTAACATAGGTAAAGTAAAGTAACTGCCTTTAAATTTCCCACTGCTGGGATAAGGCCTCCTCTTTCATTAAAGAGAGGATTTGGAACATATTCCACCACGCTGGTCCAATGCGGGTTTGTGAAATGCACATGTGGCAGAATTTCGATGAAATTAAACACATGCAGGTTTCCTCACGATGTTTTCCTTCACCGCCAAGCATGAGAAGAATTATAAACACAAATTAAGCACATACGAGTATATATAGTGGTGCTTGCCTGGATTTGAACCGACAATCATCCCAAGGGGGATATCTCAGCTCAACAATAACAACATAGGTAAACTTTAGAACAATTGTCTATATTCTTTTCTCACCATAAAAGGAAATAAGTGACATAAAAAACATTTTACAGCAAATTGTTGACATCAATGGTCGAGCTTGATAAATCTATAGATTTACAGACAGAGATGACGGCACCCTCTCGGGAGACCACCCTCTGTACTCTTTTTCAGTTTCATGATTGAGGGAGTTATTGTAATTACAGGTACACACATATAGGATCTTAAAACCATTAATTGGTGATGCATCGATATTATTGCTACGGCTACAATATACGGTACTTGTGCAGGCGGCTCACTTTTTGCAGTGGCCGTGTCTATGGAGGAAGTTTGACGTCAGGTGCAAGAACGGACTCTTCACATCAAACAGTTTGTTTGGTCTGTCTTCCGAAAATAAATTAATTCAATATCCCGACGGCCGGAGACGCGTGTTTTATCCGCTCGTATTTCGTAAATAGATAACGTATCAAATAAATATATAATGTGGACGTAACGGGAATCCAGTCAAAAGTCAATCTTTGGACAAAATGGACGTTATTGGAGCCCTCGTCTGTTTCGTGTTGGTGAGTAATTTCACATACACACAATTGAATCTATAATTAAGGTTTTTTTTTTATAATATCTAACTGAAAAAACTAAACCAAGATGCAGCGCGATTCGGAGAAGATTTGAGCATAAAATATTCTATAAGTACCGGCTCTTAGTTTCAAACTTAGACTGTTGACGAAACAAACTATCATTAATAATATAATAACTGCCTTATTAACATTGTGTTGTTAAATAGTGTTGTATCATGATCTTTTGAATGTCAAATATTGCTGACAATAATCCCCTAGTATATTTGATATAATCAGTATTATTATAATTCTCCTTATTAAATACTCACCGGAGCGGATCACAGTCACTAAGTTTTATTGACTTATGTCACATATTTTAGTGTAAATACTTTTTAAATTGCTGTAGAATCATCATTACATAGCACAAAACAAAGTCGCCAACCGCCGTCTGTCCCTGTGTCTGCTTATCTTGACTTTGATGCGGTTATTTTAATACATAGATCCGTTGTCTTAGAAACGTTAGAGATGTCTATTTTTAACTGAGAGTAGTTATGAGGACCCGTGGCGAGGTACCTTCATTACTTCGGACGCGAATTACCATTTCAAGATCTATTTTGTAGACACTGAACGAAAGGAACTCTCTTTCCGTCTACCTATCCTAACGTTTTCCTCTAATCAATTAAATAGTTTATTATTATATTTTTGTACTAATTACATGTACATGTACGATACGCGGTCGGTCTCCTTCATTTTGCATTTTTCATCGTTGCCGATGTGCTTTTCTGTATGAAATAACTTCGCATTTTCACTGATTTACGTTAATACACAATTGTGATGCTGAATATGCCCTTGAAGTGTTATGATTTTATAGTCAATATCGTGTACACATTTTCATATTTCAAATAACAATTTCTCGGTCGAATCTACTTTCCGAACCGGTGGTAGCTTCACTTAATTGTGCCATAGAAGGGCGGTCTGTCAAACAGGCCAGCTAAATGTCAATTAATCCAAGGAAGTGAGAGGTTGTCTCTTGTACTTTTAGTAGCATTTACTCACCTTTCAAGCCAAAACACAACAATACTTTAACAATCTGAGCATTGCTGCTTGGATAATAGATAATGTAGATATAGCAGGTGGTACCTTCCAGGTTTGCTCAAAATACTACCACCAAGAGAATGATTGTACAGTGATGCATTATGAAGTTAAAATGAATTTCGGACGGGGAAGATCACCACGAGAATAGAACGTGGTTCCTGGCTAGGCATATTTAATAATATTCATGAATATTTTCATTAATTAAATTAATAATTTAAGTACGCTCTGTACTATTGTGTTTTGAATACGGATACATTGTTTGGTTCGACCTAATTCGCAAACGTACACGTCAGCGTTACCGAAGTGACGCCAGTGTCGTTTATCATGACGTCACAATATACATAATATGTAATAAAATGAAAATAATCAAGTTTACTGCACTAGTTACTTTTTAATGCAATTTCTTTTTAATAATTTTGACCGATTTGTTTTATTAGCAAAACCCACTGACGCGTGAAAGTTCTGCCCGTGACTGTAATTTATTGTTTACTTTATAATAGTAACTGCTCCTCTCCCTTCATGGAAAAGGTTAGGAGCATATTCCACCACGCTGCTCCAATTCGGGCTAGTGGATTCACATTGAAATTAGTCACATATAAGTTTTCTTACGATGTTTTCCTCCACCGCCGAGCTTGAGATGAAAATTCAGTGGTGTTGCCTGGGTTTGTACCCGCAATCATCGGTTAAGACGAGTTCTAACCACTCAGCTCAATTAACTGGTTTTGATTGTCTATGATTTACCTTGACTTCTTGAAGTGAAAACTTATCGCCGGGAAGTCAGGGACGCGCGACGCGATCGTAACCTCTACATACATATATTTACATCCGAAATGTTTGTGTTTTGAGGCAGCGGATGTGCTGCTCCGTTTCCTTGCTGTTGGTGGCCATCGCAGGGGTTTTTAGTGAGTACAATCTTACATAACCCGACATAAGGAGTCGGGTATCTATGCAAACTTACCCTGCGTCAACAAAAAAAAAAGGCATCAGCACAGAAAAAAACACATAACATTTTGTATATCAAAATAAACAAAATCATGATAAATATTTTTTTATCGGATACGGAGTTTTAAAACATCCCTGACTTTCACTAATACGCGGTAGGTATATACAATGTAATTGTACGAATTATTGTTTAATTAAAATTTTATTTATATTTGAGCTCTGGCCCCACAATGTGTTTCGAATTCGAATTATTGCTTAGTGTCAATAAAAGTGGAAACCAGACCAGTGGCAGTCGCGATGTTGCGATGGTCGCCTGCTGTCGCTGGTTATTCTGTCGTGTAATTCGGTATGAAAAACAAAAGGAAAACAACAGGGGACAGATGCTCTCGTGCGTCAGAGGTCCCACAACAATCGTCTAAATGAAAAAGTACTCTAACATCTGAGGATTACTTGCCAAATCCTCTGCGTATCCACAATTCAGTCTAAGTATATTCGGCGTGAAGGTCTTGACTTGACCTTCCCCTAATCGTAACCCAGCGTCAGATACGAGCTCAGTGACCCCAAACAGATAGGAGACACTGAATGGGTGGTTCATTTCTTCGTCGTAAGTAGTCCTCGAGTGGAGAGAGGACAAATAAAAACACGTTATAAAAACAAGCGAAGGTTTTGTTTTTTATTTAATGAGTGTTTGCACCGAACACACAGGTATCTTGTTTATTATCAACGCATTTTTATACTGAATTGGTTCAGGTATATTTCCGTTGTTACCAATTATTTTTTTTATGGAATAGGTTGGCAGACTAGCATATGGGCCACCTGATGGTAACGGTAAATGGAACTATTCCTTATATCGTCAATGCGAACATCACCAACTTTGGGAACTGATGCTATGTCCCTTGTGCCTGTAGTTACACTGGCTCACTCACCGTTCAAACCGGAACACAACAATACTACGTACTGTTGTTTAGCGATTGAATATCTGATGAGTGGGTGGTACCTACCCAGGCGGGCTTGCACAAAGCCCTACCACCAAGTAAAATGTGTTTGTTTATTGTTATTTCTATGAATTGTTGATTGTCGTTTTGACGTTACTTTGTGGCAACGCTACAGGTCTTGAATTTGATTTTATTTTACAAAATAAAGCAGTCCGGTCTATACATAATCTTGATGCTAGGTAGTTCGAGGAGATATAACAAAGAAGGAATACTCACAGTTGCTTCAAAATATTAAAAATTGTAATAATAGTGTATGTTGGTAACAGTGAACATTGGTTACTTTGATAGATTAAGTGATTGTTATTGTATGTTCAATAGTACATACACGAGAAGTAAGGACAAGTTAATAACGCCAATAAATCCTGCTCTGGACGAGTTATTCGTTTCTATATTAAAATTCTGCCGTTATTTTTATAAAATATGTATATTCCGAGGAATTTCCTCAGGGGTGACACATTTAACGGCCGGTTTTTTCTCCAGCAATTAATATTTTAAAGTTAATTAAATCACACGAAACAGCCGTGTAGAATATCACAGATGGACAAATAGCTCCCCCTAGACGAAAGTTGGAGGACCTTATTCCATTACGCTAAACACCAGATACCAAATATTATCCCATCCATTCAGGCGTCCTCACGATGTTATCCTTCCCTGCTCAACAAATGAATTAAGTTCCAAATCAGTGGCGAAAGCACGAGTTTGAAGCAACATAGAAACCCACCCACACCTTGGTTTTTATAATAAATAGGAAGATGGACGAGCAAATGGGCCACCAGAGGGCAAGGGGAACTAAGGTATTAGATATATATGAAATAATGTTCACTCTTGGTCTGTTACACCCTCACTGAGGACTGCTGTTTGGCGGTAGAATATACGGTACCTACCCAGATGGGCTTGCAAAGCCCTACCATAGAGTAACAACGTCACATCTAGTTTGTTAATAATAATTTATACATGAAAGTGAAAGTCATAATCTGCCATTATTAATATTCGTAGTCAGAGCGCTAAGGATGCTCGCTCTCGTCGGGCGCGTGCCAATATAAAATCGTGTTTTGTTGGTCGCTCTACATTGTGCACAGCGCTTGCGATTGCGGCTGATAACAGTCGCGTTGTTTACATAAATAACGCACACCGAGCAATGGAGTGTTTACTGTAGTGTGAAGACGCTCTTACAAGGTTAGTGATAGCCAAAATATATTTTCACTTATTTTTCTCACTAATACTATAAATGCTAACTGAAATTTGATTGAAGCATAAATTATATTCTGGAAAAACATGCGAGTCATTTTTTTAATTCAATTTATATCTATATATATGTTATGTTATGTTTGTATATATTTTTTAGTTTATTGTACCTAAGACTTACAAAACACGCATACTTTAATTCGAAATGATTTATAGGCGGTGATTCGTTAAACAATGTTTCATCTTCGGAAAGTCAAATTAATAAACATACAGAGATAAATCGGTTATTTAAAAATAATCATCGTCTACATTTGATAGAACGCGAAAAGATAAAAGTAAAAATAAAACTACGCAAACATACTTAAATTCTACTTAAATAAACAAAACAGAATAAAACTGTGAAATAAACGATTTTTGATATATGACGACCTCTGTGGTCGAGCGGTGTGTACGTCGGTTTTCATTGGTACGCCACTCCCGAACGTACGAGGTCCCGGGTTCGATTCCCGGCCGAGTCGATGTCGATTACCATTAGTTTCCTATGTAGTCTTGGTTCTGGGTGTTTGTGGTACCGTCGTTACTTCTGATCTTCCATAACACAAGTGCTTAAGTTACTTACATAGGGATCAGAGTAATGTATGTGATGTTGTCTCATATTTAAAAAAAAAAAGATATTTTTTTTTAGCTATTGTACCAGCTCGTTGGCTGAGTTTGAACAGCTACCCCTAAGTAGTTAGTAGTAGTGTGAACCAGCTCATTAGGTATCTTTTTATGTTATGTTTTTGGTATCTCTAATTGACCTTTCAAAACCCAGTTCAATTTATTTTTGTATAAACTCTTGCTGTTTAAGCGTGAATCACGATTAATTTAGTTGATAATAAGCTGATGTTGTTTTGAAGAAAGTATTCATGAGATTCGAAGTCGCTACTAGTTAGAACATCTTTACCGATCACTGATTTGTCATGTACTTACTTAACTATTTTTTATAAATACGACCTCCGCCGTCGGTTGCGACCGCGCCGGTTATTGTGAAGTTTATCGATACATTTATTATGTAGTTCATATTATTAGCAACGCTTCCCGACTTCGCAAGGGTGCAATACTGATACTAAATATTCTACATTATTTGTTTATTTACAACAATACATTAGATACTTCTAAAATTATCAGTTCTTTACTATATTATCCATGTATTATATACAAAAACCTTCCTTATAAGACGCCAAATCTTTTGTGATAAGCTGTTTTTTTGTAATGTTGGAGAATGTAACAGTATTTTGTCCACACCTGATTCTGTCTCGGCAAAGAAATTGTACAAATTGATTGAAAGTGTACAAAGAAGCTAAATTAATATAAACGTTTAATAACAGGGCGATATGGTCGCAGTAGCGACAAACCTCTTAATTAAAGAAAAAAAACCTTCCTCTCGAATCACTCTGAAAACTGATTTTGATGCGGTTTTTTTTTTAATAGAAATATTAAAAAAAAACCGCATCAAAATCAGTTGTGTTATTTTAAAGATCTAAGTGTATATAGAGGTAGACAGCGGTAAGAGACTGTTTTATGCTATGTAACGATAATAATGTAATGAAGGTGACGCTAATCAGTTAGGGTCATTGAACCGCGCGACGATTTCAGTAACAGCTGTTTTAAAACCTGGGTGAAAATTCTACTAACATGTAATGGTGATGAGTTGATTCCATTCAGATCCGAATTCTATAATTCCTTACAAAAATAAACCCCAGCTGAATGGTAGTTGAGGGATAATTCTACATGTTCGTTTACGATGCAACCCCAATCAGAGTTGACACCCTTTTCCATATTTCGTCTGTCTTCAACCCGATGTTCAGTGGTAAGGCAGAGTCGCCCGTGTGAAGGACCTCTGTAGAGTTACAAATAGCCAATGCTGAATCTGAGTAACTGTTTATCTGTCTCTTGAATCTGTATTTTGGCTCGTAATTAT
This sequence comes from Vanessa cardui, assembly GCF_905220365.1. NCBI lineage: Eukaryota > Metazoa > Arthropoda > Insecta > Lepidoptera > Nymphalidae > Vanessa > Vanessa cardui. The sequence continues at coordinate 199,498 of NC_061149.1, read as the reverse complement.
CTACAGCATCGAAGTAAGATCGGAAGGACATCCCCTCCGAATGGACATCACCCGCTATCCGGCTAAAATTTAAAGGGCAAAACGCCCACCAGAAAGTACACGATTAAAAATGTGTCGATATCGTATTGCTGCATTTACTGCTGCTGCTAAACTCTGCTATATTACTATACAAAGATTGATCTAGATACCTACAACAACAGCCTGTAAATTTCCCACTGCTGGGATAAGGCCTCCTCTCCCTTTGAATAGAAGATTCGAAACATATTCCACCACGCTGTATCAATGCGGGTATATGGAACACACGTGTGGAATTTCTATGAAATTAAGACACGTCATGTAGTTTTCCTCACGATATTTTCCTTCACCGCCGAGCACGAGATAAACAATTAAGCACATGAATATTCAGTGGTGCTTGCCTGGATGTGAACCAGCAATCATTGGTTAAGTCGCACGCGTTCTAACCACTGGACCATCTTGGTTCTCACTATTCAGCATTGCTCCTTATAACTATATTTATTTTTACTTTCAAGGTTCTGTTTTTACTTCTTTAAGTTTTACCTTATGGCTTATAATCGCTTGAAGTACTGCCGGAAGCATTAGCAAGAACAATATGCAGTATTAACTCAATTGAGAATGGCCAGGTACAAATACATTACTGTAATTATACTGTACCAAAATGTTTTTGTATATTTAAGTGTATATACCTATTTAAGTATATTTTTAGGCTACTATAAGATTTATAAGAGATGAGATGGTAAAATGTACCGAATATATCAAAACATCGCGGCGGACGGTAGAACAAATATAATCAAAATATTCATCGTTCGAGTAGGCTCATAATAGCACTTTGGATCATCATGTTACAGTATTGAGTTAAATGTAACGCTACAACCGGTTCGGTAAGTCGCTTCCACCGAAAAGAACCGGCAAGAAACTCATTGATTACTTTTGCACCATATTAATTACAGACTATGTGATTAAAGCACAATTAAATTTATATATATCCTGTCTACGTATCAACAAACACTAAGTCCGCGCTTTTTTATCTTTAATAGAGATTAGAAGAATATAAAAAGGATCAGGACATATTAAATTGTTAATTAACTTAATATTTTCCTTTAAAACAGATGTCAACAGCGCTCGCGAGTGTGCCGAAATACAAACTGAATAATGGAAGGGAGATACCGGCTATCGCCTTGGGGACTTTCCTGGGGTTTGACGAGGTGAGTTACAGTCTTCATATCTCCTTACAGAATATATTACGACACTAATTTCGTATTTTTCTCAAAATTACCTATAATTTTATAATGTTTTATAACATTAAAAACGAAATTTTTGACACATGAAGAATTATGCCGCCATTTTATATTTGAGTTATTACTGTATTTTTTTTTAAATTGAAAAATAAGTCAGTTGTAATAAAAGTTAGCCTTTTTTATTTCCCCTTAACAATGTTGACATTACTTTACGTTTTTGTTTTGAATATTTTCGATTAGTACCTGGTAATGTTGGTCGCACTACCATTTGAAGAAGTTGCCGTATCATTCGTTAAAAAAAATCAATAATAAAAATAATAAAGGTATAATTTTCAGCACTAATAAAAGTCACGACCCCAAAGTGCTATATTTTGATGTAATTTCTTTAAACCATTCATCAGCGGGGCATGGCGAAATCACAAAACAAGCAGCTGAGAGACGTGATCCTCGAGGCCATCGACGTCGGCTACAGACACTTCGACACGGCTTCCGTGTACGAGACGGAGGGAGAGATCGGAGAGGCTGTCCGGATGAAAATCGATGAAGGAGTCGTGCAGAGAGAAGACATCTTCATAACCACTAAAGTATTACTTTTATTGTACTGTATTAAGAACTTTTTATAGGACGAAACTGTTGGCCAATCTTAGGCACGAGGGAAGACACATCTTAGACCTCATTTATCAACAGCTTGTAAATTTCCCACAGCTGGGCTAAAGCCTCCTTTCCCTTTGAGGTTTAGAACATATTCCACCACTCTGTTCCAAAGCGGGTTGGCGGAATTCACATGTGGCAGAATTTCTATAAAATTAGACACATGTATTTCCTCACGATGTTTTCCTTTACCGCCGAGAACGAGGTGAATTATAAGCTCAAATTAGACCCCATTGGGTTGTTTCAATATAGCGTCTGTGAAAGTATTGACGATTTCCCTTGACAGTCTTCCTGAAACAAATTCAGTATAATGTAAAATTATCTTAACATACATTATATGTTACTGAAAAATACTCGTGTTAGATATAGCTGTAAATATTTACTTGTCAGTCATAAGCAATTAATTGTGATAAGATTTAAAACAAGTTTAAATTTACGAGATAAAATCTGCGCACTTTTTAAAACTATGATAACTAATTTATTATGTATATATTTCAGCTATGGAACACTCATCATAAGAGGGAGCAAGTGGTGAAAGCTCTAAATGAATCGCTTCAGAAGATGGGCCTGAACTACGTAGACCTCTACTTGATGCACTGGCCCATTGGACTCAACGTGAGATTCTTATTTCATTATATAAAAAAAAAACAATTTTCATCTGTATTTCAAAATTTTTTAATCGGAAAGTAACATAGAATAGAGTAACATAGAACGAAAGTAACATACATAAAGTATACAACTTACATTATTTCATATTATATACTGGTGACAGTTTTTACTATGCTATAATTTGGCGAATGACCATATAGTCTACCTGATGGTAAATGGTCACCACAGCCCATAAACAATGGCGCTGTAAGAAGCATTAAACATTCCTTACATCGCTAATGCGCTACCAACCTACCGAACTAAGATCCTTCAGTCCGGAACACAACAATACTAAGTGCTGTTGTTTAGCGGTAGAATATCCGATGAGTGCATGTTACGCTTGCAATTGTTACTACGCGTGACGACGTGGTCATGATTTGTTGTCACTTAGATGGTCATGCTTAGTCAGTAAAATACAATTTACAATTGTACTCACGTCATTTTACAGGAGGACTACAGTCACTCCGACGTGGACTATATGGAAACCTGGCGCGGTCTGGAGGACGCACAGCGCTTGGGTCTCACGAAGTCCATCGGAGTCTCCAATTTTAATAAGGATCAGCTGCGACGGGTGATAGAAGAAGGGAATATCAAGCCGGTCGTTATAGAAATCGAGGTAAATATCTTGTTTTTAACCATATTAGAAAAGCTTTGTCATTATAATCCATACTGGTTCACATAATGTTGTCTTAAATTTTCGCGATTATTACACATTGAAATAAAACTAGTTATAACGGATTTGAATCGCGTATATTAATTATTTTTACATCCCGACGTTTCGAACACTTACAGTCTACCCGTGACCACGAACGCTGTAAAGTGCTCAAAATCTACGCGATTCAAATCCGTTACCTATAACTAGTTTTATTTCATTATAATCCATTTAGCACTTAACTGTAATTAACTTTTGTTGCTCTTTTTTTTCTGTTCTCATCTTGAACACAATTGTCCTTCATTTTTTATTTATTGATACCTCATTGGTCACTTAGTGATATTTCTTGATTTTTTGCTTAAATCGCTTTGTTCCAGATTCATCCACAAATAATCCAAAAAGAGCTCGTGGACTACGCGCAGTCGCAGGGCGTCGTGGTGATGGGATTCAGTCCATTCGGCTCGTTGGTCATGCGGTACGGAATGCACTTCCCCGGACCCAAACTCGATAACCCCTTGCTGGTGGAAATAGCTGATAAGTACGGGAAAACCACACCGCAGGTCGTTCTGCGATGGCTGGTAAGTATTTTTCATCAAACTGACTTCAAAAATAGAAAGTATTCCCAGTTTTCTAAGAAAAAATAGCCTATTTTGTACGGCTTCTGTTATTCTTCTTCGGTTCCCTATGTATGCTTTGATCTTTAAAAATGCACAACGAATTTTAATGTGTTTTTTTTAATAGATAGATTGATTCAAGAGGAAGGTTTGTATGTAGAATACATACACAATATAGTAGAGAAACACAAATTTTAGTTCCTAGAGTGATGTCATAAGACGTAGCGGTTTATATTGCCTAATGACTGCAAAAATGTGAACGTTGAAGACATTATGTAGTATATGTAGTACCAGAAATATATATACATATGTATACAGCGAATACACTCGAGAAAATAATTTGAGGTTAATTATTCATTGTTATTTTAGTATTTTATCACAATAACTAACAATAAATTTTATTTAACAGGTGGACAGGAACGTTATCCCCATACCGAAGACACTGAAATACAAGCGTCTGAAGGAAAATATAAATATTTTCGACTTCGAATTGACGTCTGAAGAAATTGAGAAAATCAACGAGTTCGACACTAAAACAAGATACACTTTTCCATCGTTTTGGCAAACTCATCCTTATTATCCGTTCGAGAGAATCGATAATCCTATAGCGGATCCGTTTGTGAAGAACTAATACGGGCAGCGCATAGTTAACAACTTTAACATTCCATTTTGTCCTCCGAGGTTGAATTGTTAATATTACACGCCTGCCCAAAAAGTAGTGCAATACTTTAACATGCATTTATATGAGTTTTCTTATTCTACCATCACTTTAAATACCTAGATATACAGGGTATCGTTTGACTACTTACTTTAGTGACCTAGCTACAATCAATTAATTCAGGGCTGTTTTGACTTTTAATTCTTAAGGAAAAAAATGTTATTTTCATAAACGTATTCTTTACTACACAAGCCAATTAGAATAATAACTTTATACATAATAGCCGATAGCGTTCGTGTGTAATGTAACACCAGGAATGCAGAAACATTAATGGATATGACATGACATTCGGCCGCTACAAGCGTGACGCGTTGGCGAATTTCCGTATAATTATGTATTGACTTAGTCATTATATATTCAACAATCGAATAGTAATAGTTTAAAATATAAGATTTTGAGATATTTGGGCAAACCAGTGTAAGTGATCTTAGTTCCTAGTCGGTAGTTCCACCTACCATCGGATTGCCCATTTGCCGTCCGCTTACATGTTTGAATTAAAAAAAAATGTTCTCATATATCGTTTGTTATATTGTTTGGGATATTAACTACATATTTTCATAGTATAGTAGTTTTATCTCATTCAATCTTTTCGTAACATTTAAAGAGGTACTACAATATAACGGCATTTATACGTATAAATAATTAGGAAAGTATTATATTAAGACTCATTTATAAACATATTTTTTTATAGTGTAATTTAAAAACAGATTTGTACAAAAAAATCTGTGACACTGATGTGAGCGCGTTATTTACTTGTGTTTGCGTAATAAAGTCTGAAATAAATTTTAAAAAATACACATGTTATTTTATTTCTTGGTAGCAAGTTGCTATTGGACGATTTTTGTATTAAAAGCTGCATAAAAATTTATAGCTATTCTTCTTGGTTGGACAATATTTAAGGGTTTGCTGCATTGTTTCATGGTTATCACAGTCGGCAACCAGTAAACAATTTTATGAGAGAAAAATAATGGCAGTGTATAAATAGATGAGCAATATTGTTTGAGGCAGAACTTGAGAAGTTATGGTTATATAAAAATATGTTCAATAATGTCGCTATATACTCAATAAATTAGTGCTAAATTTGAAGAAATATTTTTGGTATTGAAAGAACTGAAACCATTCCAGTTTTCCAATTTTTTTTAGCTTAACTTTAATAGTGTAATACAGCCGAGAGATAAGTAGCTTTGTGTATAATCACCCTTTTTTACCTCTCACTGTCATTGAAGACATTTTGGATATCCAAACATAATCTGTGAATTTATAACTGTCATAATATCAAAACAAAACTGTTTATCTGTTCTAAAATTTTATTTTCTAACTCCTACATAGTTTTATAAATAAATTATAGACGATGGTTAAATATATTAAAAATACAGAAACTAAATCATATTTATGTTTCAATAAAACTGCGATGTATAAAATAAATTTTAAACAGATTACATATACATACGGAAGGTGCGTTTGACGATGAAATTTCAGAACGCACTGCAAGTGCAACAGCGAAGTACCTATACCGCGCACCTAGTCGGTCGGCGAAAAATCAAAAAGTCCTCCATATTTGTTTGTGCGATATTTCGCTAGTGTTTTAAATTTAAAATAAGAGTGTGAATAAAATCCAACACTGTGGCTAAGGTGACGCCGTTCCCGAGTATGACTTATTCCGGAAGGAATAAATTTGAGGTGAGCAATCGATCCTTACGACAGCACTTTGTTTGTGTTTTCATATGATATGATCAAAAACAGCTGACATCGTATGTACAGACGCAGCGAATCCTTTGTTCTCTAGTGCGTTTTAAATTTCATCTATTAACCATTAAGTGCACGTTCAAAACCGATTACCAAATATATTTAGATCTCCGTGTTAAACAAGTCAGATCTATTTTTGAACATCATTATTTTGTTACGATTGTTATTTTATGCGCTATTCGATTGTTTTTCGTTTTAAAATAAGCCAAACTTATCGCATTAATCAATTAAGTGTAATTGATATTTTGTCGTAAGTGTAACGACCTCAGTTCAATCAACTCCGTAGCGTTTCGATACCGTTATGTAGGCGAAATGCTAAAATTATTTCGTTATCTTAACCCTATTGTTAAATATTTCCCATGCACTCACAAAAAATATTAATTACCCCCTCGAAATAAATAAACATACATAGATTTATTATAAGTGGTCATTATTATTATTATTTATCAATAATTACTTGATCGTTTGATAGTTTACGATATTTTATATGTAAACATTCAGTGTTTATTCTCCTGTTATAATATGTCAACATCATATTTGAAGTCCAAAAACACTATTAAAATTAAGATATTAGAGTTCTTTTTTGAAATTTCACATGCATCATTATATTCATTCAAGTAAGAGTCTGTCATTCCCATTTGATTTTAATCATTTTATTTCTGCGATATTAATCTGTATTTATATTACTTAGTACATATTTTGCGTAGAACATCAATTTAAGGAGAAGATCATGTACTTTGATGTTTAATTTGCTTGTGAAGGAAAACGGTGAAACACCTGCGTTTGTTGTTAATATTCTGCCACACGTAACCATCAACTTGCTTTGACAAGCATGGTGGAATTCATTGCTAAAATTCTCCTTAAGAAAGTTGTTACTAGCTGTAAATAGAGTAGGTAGTAACAATTGTTGCTCTACATATTTATTATAATGGTCTCCGACTGGGTGGCATCCACGAAGTGACAATTGATTTCTGTCTCTACCTACTCTTGTTCTCGTAGCTTTTATATGATCATCCTATCTCCTGTACCGACACTATGCCGTTCCTTTTATTTATAAATAAGAACAAAACTACCTCCAATGACTTTTGTATACCTAATTGCATTTCATGTAGGTTTTTTAAATTAATTAGATCAATAAAATAAAATACTTAATTCAAGTTGCATGTTTTTTAATATGCGACTTGAATTAAGTATTTTATTTTATTTATATATTTATGTCTCCTTTCTCAGAATACCTGATGCTCTATGATAGTAAACACATTAAAGTTTATCATTAACTAACAATATATCAACTATTCTTATCTCTAACTACCACACATCTCAATAAAATCTTTACTAAATAACTATTTAATATCTCTTGAGTGTATTTAGAATATGTTCCAAACCTTCTCCTCAAAGGAAGAGGCCTTTAGCCCAGCTGTGGGAATTTACAGGCTGTTGTTATTTTTGTGAGTGTATTTGTTAGTAAATTTTAATATCTACCTATAATACAAAAGCTGTGTGATCATAGATTATTATCAACTCACTGTTTTATTTCATCGTAATTTTAGTTTTGTTAGTAAAGTCACACTAAGACTTGTGTGGTGTTATGTTAATGATGACATTGACTCCTTTGAAGAGTCTTTCTTTTTCAACATGCTTGTGGGATGAGATAAACATGCATGTCTGAAAGTGTGTATATTGTTTTCACTGGAATCAAAGTTGCACAGACTAGACCTAATTGGAAATCACTTTTATATCAGTTTTTGTTTCTTAGCTTAGGAATCTGATAATAGTGTCAAGCCACCATATCCAAAAAAGTTAGTCTAATGAGATTTTAAAATCATTTAATAAATAAATAAGTTTTACTGATATCTGTCTATATCTCACATTTACAAAACAAACTGATATTATAAATTTGATCTCATTGCTGCGTAATTTATTACTACTCAACATGTTTCCAGTATAAAAAAAATATGTGTTCCACAAGGATCTATGTTAAGTCCTCTTTTATTTTTGGTATATGTAGATCAGTGTTGGGCATTAATCAAGCAATTGTCAATTATTTTATTAATTGACTAAAAAAGTAATTGCAATTAAATTAATTACAATTAAATTAATCGCAATTACACTTTTAATTGCACCTTGCAATTAAATTAATTTGATTAACGTATGTCAATTGCAACTTACAATTAAAATAATTGCAATTAACTTTTTCAATTGTTTTATAAAACAATTAAAACTGACAATTAACTTTATATATCAAAATGAAATTAGTAAAGATTTAGGAAAATTAAGCTATAAGTATTAGATTTCAGACGAATAAAAACGTGGTCAAAGGCTCTTAAGTATAGCTTATTTTTTTTAAATCTCTCTTTCCACAGAAAAAAAAGTGTTTATTTTTATATTATATAATATAAAGTTGCATTGATCAATATTTCCGCAGCGTAAGTGTAAAACAAAAACATTTCAAGTCGTCGTCATCGTTCAAGTCTTTTATTTGTTGCTAACATATTTATTTAACTACATGAAAAGATGGGGGGCACTATTCTACTACCCGGAACCACACGGGTATATTGTATATTTATATGTACCAGCTTTATATTATAGCAGTATTTTTAATTGTTATTTTTTAATTAAAATTAACAAAACAATTAAAAATTAATTAATTGTTAATTGTTACTAATACAGTTAACAATTAATTAATTGTTAGTTGTGATTTTCCACAATTACAATTGATTAATTGTTAACTGTATTAGTAACAATTAACAATTAATTAATTGTTAATCTTTAATTGTTCTTGCAATTAAAATTTGCCCAACACTGATGTAGATGTTCTTCTTATGTGATGTCAAAGATACTTTTTATATTTTAATGTTTGCTGCCTATAAACAATGACTTTTTTTTAATTGGAAAAGCAAAACGACGTAAGCAACGCATTATATGATATCACACAATTATAAATATTTATTTTAGTTTCAAAGAAACAATAAGCATAGTTTATCTTACTTATTGTAATCAAGGTAATTATAAAGCTTCAATTGATAAAGATTTTATAAAATTGAATATTCATTCAATCCATTCATCCTTATTTATCAAACCAAACACAAACATTCAGCGTCGCAGAACACGTAGTTAAAAAGGTCAGATTACAGACTGATATATCACTGCTTCATTAGCATTTTCGTATTTATTTCATAGTAATAGCACACCGCACATTACTTCGGGGTAGCATTTTAAACCACTTTAATAAGTCCGGGATTTTCGTTATATTGGGCCTCTTTGGTCATTTTCCAAGTTGCCCCATGAAGCTGACGACCAATGCTGTGTAGATTCGCAGTAATATATTAGTATCAGCGACAATAATTGTTTAAACATGAGAAACAATCAAAGGCAATCCCGGGGCCAGGTATTCTTTTATAAACGCCGCATATTCATCTATTAATAAACTGTGCTCATTAATAGATTTATATATTGCTTTGAAATCAGGAAATAAATTAATACGTAAATATTATATTACTTTACACAAGTGTATGTATTTTTTATGCTCGGTTTTTATCATTTTGTTGCGGTATCGCGGTTTTAAACAGCGAGTTGCAGTCTTAGTATAATATCACGACGATCAGCTTAAGAAATGCTATTTCTGTTGCAGATTGCTCGATTTTCGAGCGATGACGAAAACCACATAAACAAAAAGTTGCCGAAGGAATTACTGCTGAGGATCCTCTCGTATTTGGACGTCGTTTCGCTTTGTAGGTGCGCTCAGGTGAGTCGACATACAGGAACGCAGACCATAGCTGACAGACCAGATGCAATATAAGCTAGATTAATGTAGTAGTGCTAGAAGTTGAACAGCGTGAACCTGCAAGATCAGTAGACCTGTCTCGGTGTGTTATAGATGTGGGTGGTAGAGTTTTCCATCTGTGTTGCCAAAAATGGTTGATAACTTTAATTCTTAAGATGAAAAAAATGAAGCTAATGCGACGTTATGTGAATAATATGCAATTTGAGTGACTTTCCATTTACTTGGTTCATGTAAATATTTTCTATTAAAGGTGTCAAAACTATGGAACATTCTCGCGCTGGACGGCTCCAACTGGCAGAGGATAGACTTGTTCGACTTTCAGAGAGATGTCGAGGTATTTCGTTCTGTTTAGTTTATTAAAACTAAATTTGTACAAACATATCATTAATTTTTCAATATTTTAACAATATTTATTTATGATAAAAAAACAACCCTCGGATAAGTGTCAATTGTTTAATGGATTACCAGCCGACTTGCTACATGAAAATCTCTAATTCGATCCCGAACCCTGGGATAATTCTAGTTTGCAACACTAGTAGCTAGCTTGTAAGGCTATGGGTCCTCAAGTCCTGGGTTCAAGTGTCGTGTTCACAGCAGCCACGAAGTTTCACGTAAAGTTCTAACGCCAGAACTCTATCTGATACATCGGATTTGCCCTTCTATCAGATTACAAGGGAATGAATAGTGGACTTATTCTATTCTGAACAGTTTGCCAAATCCTTATGATGATGTCCCCCAGCTTTCAGTCAGAGAGACATCGTCACTAACAGTAACAGCCTGTGAACTCTATCAAGCCCCTTCCCAAACAGATAATTTGAGTCAACTCGTTGCATATTCTACCGCGAAACAGTAACTTAGCATTGTTGTATCATGGGTTAAAGGTCACTGTATCTACAGGCGCAAAGGATGATATTTTGGCAGGGGTGATCGTGTATTGATGATCTGAGGAGCAGTTAATGTATGGTGGTGGTCAGTTACCATCAGGTGACACGTTTGCCTATACCACACGTATTTGTGTCAGGGTCCGGTAATAGAGAACATATCGCAGCGCTGCGGCGGCTTCCTGCGTCAGCTGTCGCTGCGCGGCTGCGAGAGCATCGCCGACGGATCCATTAAGACTCTCGCGCAGGTTCGAACATTACTGTAACAATCAGCAATCGTCAGCAATCATAACAAAAGCAAGCGACCGTGATAGTAATATTTTTGACGACCTCCATGGTCGAGTGGTGTGTACACCGGTTTTCATGGGTACGCCACTCTGAGGTCCCGGGTTCGATTCCCGACCGAGTCGACGTAGATTACCATTAGTTTTCTACGTTGTCTTGGGTCTGGGTGTTTGTGGTACCGTCGTTACTTCTGATTTCCATATCACAAGTGCTTAAGCTACTTACATTGGGATCAGAGTAATGTATGTGATGTTGTCTCATATTTATTTATATTTATATAATATTATAAATCACTATCACTCATACATTTTTGTTCGTTAAATAACTTCAACCTTGTGGTAGGTAATAACATAAGTGAAATAAAAGAGAGATAAGGCATATGACTCACTGCCTGCCTTAGGCCTCATCTCGACGTCACAGTTTGCCGTATCACGCAGGCAGATTCCCTCTCCCTTAATCCGTGGCGTTGCAATTCCAGTCGTGCCCGAACATCGAAGACCTGAACCTGAACAAGTGCAAGAAGCTGACGGACGTGTCGTGCCAGGCGCTCGGCCGCAAGTGCAGCAAGCTACAAAAGTACGCTGGTTCCGTTCCGCTGGTATCCGATGCGCTTACTATTACTACACGCCCTACCATCACCAACACCACAACCCCCCCCCCACTTGAGATCCATTTGAAAATTACCACCCAAAGTTGTTGTAGTTGAAATAATTGCTAAACGATGTGCCATTTCTGCTACGTATAATTTATTTCCTACTTTTAGACTATTCCAATGATCCTTGACCTTGAATTAACATGGTATAATGAGACCACCTATAATCCAACCCTTATATCGACAATGCCATCAAGCGAGGGAACTAATTACTACACGTTTTCAACCGCAGAACAACAGTACCAAGTATTTCTGCCTAGCGATGTAATTAATGATGGGTAGGTGGTACCTCTTTAGACGGACTTGCACAAGACACTCCCTCCCCCTCGAGTGGTAACGCCACACTTGGTGTATCGCAGTTAATACGAGCGTCATTGGCTTCCAGGATAAACCTCGACTCGTGTCCCAGCATCACTGACATATCGCTGAAGGCGCTGGCGGACGGCTGTCCGGTGAGTGACGGAATCTATTATACCCTAGACGTCTAGTTAAAGATTCTATAAGGAATGAATCCCTTTTTCAAGAATACAATATGATGAATAACATAGATTATATTCAAGATAATTATATCCGATATACTCATATATAAGATATGCCTTATTTATTTTTATAAAAACAAACCCAGGTCGATTAGATGTAAATATATTTATTTAACATAATAGGTTCAATCGGCATAATTCCAAGTTGTAGAATCAATCACCCTTAATTTTCATGATAACCCCGTTAAAAACCCCGGATTCTGACCACCGACCGCTCTCTTCTGTTTTTCTTCTTTTATTTCTCCTGTCACCTCACAATCACAATCCAGTCATCCAATTGGTCAGCCGATCAAAGTCGGCTTTCTTTACCAGCCAACCACGACGCATCTGTGTTACCATCTCTAAATCAGAATAACATATTTAAAATCATCACATTATGAATACTTCAACACTTTTTAGATAGTAATTAGCATGACTGCCGTTCCAGCTGTTGACGCACGTGAACGTGTCGTGGTGCCAGTCGATCACCGAGAACGGCGTGGAGGCGCTCGCGCGGGGCTGCCCCAAGCTGAAGAGCTTCATATGCAGAGGTAATTGCGATGACGTCACAGCGGCCACGGAGGCGCTCAGCCTCGATCCGGACAAGTAATACAAGCACGCAAGACAGCAGACGAGCGAGCTGAAGATGTTACAGTGAGAGCGCAAACACTCAGTCTGATAAGCTTTCAAAAGCTATTCGAAGCGCCTTCAGGCACGCGCTTGTAAGCGACTCTGACTACAAATCCATTTCTTTATAGTATTCTTATAAGCCCACGAAGTATTCTCAATGTGCAGTGCAGACGGTATAGCCCTTGTTCCAAAGATTACACGATCTCATTTATCTCAAATTAAAAACATACTATAGAAACGTATAACTTGCTCTGAGAAGAATTGACTAACCTAACCTAACGTTTTATATTATCCTTACGTCTCTCGCTTTCATATACTGGAAATAAAAAGGGACCCATAATTGAACCTTGTGGAACACCCTTTTTTAAACAAACTCTTCGACGATCCAGAAGAGTTTGTTTCATTAATGAGTAGGGCATAAGTAGGCTTTCTCACAGTATTATCTTTAAATTCTGTTCTCGATATGAATTATTGGAACCATGCAGAGAACGCAAGCGCCATCTCAGCAAATTTTGTCCAGATTTGGACCAGTCTTTCGTCTCAGATTGTGTGTTTTCTGTGTTTTAACAACGAGTGACCTCTGTTCTGTTATTTTATGTCTGTTTTACGTTCGCAGGATGCAAGAACGTGAACGACAAGGCGGTGTCCTGCCTGGCGACGTACTGCCCCGACCTCGAGGTGCTCAACGTGCAGGGCTGTGACGTGAGTGGCCGTGGGTGTGTGTAGCGTGGGCGTGGGCGTGGGCGGCAGGCAGTGAGTGCGCGTGTGTCGCAGAGCCTGTCGGACGAGTCGGTGTGCCGGCTGGGCGGCGCGCTGCGGCGGCTGTGCGTGTCGGGCTGCGCGCGCCTCACGGACGCGGCGCTGGGCGCGCTGGCGGCGCGCTGCCCCGACCTCGTCACGCTGGAGCTGGCGCAGTGCGCGCAGCTCACCGACGCCGGCTTCCAGGCGCTCGCGCGGGTGAGCACCGCCCCACCGCAACCACAACCCCCCCCCCGCCCCCCCACGCGCCCCACTCACGCGCCCCCCCCTTGCAGAGCTGCAGGATGCTGGAGCGGATGGACCTGGAGGAGTGCGTGCTGATCACGGACGCGACGCTCGTGCACCTCGCCATGGGCTGCCCGCGACTCGAGAAACTGGTGACTGCATATATCGCTCCGAGGTGACGGTTATCTGTGACGTTTCTATTGTGTTATCGTAACACGCGGACTGTGTGCGCCAGACGCTGTCGCACTGCGAGCTCATCACGGACTACGGCATCAAGCAGCTGTCGCTGTCGCCCTGCGCCGCTGAGCACCTCTCCGTCCTCGGTGAGTCCTCCCACGTGGCTGTGTGTGTGTGTGTGTGTGTGTGTGCGCGCGTGTGCGTGTGTGCATGCGCGTGTGTACATGCATAGTCCATTCCAATGACAAAAGGAAACATTCAAAACATACCGTATTTTTCAATATCACAAGTGTTTTGTTGCTAAATCCACTATAAGATTAACTACAAACAGTTCTTGATTAATATATCTTCATTTGTAATACAACAATATTTCACTAAACTACGTAGATCTACTTTAATTTCACTTCCAAAGTAACGAAAATAGTTTTGTCGACATTCAAGACGCCATATCTCGATGACGAACATTAAAAATAGAGGCCTCAACTAGGCATGTTCGCTAAACGAATGTAGACGAATGAATTTATACAGATAAAAAATATAGTATTTTAGTTTTAAAATTCATTATAGATATTTTTTTTTAATATATTTATTTAATCGGTTGTAATATATAATATGAATTATTTATTAGAAACGTAAAAAGTTACCTAACGATAGATAAAAAAGTTATTTTTATACAGTAAGGTTTTTAAATAAAAATAATATTTTTACTAAAAATGTTAAAAGAATTATTTTACTTAAAAATCTCTTATCTCGAAATGTAGATCAGTTTTGTGCATAGCAATTTTATAGTTTTTAAAATAATACAATGTTAAGAAAGA
Source organism: Vanessa cardui (assembly GCF_905220365.1). NCBI lineage: Eukaryota > Metazoa > Arthropoda > Insecta > Lepidoptera > Nymphalidae > Vanessa > Vanessa cardui. Next base: position 184,484 of record NC_061149.1, on the reverse strand, counting down.
CATTCGTCTCTTATCTTTCGTATCATGTGCACGGATGCATATTCGGAATGCTCTGAAGTTTTTTATTACGACCTGACTTTGTTTAAAAGGAAAATTACTTTTAAAATCAAAAAAAATATATCCGTCCTTTAGCATTAATTACCCATTCATTCACTAGTCGAACGCAAATGACATATCAATTCAAGGTCAAAGTTGTTTATTTACCTTTTCTCCTCTTCCCATTGGAAGTATATATGTATGTGTGCGTGTCTCTCTATCCTTACTGATAGATAAGAGCTTTGGTTATCATCGCATGAATCATTAAGAGCCACAACAATTTCCATTCATCCAGACGGATGTTTATAGCTATTATTCAAACACTCTCATCAACTCACATCACACTTTCGCCGTATGATGTGAGTAAATAGAAAAATAAAGGTAAAAGTAAAGTGTGCGTCGTGTGCAGGTCTCGACAACTGCCCGCTGGTCACGGACGGCGCGCTCGAGCACCTGATCTCGTGCCACAACCTGCAGCTCATCGAGCTCTACGACTGCCAGATGGTCACCAGGAACGCCATCCGGAAACTCAGGGTGAGTACGCAGCCCGCCGGCCGACTGGCAATGTCATATAGAGTGTCGAATCCTCAAAACGGCGCCGTAACGCGCGTGTGCCCGCAGAGCCACCTGCCGCGCGTGCGCGTGCACGCGTACTTCGCGCCCGCCACGCCGCCCGCCGCCGCGCGCCCGCGCCCGCGCTACTGCCGCTGCTGCAACATCCTCTGAGCGCGCGGGCGCGGCTCTAGGACAATACCGTTCTATCTATCTAATACAGCTCTTCAATACTCTCCCAACCTGATGGCCCCCTAGTACCGACCGCGGGCCGGCGGGTCTCTTCCCCGGGGGGGGGGGGGTGCCGTTCTATCGACAGCTCTTCAATACTCTCCCAACCTGATGGCCTCCTAGTACCGACCGCGCGCCGGCGGGTCTCTTCCCCGGGGGGGGGGGACCCGACACCCTACTTATTGGCAATCCAGGATCAATTCTTCTGATTCGCCATCTCGAGGGCCCGTGCGGTCGTAGTTGTGGCCTAATTGTCATCTTAATACTTGCAAGTAGTTCAAAATGAAATTAGTTCGGTACGTCAGTAGGGCGCCGTGCGTCGGTGGCGTTGAAGATATTCAAGTGCTGTCTATATTACAATGTAATCAAAATATACAAGGTGAGTTATTTAATAATTCCTCGGGACGTAATCGTTTGAACGTTATGCTGTTTCCGCCTCACGCGACGCGTCTTGTTATGTGGATAGTCCACATTTTATTTGTTATAATATTACTGCTGACCCTCCCATGGTAGGTTGATATATGATCATTGTCAATAAACAGCCTATATAACGCATTTTTGTCAATTGATGGTCGGTGAAGTGATTAGATGATTCTGCCAAACTCCTCAGCTTCAGGGACATAGTATCTTAGTTTCCAAAGTTATGGCCATATGAAATACCATCAGCTGACCTATTTACTAAATGTTTGTCTACTTTACATAATAAAAAATAATAGTTTATCTTAACAACTAAACCACTGGTAAGAAGTTTGGCATAATGTCGTGCGGAACAGCCCTGGAGAAACATAAGCCTCCATAACAATATACAATATTGTTTACAAGATGTAATGCTGTCTGTGGTCGCTTCGAGGTCTAAATAAAATTAGACGTAAGATTGTTCTAATAACATTAGCATTTTGTTTAACAATAGTTTTACGTCATTTACTAACTTAACTGTTAATTTTAACGAATTATGTTTATTAAATAATTTTATTTTACACATCGCTTTAGTTAAAGTGGTCATTATTTATTAAATGGTCAATTTTTATTTAAATCGTACATTAGTGCTATGCTGGGAGTAACATATTATATAAATATATATTAAGAGAAATATATATCAGTTAAAGTATCCGTCTTACTTTATAAAATGCAAAATTATTTTCTGATTTTCTTTTAACATATATAAATATATATATACAATTATTTTTTGTTTTTATCAATTGTGATAGTATTTAAAGCCATAATGCATACGGTGGCAAGTTGACGTGGAGTGTGTGGTAAGAAAGTAGAGTGGTACCACTTAATATTGTGTGGTAATATAGCTGCAACATTTTAAATTCTGTATTTTATTTTTTTTATTAAATTACACACACGGCAATTGTGTTTGTCATACTGATAAAGTATGTGTGTAATTATTTTGTAACTGTGATATAAAAAGCTTTGATGTAATGACTTTGTATCTGTAATAACACTGACTGCAAGCTGAGACAGGAATATAAAGTATTAATGATTTGACTACTTAAGCAATGGATTTTCTACTTATACAATTCATATGCAAAATTTCCATAGAGCTTAGCTTAGCTTAGCAAAGATTAATGAAATATTCTTTCACTAAAATTCAACTCTATATATTGCTGTCTGGGAGAGATGAGTGAGCCAGTATTTGTGTAGTCACAAGAGAAATAAACACTGACCACAGGGGTCCTTATAATTGGTGGTATATATGTACTTCTATCTATATCTTATATATCTGTACTACCTTGCTACTGTTTGATTGCTTCTCTCCTACCAGATAGTACAGTTTCTCTAATATAACTAACAGTTTTACTAAAGTACTAATCATACATTAGGCCGGTGTGTTGCAAGAAGCTCCCAATTTTTCAAGAGAGTTTAGCCCAGCAGTGGGTTATGGGTGACCAACACCATGAACTTGTCACCGTATATTCATAAAACAATAAGATAATAATTAAATATTTGATTGTCCATTAGAATACTTTAATTTATGAGTAATGTATTTATGATTTGCGATCGGACAATAAGTGGGTGGGGAGTGTGAGAGTTATCTGCTAAGAGCTTGTTGATTTAAAATGTTTTTTTACACTAAGTACTTTATCTGTACTTTAAAAATATGTGGTACATTATAAATAGATATATACAATACCAAAAAAAATATATTGTTACATGTGATGTCTTAAAACTAAGTTATAACTATAATTGGCAGTCAGTTGCTGACATTGGGATATTTTTTTACAATAATGTATGTGATTATGTATGTATTTTACATAATGTTTACAAGACTTGCATCGAATAAAGAATGCATATTTTTTATTTTGTTTATTTTATTTTTTTGCCTGCTTTATTATTTTTTAATTGAGTTTGTTTTAGCTGTCCGGCATTACTGTTGAGTCATCTGTAAATTGAGTGTTGATTGCGGTGTTACAGGAATATATTAATTATATACATATGTGTATACTTTTATTTTAAATTATTTTCCTTTTTTTTTATTATTTACTATTACTAGTCTCGCACATTCGATTATCCGTTGATAGTTAAAGTGACAGTAATAATATCGATGGTATCGCTGTATCCTGAATAGTTTTCAAAGTCAAATATTGACGAGTCTAACAGACGGTAGTATTGTAACATTGATTTACGCGGGCTTTTGATCACTATGACAGGTGACGTTTGTCTAATGATGACAGATTGACCCACGTCTAGAAACACAAAACATGTAACCAGCTGTCAATTTAAATGCGAACCAATAACTTTCAGTTAATTTCTTTTAATATCGATTGGTATTGTGTTGTAGACGATCGTCGTTACGGACTGCGATTTTATTGTGAAACGCGCTGAAAAGACCAGATGGGGCCACACAATCGCTTTGTCTGACCAGAGGCTATTGCGTAATCCAAGCCTGGCTTTGGGATCAGACACTGGGTGATATTTCTTTATTGTTTTAATACGAATTGTACGGACTGATTCTAAAGCCAGAATTGTATGCGTTACTTAAATGATTTCTATAAATATGTCAAGTCTTTATTCCAGTCAGACCACAGCATCGACAAAATTAGTCCAAATTTGTTTTGATCAAATATGCAGATTATTATGGGTTCGTTTTATTTCTGTACGTACTGTCTGACTTTGCATACAGTCAATCCTTTTAATGGTCATTTTGTACTGTATTTGTAGTACAGTGTGTAAAAGGAATACAAAGTCGCGTATCAAGCTCACACATAAACAATTAGTACTTACTACTATTACTAACGTAATATTTGCTATTAGTGAAAATACGTTGAAAATGTTGCCAGTCTAGAGTACTTTCAGAAAGCGTTCAGATTGTAGCACAACACATTAATACACTCTTGAAAGAAGCGAGCCGACAAGCATTTCCGTTGCCTTCTTCCAGTTAATATGTAAGTTACCACTTCGCGTGTTCATTGTTCACTAGATACTATTTAACTAATTGTAATATTTATATACTGTGTAATTAACCAATTCGATTGGTTTTTGTAATAAATTAAATCACTGAAACTTTAACGTTAATGTACTATATGTATATATGTAATGAACTCATATGTAAATACGCTGACAAACGGACGGACTGACTGGAGAGTAACAGGAAGGGTTTTTGTTTGATTTGAATCTTTGTACAGTCTGTTTGAATAATTGTGTGATATTTGTTTACAAAGAAACGTGAAGATGCAAAGGTTGCCACGCACCCGGGTATGAACTTATATGTTATATACTTAGATGTATAATTTACTGAAAGTATATGTTACAACCGTTATTATCTCAATGTATGTTATACAGTACTAAGTCTGTTGTGCAGTTATGCACTGTATATATAATGTGCACTTAATATAAACTACAAATATAAAACAAAAATGAAATGTGCTCGGATACAATCGGAGAGCTCGGGTTCAAAAATTTCGTCGTCAGAAATCGTCTTATGCTAGTGTTGTTTCGTTTATAATTCCAAATTGACCCGTATTGTCCTATATGACCAAAGTATCTTATTTGTAGTTCCCGTGTAGTTAATTCAGAACCACTGTGTGACATTGACAGTGACATTTGACATTTCCTTCTGTATTAATCAAGTTTCCTCAATATTTGACATGCTCGATGTGGGATGTGTAATAGGCTATTTGACTGGTGTTAAAAATCCATTTTATTTTATTTAATAGAAGTTAAGGAACCCAGTAAATGTAGATTTTTTATTTCTAGTACATATATGCCGCAAAATGTCATATTAATAATTCCATATTTAAATAGCGCGCGAAAACTCTATTTGGACAATATGGTACAGAAATGGGGTTGGTGTCGTCACTTGCCTGTAATTTAATATGTAGTACATATAGTAGGAAATCAAGGTTAACAAGAGCAAGTGACTTCATCATAAGCCCGGCCAATGAGGAGCGTTTTGTGTCACGTGACAAACGTTTGAAAAAAATCATTTTTATTGATGGATTTTTGAATAAATTAAGTATTATTTTCAACTTTCGTTAGTAAATAACCATTTTTAAACTCATATACACTGATTACAAAAATTCACAGTTTATTTTTCGCATTGTCAAATAGCCTATTGAAGGAGCAAATATATTTTCAAATAATATTGTACGGTGTAATGTATTCATATGTGTGTATCTTTGGTTGGTGTTAATGAAAAACACTGCCATTTCTGTATCCACCTATAAACTTGGTGGGAAAAGCTTTAATGAGAGAACTTTGCCGAGCAGATAAAAATACTTTAAATTATGGTCCGTTCGGACGCGCGCGGTCTGCAGTAATCACTGCAGTAGTCACGCGCGGTTTTCAAATAAACTGTTTTAACTGACTACATTACGATAAGCTGATCAAATTAATTTTTTTAGCTAAAAGTTTCAGTGATTTCCTTAAAGAAATGTATTTACCCAAATATATAACCTCCCGGCGATCTAATAATTACTGTTAAGAGGCTGAAAGCCGATAGATGTCGCTAGTGCGTAACTAAACATGATTTTAAAATGTAATTCTAAATTATCATCCATATATTCTCATGTACGTGTATATATATATAATGTATATGTATATAAAGTTATTATGTAATTGTAACCGAAATCGTTATATTAAAAAAAATAGACAAATATTTTCATGTGTGACGTACAGCATTAAATACATTATTATACGTGGAGCTTTGTTTTATTTCAACTAAATCAATCTATCGTGGTTATCCTCAACGGAAGTAAGTTGACAAGCATTCTAAAATAAAGTTGCTATTAGTAGGAATATTATAATGTACAATTTTTTTTAATTTCCCTCATGGATCTATCCGCAGAGAGGTGATAGGGGTGACTATTTCTAATAATTTTAACCCCCATATGCATAATCCAAAAGTGAACCATTTTTCAGTTATCACGATTTTTAGCTTTTTTCAAAATTTGTCAAAAATGCAACTACAAAATTTATTTAGAAAAAAATATCAATAAAAGTTTATTTTTTTTCTGATTTATAAAAACGATTAAATGTTGGTTATTTGTCAATATGTAAACAATCATTATCGGCCAAAATTTAAAAATGGAAGACGAATAACGATGTTATTTCAAATTTTTTTTCCTCAAAAATGCTTCAAAAACTATAAAAAGTCATTATGAAACTTGTTCTGCAGATTATTTTAAAAACATAACCGTTTTCATAGCTTTCCAAAAATGTATAAAAACTAGGATTTTATTTCAAAAATAGAAAAAAATTGGAAATGGATGATGCATATGGGGTTAAAATTATTGCAAATACTCACCCCTATCACTTCCTAGCGAATGTATTTCGAATTACCAATAACCCTGAATATTCTATTTCAATGCATGTTAATTACATACAATTATTTAAACTAATATATCCAAGCAGGATATACTAATTTAAATAATTGTATGTAATTAACATGACTTGGTATTTTTTAAATGTTAAAAAAGAGTAACTACTGAGTTTCTTGCCAGTTCTTCTCGGTAGAATCTACTCTCCAAACCGGTGGTAGCTTCACTTAATTGTAAAATGACGATTCAAAAATGCTTGTAAAAGCCTACTTGAATAAAGTTTATTTTGATTTGAATGGAAGTAGATAAATAGAGAAACAAACCTTAGGTTCACATATTTCATACGATTTGATTATAATTCGGCTATACCGGGCACTACTGAGAGTTACTGATTAATAAATTTTTGTTTATAATACTACAATATTGGCTTAACATTTTCATTTATTTCCAAAATTCCTTTATCAACCGACGTTGAGAACGCCATGATATACGCAAAGTCATCGATTAATCAAGCTCTCGGCCAATCATATTGCGTTAATATGCTATCAAATTTTCACATGATTTTTTCCCAGTTATGGTTGGAATAGCGTGTACATATAAAAAAATAAATATGAGACGACATCACATACATTAATCTGATACCAATGTAAGTAGCTAAAGCACTTGTGCTATGGAAAATCAGAAGTAACGACGGTACCACAAATACCCAGACCGAAGTTAGCATAGAAAACTAATGGTAATCTACATCGACTCGGCCGGAAATCGAACCCGGCACCTCGGAGTGGCGTACCCATGAAACCGGTGTACACACCACTCGAGAAATTGTTATGAGCAATGAATTTTGGATCGGCGGTTAGTTCATTTCATCATCCTATAGGTACCTTTTTTATTTAACAAGGAGGAAACGCGTTTATGCATGCCGCCCGGTCGGGGCACCGGGGCGGGTATGTGGAAGTCAACCGGGGCCATGAGGGCCTGGTGCCAGAGGATAATGCCCTGCCTTACCCACTAAAACCATCCTCGGGTTTTCACCATATAACCAAGTGGTGAGGCGACGGGATTGCCCAGGGCATGCCATCGCGACCCCACCAGCCTGCTCTAGATACCCCGCCTAGCATATGAAATATGAATATCAACTAGCATGCAGCCATGTTGTGTCTATCATCGGCTCCATGACACGTGAGGTATTTGGGTGTAGAGGTTTTGTAAATAAAACAAACACAGTAACAATATCTATAAATATGGCACTTTAATAATAAAAAAAATGCATTGAATTTTACATAACCTTAGCAGATAAAAAAATATAATCATGAACAAAAAGTTTTATAAGTACCAACAAGATTGGCGCTACACAGTGCAATTTATTAGATTTTATATTTGAAGCTACTTCCAGTGCTCTAAGGCAGCAGGCAGATGATCCTTTTTTAAAGTAAAGCCCATTATGTAATTATTCATATTATTTGCTTTATAATTATTGCAGTTTTTCGGACTACTTAAATAAGGAAAAAAAACAAAATGTATTTATTTAAGTCTGCATGTGTATATGAAGCCTTTTTTATTTTTTTTTATCTGCCAAAGCTAAAGTTTAAGATATGTAATGACAAAATTACAAGAAATAATACTGCACTGTTCTTTTATTGTCAGCGTTGTAGCTTGATATAAACCCACATCGTCTGCACGTAATTTGTGTTTCTCTATTTACATTTCAAGGAAATTAAATGGGACTAACTACACTTAATCACTGCACCGTTTAGAGTGGTTGAATATTTGCAATTTTTTAAATTAAAAAGAAATTAGTTCAATTGCGAATAAGTGTGTTTAGTCGTTATAAAATAAATTGACATTGACATTTTAAAGAGCAACGTTAAAGAAAACGTTATAATAAAAACAGTGCGTGGCTGAATTTTTACATGTTTTTGCTAGAAATAGTTAAAATTATTGCTGCATAGAAGGTTCTTATACTTAACGTATATTTAAAGTATCTATATTGAAAAACAACTAAGTGTATAACGAGATAACCCATACTATATTACGTAATAGAAAACGAACTGCAACATTAATAATATCTTATTAAAATAATATTTATTAAAAATATATATAATAAGTGAAAATAGATTCAATATCATTTATAATAATCTGTAACAAAATTAAATACACTAATTTATAATTACATAACAATTAATTAAAACATTAATTAATTACATTAAAATAAACTTGATATAAATGTAACATTTTATAAAATTATTACGATACGTCGAAACGCCGACCGCGAAGTAACGAAATATAATTAACGTTACTTAACGTTACAAAGCAATACGCAATTATTATCTATACATGTTTGAACTTCAAAGTTTAGTTCAAAGCATAACTGCTTTAAAAGTGATATAAGGAATTATTTATCAAACAATATTCATTTAAAGCTAAATACTTTTGTTGTTTGCTTGTCCAGTAACATTACATCGTTACGTTTCGTATCGGATATAATCCCAAATATTTAGATTAATAAATTTTTAAATGACTTAAACATAATAGATCTCGAATTACTACACATTTGTAATATAAATGTAATAAATTAAATGTTATGGAAAATGTATTAACATATTTGCATTACACTTAAGAAAGATATGTAGTTTAAAATGTCGACTACATAAAATAAACTAACAAATATAAATTGAGTATTTTAGTCTCATCTGGTAAGTCACAGGAAGCCCTATATCGTAAAAGTAATCGATGACATCATATACTCGCACTCGGAGCAGTCCTAACACTGTACGGACTTGACTCACTCTGAAAATCCAGATTAAAATCAACGCAAAACATTAAAAACTAATGCTAAATGTTTTTTTTCTAATTATTTGGGATTCGTTCATTTCAGATCAACGAATGACATGTGAAAATATTCACAAACAGGTCACATTGTTTCCAACTTTTGAGCTTCAGAACATGCGCCCAAGTAAAGAATACATACATACAAGTATTATTGGTGTGTTGAGGGAAATCATAACATAACTTCTTAAATTACGTTATTAATTTGCAAACGCACAAACTAATTATACTGTATGGCTATTTTGCAAATGGAGCGTTCGTTTTTATTTGAAGTTCAGGTATTCCGAAGCTCAAAATATACAACAGTCGACATATCTGGTGGTAACATTATCCTTTAAGCGGTCAGCTGGTAGAGTAAGTGAGTGAGTGCAATTTACATTCCATTAGAAGAAAAACGAACTCAATAACTTTTATAGTATTGTTTAAAAAGCCTTAGTCATTTCATTATTCAAAATATTTTTTTTTTACTGTTAATTCAATGAAAATACACAGACGTAGCCAAAACAATTTCCCTACAGGTGATTTAAGATAAACTTTACGTGATCTGATGTCGTAGAGGTAATATCTAATAAGTCCTAGTAACAATTTGCTGAGTCATGTCTTGTCATGTCCTCCATATTTTTAGTGACTTCTCTTTTTCCCCCTTTTCCCATTACAGTTGGCGTGACAGAGACAGAACATAACCCATTGTCTATATTACAATAATGGAATATAGTTTTTAATGGAAAAATCGTTATGGCTACGCTTTTTGTTATTGAATCGTCCGAATACATGCTTAATACTAGGTCGCCTAGGTCCTTAGGTCATTCGCGTGGCACATGCCGAATGCGAAAGATATGTTATTCTAATAGCCTATAAAATTTAGAAACAGCTAGACTTCTATGCGTGATATGCAATCGCAAAGTGAAGAAGAAATTGTAATGGAAAATATTTGTTGAAATATCCTTTTTTATTTTCAGAGGAGAATTAGTTGCAAAGCTTTGGAAGCTTTTAAAGTCGTTATTTTTAAATTTATTGCTAGTATTTTATTTAAGGATTGGCAGCGCGAAACAGTCTAAAAAAACATATTTCAACGATACATAGCATTCTTAGACTATTTAGTTGATAAATTAAAGCGAATTTAGTTTAAGTTATTGTTTACAATTTTTAAATTATGACTATATATTATTAAAATAAATTATACCAACACTAGCGCACTTGTTACGTTAAAAACATTAGTTAAATTTAACTGAGAATACAAAAATAACGTTTAATTTCTAATGTAGTTATTTTTAACGTTTTAATGTAACGTTATTGTACCTCAGTGTTATAACTTTTACAGTGACAACTGTTAGAAAATGGTAGCTGTCAGATTTACAAATGTAGGTCTGCCAACATAATAATATTTACAAACCATTAACCTCAGCGTTTATTCTCGTATGTCCGTCGTCACCATCTTATATACGTTCAAAAATGGTATGCAAATCTGATTATTTCCAATTTAGCATTATTATTATCAATTAATATGATTGTTATTTTGTTGTAAATATCCTCTTGAATCGTACGAGTGCTATCGCGATGTTGGCAGACCTGCTTACAAAGTGCCGGGAGGCAGCCCAACTACGGTGCAGTGTTCATGCTAAAATCACCTTTATTACTCATTAAGAACTGAACATGCAATGCTTTTTAGTATACATATAAACCGTCATTAGCTTTTTACTCATAAAACATGAACTGAATTTAATGTTTATAAATATAATTTGTCGATATAAATATATTGTCATAAATTAATGAATATATTATGTAAATTGTTTCAATGGCAAAACTCCTCTACGGCTAGCAATCTGCTTAATCTATGGTCACACAATCGACGAATCGAAAACTTTTGTTCCAGGCTGACACGTGTATGGCAGTCGCTTAATATATATATTTTTTTTTATATAAAATGATTCAACTCGTAATTGTATTTCATTGTCTAATATTCTTCACCTTTTTGATAAATATTTATATTGATTAATATTCCTATATTACAAATAAATGAGAAAAATATTTCTCTTTCAACCGCGCGCTGACGTGCGTCACAAAGCGTAGAGCTTTCATGATATCGATAAAAAAATTCGATAAATTTTGCAGCGCATTTTATTCAGCCTAGATATTAAAATTTATTATAATTAGAATTTATGAAAACGAATCATATATATTATATATAAACGCTTATTTTATAAGAAGGAAGTTAACTATATCAAATATACTATTATATTAATGGTATATTCACGTAATTTACAATATATTTATGAAATATATAAAAACGAAACCAAAGGATAAACTTAACGAATAAATTTATCTACATACGATATTAACGATTAAATTTATTTGGTGTTTATGTTCCTAGATTAATTTATAATTAGTTACATTATGAGGTCATTGTACGCGTCGCCTCAACTAGTATCTAGCACTTTATTTATCTAGACCTAACCTAAGTCACGCAACGCATAAACTCAAACACGTCAGTACGAACACACTGCACTCGTTTTATTGCGTCTAGGAATCGGATGTAACTATTTATCACGGCGATGCCTTCGGTATCTTAACGTACTGTTCTATTATATTATGATTTGTACTTTCGTAGGTACAAAATGCAGTTCAACCGAGGAAAAATATTTCTGCTTCTCACTCGATACTCCGTGTAAAGGAAACGTATACAGTTTGCAACTGATTTAGGGGATAATACTTGGGGAAATTTCTCCTGCGGCCCCGCGCTGGCGCTAGCCGTCACCAGGCTAGAGTACTGGATCTGTGTGTCTCTTTGGAACATTGTTAATGATGTAAACATGAGTCTGTTTTAAGTTTTATAAACAGCTGAGACCAGTTATAGTTAAACCTATTAAACTCGGGAATTTTCATTGGCTCATTAAACAGTCAATGTGTGTTTATAAGACAAGAGATGATGAGAAATTGAAAAACAATTTACGACGCGACAGCGCCGCGCCCGACGCCACGCGGTTATTTTAACTTTACGGCGCGTTCGTAGCGATTAGCTTTTAATTTCGATGATAAAACTTTATCGCTACAGACTTGAGATTTAAAGAGACTAATTCATCGTTAATATTACTTAAAGATAATCTTTTTCTTCAAAAGGCATACGATTTTTTTACAGACATAATCTCAAGATGGCGTTTAAAAACGAGTTATTACAATAAGTACGGCGGACGTTTGGATTGTGAAATCACCCAGCACTTTGTCTGAGCCGTTACAATCCTCTGAACTCCTGTTCGTCATTCCTCGAAGACCAGCGGCACGACTATGCGGCACTTGGGAATGGAGTGACACTGCTCGTGCTGCTGCGTTGGTGTGTCTAGCGATCCGTCTGAATACATTTCCTTTACGACGTATAAACTCTACATCGAAATCTAATGAATCACGAAGTATTCTCACATTATAACGAAATTTATAATTTCTATATCACGTTTGAAACTATTCCTGGAACCTAACCTACGTCCTTAACGGCAGCTACGCACGCGGCAGTTCTCGCTAGCTCTCGTCGCTTCGCATTCGTTATCGTTTATTTCTACCTAGAGAGTGCTTCACGTCTATAAAGTGCGTCTATGAGCAAATTCAAGTTGGTCTTAAAATTGGACCAGTAAGTTAGAAGCGTCGCGAAGTATCAGTTATCGATAATAATCAGTCACATCACTATGTGACAGCACTATTTACACGCTAAAAGTTTGAAATATTTGTAAAATTAATTAAGATTTTTTTTATTATATAATAATTATAGTCGTTTTTATATTAGCGTAATATTGGAAAGTTAGATGAAAAATAATTTAAGCGTTTAGTTTTCACAAAAATGTTTTTGGGGTGAGATTTTTGTTACACATATTTTTTCAAGTGAATTTTTTTAAGAAGACAGCTCGAGTGATTTTGCTTGTTTTTTTTGTTTACCCGCGACCTGCGGCGCCCTCAAAATGGCAACACTACAACGACAACAGCGCTGTACGCTTCAACAATTTGTACAAAAACGAGAAATAAACTAATTGTAACTACACTAAAATCAATTTTTAAAGTCCGTAATTGTACAGAAATGAAAGTCAAGTAACTCAATTTGCTCACACAGCGACCACGGCTCGCAGCGGTTCGCTGACGCTTTGAGAGCGCCGCGTGGCGCGGCTTAGGTTTGATGGCTCGTGTATCAATGAAATGTTATTAGAAAAATTGTTAGATAAACGCTTCCAGCTAAACTTTAATACTGCGCTGTGAAAACTAAGCACCTCCAAAAACTATACTACAGACTACGATTGGACGAAGATAGTAATTAAATAACTAGGGTTGCGCCATCGAGTCGATCGATATTTTGATTCGCGCGCCTCGCTCGCGGTCGCGAATCAAAGTGCATCGAGAAGTGTTCGTCACCAACGAGCAAGGAAATGTCGATGGATCGATCGACGCCCTCTAGCGGTAACTAGCGTCCTACTTCACCTGCAACATGCACATGCGAGCAAGACCAGTGCCGTCAACGCCAGTGTGATGTCGACCGTCGGTGCGCCGTTGCACATGTCCTCCTCGCAGAAACACATGTGACCAGTGCCTGTACTTTCCATCATGCAGACGTGATCGACCATGAACAGGTTTATCTGGAGCTGCGACGTGCAAGTGCGCCGGACGACCTCGTACGCTGCAACGGAACCATATCGTGGCGTTAGTGGGCGTCGCCGTCTGGGCATTGCTGCTATTTAGATAGGGATTCGTGTCCATCGAAATCGACTTTCGAGACATTATGGGTAATTAAATAGGGTCAGAAAGTAGGACCAGTTGTATTATAAATTTTGTTTTAAGATAATTGGTACCCACTATCATAAAACAAAATTTATCATCATCCCATTCTCATGATCAATCAATCCTTAAAAAAACAACACTGATTGTGCCCCGGTTTGAAGGGTGCCTAAGCCAGGGTAACCACAGCCACAAGAGACAGAACACTTAGCTTACAAGGTCGGGGATTAATTGACAAAGTGATATTTACGACGGGCATGATTTCTTATACAACCAGTGTCTATGTGCATCACTGACCTGACTTACAATTGAGTAACCCCTTTGCTGGGCTTTTCTATCGACTGTTAACTATCAAAACAACAACTGAAAAAAGTGGAGTATATGGAATGGTATAGTTATTTATACTTACGGCTCTTGGAATAGCGAACCATCTTGACGCAGCAGCCGTTGCAGGTCTGCAGCGGCGGCTGGTCCCGCGGCAGGGCGGTGTAGTTGAAGGGGTCCTTGCATCGAGCGTCCGTCCAGCTGTCACACTCATAACAGTAAATCGTGCGCGCTGTCAAGGCAAACACACACACGTTACTGATCGCCTGCTCTCCATACCCCTCCAATTATGAGTAAAGCTTTAGTGGGGATGACAATAGCTCAAGGGTCGCAGCTGGCGACACGTGTCGTGCCACTGAGTAATGATCCATCGAGCTATTGAGCTAGATATCATGATTAACGTTATTCAAATTTGAAAGCAATGAAAAATGTAACGTTAACGTAACGTCTTACGGAATGAAATGCGTTTTATTAAAACGAGTATTGTTAGGTCTAAAAAACTGCGACGATTTCAATGAAATTCCTACGGCGTGAGAGCTCTAGAGCCCTCACTATTGTGACGGATGCTATTATTTGCGGGCGGTGTAGTTGTACTAAACTAAACCGTAAGTGCTCATGATATTGTTAACTAATCCTCAATGATGTTATTTATCGAGGAATCCTCCATCTCGTGCAGAACAGATGGACGTAAAGTCGACGGTGATTCCGTCGACTTTACGTCCATCGCCGTACTTCTCGATAAATAACATTAATGAATATCGTCTCCCGACCGATTCCAGTCGCGTTTATTTGACCCGGGATTCGAACCCAGGACCTCAAAGACCGCAGGAAACGTTAGTCAACATGGATTAGTTAACAATACGATGTACTTAATAATAATATCAACTCGAGTAACTTAACTCTTATGTATCGGTAACTCGTGGGGTGGACTGCTTACAAGCCTCGTCTAAGCAATAAGCCTCAATCCAACTTGGGATAGTCCTAAATTGTAAACAGTGTTATTGACCGCCAAACCGGACATCCGGACATCATCATAATACATCTTGTGTACGTAATGTATAAAAAGTAACACTGCTCACAGAATAAGACTACATGTGCCCAGTGCAGCGGCGCCGCAAGGCATTCTACTGTAATTTTGTTCGTCTGCGGTAACCAAGTACATATATTTTAATATATAAATTTTAATCATGCATTACGCGGCCTTTTGTGCCGGATTTCTTAGACCGAGATTCATAATGCAGGTAATGGCCGCATGCAAACTTAGGTGACCCAGTCACGCGAGCCGCACGGCGACGTGCCTCGTCGTAAGCTAAAGCTTTTATTATGTTTCGTTTTAATTATTTTGATTAAATTAATCGCCTTCAAATATTAATATTAGGTCCGTTATTTTGCTCGAATGTAGTTCGAAATTTCTCTTTCAAATTTTGTTAGAGTCTATTATTTTCCGCGTAAAATGGACATAGAGGTTGAGGGCCGGCGTGTAAACGAAACGAGATCAGAGCATGTTATCCGTACTTTCAAAGAAATAAAAACTCGATAATTGGCTTAAGTGATGTACCCCATGCGGCGTCACTATCGTAAACCTATTATATCGATAAGCCGTAAGTGGAAATCGTTTCTCGTCTGACAAGATACTTAGTTTACTATAGACAAATGCGAATGTAAAGTTTTATTTCCCGACGTCTTGAGTATTTATAGTTTTTTTAAAAGCAGCCGCGCAATCTTTTGGTTCGAATTTTTCTTACAGAAAAGAGACATCTTTGTTTGTTGACTCAAACAGAAAAGAAAAAAGTTCCCGAGGTTGCCTCGCTAACGACGGGGGTTTGTAGAACACGCGAGCCCCCTTTGTGACGTGTGGCAGTCTGACACGAATTCAAACAATCATAATTACAGTTTATGTAATTACTATACGCAGTAGTACGCAATTTCTAAAATCATTTGACGAAATGAAAATATAAAACGCTAACTTTTTATGCTAACATGTGGTTATGATGACAACGTACCGGGTGAATCGATTACTTTATGTAAAGTTACTAAATAAATTCACCAAAACTAGGTGACATGTCTAATAGCGTGAGGCACACGGCCCAGCGTTTGTATTACATGTACGGTCACGCTTTTTGCTCGAAACATTTCAGCAGAAGTACGTTACTGTATGAATGTCACCGCGACCTCTTGTTTGCACAGAATAATACAAAACGGCATTCGTTGTTATAAATAAGGAGCCTCAAGGTGTTCTCTATGGTGTAATTTATATGAATACCATACACGGTATGGTGTAAATTTACACACCATATAGGTCATAATTCAGATATTATTTCTACTTCACTGAAGCTATATTTACGGCGTCAACATGCACACGTTTATCTTTGCAAACTTAAATTTATATTCGTTTGGTTTATTATTTAATATGACACTTGTATATAAGATTCCTATTTGATATTTAACTAGTAACATTTTATCTTGTCTTATAACTTAGTAGTATTTCATCAGAGCCGACCTGACAGTGTTACCGATCTTATCGAGAATAAATTAATATTATAAGAGAATTTAGAATAATAAAAAAACTTATTAAGATAAGAGTATCGCCAAAGCAGTGACATATATGAACTGTCAGTGAATTTCGAAGCGATACAAAAATGGAGTGCTTCAAAACTTTGCCATGAACTTGAAATTTTCAACGTAAACTATCAACGTTTTGTTACGCTTTTTCATATTACAGTCGTTACGAATTTTATCATTTTAATAAAAACAATATAAAATCGGAAATGATTTATGAAATTAAAAATATTAGAAGAGAAAGCGGTGAAGTTGAAAGGTTAGTTATTACGTTAAACGAAAAACAGGCGTCGACTGTTTGTCGCTAATCGCTAAGCACCTCTTTGCGCGGGTATTACAGCTCCGGGTCAGTAAGCGATCGTGTAAGCAAATCGTTGACTAAATTAGTAATACTTGTAACTAGATTTAGTTTCTGTGTCGTACCTGAATATTACGATCGATGTCTTTTTGCCAAATATGTTACAAAATGCGCCACTGGTTAATAGCGCAGCCGTTCGGCATTCATGTAACGAGCCTCGTCTTCAGCTACGATATTTCGAATTTAGTCGACGATAGGTAACGGGTCAATGCTGGAGTTTAGCTTAGCGGTTTTATTCAAAGGAAATAAGTACTTACTTTGGCATTCCGCCTGAACAAGAGGACTCAGACTTAGTGTCCACAATGCTGAAAATCCATGCTTCAATTAGTAAAAAAGAAAAAAAAAACTGAAAAAAAAACACACACTACACGAATCTAATAGAGTTCTTACGAAAGAAGGAGAAGTTCCTGTGAATAACTGAACAACAAATGAAATATTGTGTGTTAAAAAAAAAACAAAATGTCTTCATAAACATATGAGTAAAAATATAGAGACTAATACAATGATTACATTTAAAAACTCTCGTGTTAAGAGTGTGATAAAATCGGAATTATTTGGTCGACTACGATCACGAACGATTACAAAATAAAACCGTTAGACTTCAGTAGTTCCAAACCTTCTCCTCAAAGGGAGAGGAGGCCTTTAGCCCAGCAGTGGGAATTTACAGGCTGTTGTTGTTGTCGATAGACGTCAGTTATTCGCAGGAAGCATGTTTGAGTGTAACGAAATACCAATTCTGCAGTGTCTGGAATTCAGGAGGAAGAAAGTACAACATGCATACAATTTAGTCATTCCTTTGAAACACTTAACACACATTCCTACGGACACTCAAACACAAACAAACGATTCGATTCGTGACGTCGATATCGATACAACCTCGACGGTACAACTTTGGCGAGTGACGGTCACGTGATTACATCGAATAATTCCAATTACGAAAATAAATGAAATAAAATAAATGCCTCAATAAAAACAACAAAAAACATACACAACTTTAAAAAAAAATATTTAAAAAGTTTGTACAAAAACAAATGTTAAAAAATAAATGATTTTTGTAAAATACCGACATCGATATCGACGCCGACAACGCACAACGCTAAACAGTTTGACAGCTAGTTACGTCCACACGTGACATTTGACACAGGCTAAACGTCCCGCGTATTACCAGTCCGGATGCAGGAGTTCCCTTTTACTTGCTCCACTCCGAACCAGGACATGAGGAGAACTGAAAACAATTACACACACATCAAACACGACAGAACTGATTTGACTTTAATATTTAGTATGTTCACTTTACTCACAGAAAAGGTTTATTAACTTATCAAAATGTTTGTATTAAATTAAGTTCATGGTATATGATTTTATAAGTTTTAAATCATTTCACAAATCAATCAGTATTTCAAGCGGGAGGAGGGGCGGGAATAAGCAAGAATGCACTACAAATAGTCAACTTTAAGTATCTTAATATTTTTTATTAGTTGTTATATGTTCCATTGTCTATGAATAGTATGTTAACTTATAACCTGCATTCGTATTGTTTTATGAATTACTAATTATATATGTATTAAATAATCGAGTTTTTTTTATGGAATAGGTTGGCGGATGAGCATATGGGCCACCTGATGGTAAGTGGTCACCATCACCCATAGACAATGACGCTGTAAGAAATATTAACTATTCCTTACATCGTCAATGCGCCACCAACCTTGGGAACTAAGATGCTATGTCCCTTGTGCCTGTAGTTACACTGGCTCACTCACCCTTCAAACCGGAACACAACAATACTACGTACTGTTATTTAGCGGTAGAATATCTGATGAGGGGGTGGTACCTACCCAGGCGGACTTGCACAAAGCCCTACCATAATAATCCTAATGCAGGGACAGGGTGATAGCAAACAGTACACATTTGTTGTCATAAAACTAAATGATTTATCTTCACTTTCATCGCTAAACTTTGCCCCAAAATTGATGAATGTCTGATTTTTTATTAACAGTTTTTACTTGCACAGGCCAATAGTTGTTATTGCCTTATATTATGTTTCGGTGATATCGTAAAAATAAGAGTTACAACCCAAAATAAATACGTTTTAACGTGCTTTTTGATATTAGATTAATACATTTTCGTGTCGATCTTAATATATTTTTATAAACATATAAAATTGAGCAAATATAAAGGAATATTGACACATATATTCTAAAACATAAATTTATCGCAATAACTGTTTTATAAATATATTTCTAGTGGGCAGTTTGATTCGAACCTTGGTCTCCAAACTGCCCCGCGCCCGTCGTGAATACAATGACGTTATTTTATTAATGGCGCCAAAGTGGGCCGCGGGTCGCGCTGGCAAGTATTCTTATCGATAAATCTTTGCACGAACGATTTTATGCCCGCAAACTGACAATTATGATGCGGCCTTTTTTTTTATAAAATAATGACAAATTAAATAACCTTTTTCACACTCGCCATTCTTAGAATAACACATTGTATTATTGATATATTATTGATATTATTGATTATTAAATAAATTAGAAATGTACGTGTATAAAATATTAACGTTTTTTATTTATAATTTGGTGTCTTGCGTAAAATGAATAATGTTATTAGTAAGTATTTTAAGAATTGATAAGCAAATAAAAGCGAAATTAAACCGTTATTATAAGCTTTATAAATTAGAATTTTACATAGGGTTAAATGTTTCTGTTTACTGTCGTCGTAAAACGGTTCTGTGTAACGTCTCAGCATTTAAAACCATTGTTTACGACGCTTGTGTACGGCGCACGCCGCTCGCGATTACAAGAAAACGACTTGTGTTTACATTTTATCTAATCAAGACTACATTCACTCATGAAAATTAATTTTAATTGCTTGATTCAGCGCAAAGAACTGCTTTTTTTAGAAATTTGACATTAGAAACTTATAACGCGAAGATCTGAGCTTTGAGTTTAATTAGTACTTAATATATATATGTATGTATATATTCATGGTGAGGTCGACTTGATAGAAAACGTGGGTCTTAACTGAAGAATGCAGGCTCGATTCTGAGCAAAGACGTAGTAAAATTAACACTGTTTGTGCCTGAATTCAAGTATTCAGTAGTCACTGTCACCGACTTGACTTAGTCAAACGAAACACCGCAAAGTTACCAGTCTGCGACACAGCACACTTGCCGGCACAGTAACGGATTACTCGGAGTCTGTATTTCGTATGTCATTTACTTCTGCGGTCGACTGTAAGGTGAATTCAAATTAGCGTCTAAAAAGCTCAGAGTGATCTTCAAGGAGAGGCGGTGCTTCACGTTAACTCATCGCCTACAAGTATACCTGGCACAGATTCCCTACGTGGATTATTGTACTCAACTCTGGGAGCTCCCCGTACCAGCTTCCTCCATATGACAGTTTCGAGCGTAGAGTGAATTAAAAAGCGAGCTTGAATTGTTGATGATCAAATCGATCTATCCGATCTTTTGACTTTGCGCAGAGATGTTTGAAAACTCTGGATTTGCCTGATTTAATCGGAAATGCTCCGAGGAATTGTCAGAATTGTCCCGTTGGATAACGTGTTAAAATACCAAATTACATTTACCATCTCAGTTTACAATTACATTACCATTTTTTGCTTTGTACAACTACTTTTTGCAGTTATTGCTGAGGGTTTTCGTGATACGATTTTAGAACCTTCAAGAAAAAACGTAAAAGTGGCCACGTATGTATAGGCCCCCGTAGTTGCAGGTGCCAATGGGCGGTGGTTGGTGCCTGCTGACTTTCTACAAGGTGAGATTTGGTACTTGAAGGTGAATCGTGTAGTTCTCTGAATATATCGGATATATGTATATGTTATCTAGACATATTATGTCTGGCGCACTGCAGTAGTGTGGTGAATAAGTATCTCGCCTCCCTAAGAGGACAAACTACTCCCTCTACTACAAGACAAATGACTCCCTCGTCATTTGTCTAGTAGTTTTACATTTTCTGGCTGTTATTACTAATTGTCATTATTGACGACAAAATTGAATGTATATACAAATTACAAAAAGCCTGAGTGACGTAGAGTAGACGATGCCCGCGCTACAGGCGGCCGCTGCCGTTTCGTGAGCCCCATTCAAGATCTAAGTTTTGGTGCAGTACCGTAATATACTAAGCATTCGCTAGTACGAACTTTTCTTTTTTTTATTTTAGCTTTGTATTTAAATCTACATACCAACCTAACCCACATTTTCTAACATAGGCCAAGATATATACGTATATATGTATACAAATCTTATCCGTTAGTTCTACTGTGATGGTTCACACGCGTGTGCAGTAGCAATTTGTAAACGGTAGTTACTCAGATATATCTCCTATCACTTAGGACTTCAACACTCTACTAAATACTTTTTCATTAAGTCGTTACACAGCCGAGAGACTATACCGACTTAAACTTAAATGTTATTTACATGATTAGAATATGCATGTTAATTTGCTTTAAAATTAATGTATTAAAAATTCAGAAATATTTTTTGAAGTTAAATTAAATTACAATATTTTATTTTCTTACTTAAGAAATGATTCATTTCATCCCAGTTTTCACACCCTTGGCGGATATTTGCGTGATAAAAACCAACCATTGTCCTATAATGTTGTCTTAAATTTTCGCGATTATTACAAATTTAAATAAAACTAGTTATAACGGATTTGAATCGCGTATATTAATTATTTTGGACATCCCGACGTTTCGAGCACTTTACAGCGTTCGTGGTCACGGGTAGACTAAGGTGGCATTTGTCTATTTGAAGAACAAAAGAAATATTAAGTGGATTCCAGGATAACGATTGTCCTTCTATTTGATTTAAATCTATAAAATTATAATAAATATAAAATTATCTCAATAACAACTCTCATCTAAATCAGCCTACAGTGGAAGTTATCAGAACCAAGTATATTTTATGATAATGATACGAGAAAACAAATAAATCAATACACGTAGAATACTTAAAACGTCATAAAGATCGAAGTCATAATAGCAGGTCAAGTATCGAGACTCCGAGATTATTGCATTAGTTTATATTCTAATAACAGATAATTTAATTATACGTCGTACATGCTAATTATGATGCTATTTTATTTTTAACTCAAAGTCAAATGTTAATGAGATAATGGAAATTAAATGCAGAGCAGTCAACGCAGTCTACATTGAGATTTCAAGCAAAATAATTTGATATCGGATTCAGGTTTTTGAAGATGACGATCGTGGCTTGTTCATGTTTCTTATGTTGCTGCTAGTCATGAAAGGCGAGCAAATTGATGTTATAGTTACTGCCATAATACGTTGTTTTGAGAAGTTATAACTTTTCTACTTTTGTATCGAAAATTAATCAACGTAGCCTTATAATCATAGTCGTATGATTAGCAGAAAAATACTTTATCGAGTGTTGAGACACTTGTGATCTGCTAATAAAGTTAATTTATATGTATATGTTAATAAAAAACATTAAATCTAAGTAAACTCTGATGTTCCTTGTGACTTTGAATTTGGGAAACACTTCGCAGGCCACGTGGCGCGAAATAAGAATCTCACAACGGGGTCCCGGATGGAACTGAAACGCGATCCGAATGCCTCGACCGTGCGTGACGCGTCGTCGTGTAATGCAATTACAGTCTTTTACAAGAAACCAATTATTTTAATCCAACAATTTTATGTAAAACCGTTATTAATGACCATTTTCCTTATATCTCAATGTCGGACTTTTCAGAGAAATGCATTGGATTCAGATAAAAAATATACCATTCAGGACGCAAGAACTGAATATAAAATATAATACTAATAAACTGAATGCACACTATCTGCTTAACGCACAAGTACTTGGAAACGCATTATTTAATTTCCTGCATGATATTAACAAACATTGTTGTTTTCCGGTGATAAATGAACTATTTTAAATATACACTAGCTATCTCATACTAGATGTGGACAATGCAATTGAAAAATGCAATGAATCTTCATCATCATGACATATTCATTTATACTAAATGTATTACTTACTATTATGATTAGAAAATTATACTATTTGCAAAGATTCATTATGCTGATAAAATTAAAGAGTAAACAGATATAACAATATGTTTTTTAACCATTTTGTATAGCTGTATTAGGTACAAAGACCTCAACAGTTGTATCGCAAATGGTTTCACGGTGGCGGTAAGATGTGGTCACTATTACCTCAGTCTCCCTATCTGAAGATTATGGTGAACAATAATATGACACCAGTATTAAGTATCTGAAAACTCAAGCCCCAAAGGAGTCATGATCAGAGAGGAACCGGATAATCAAAATATGTTTAAAATATTGGCGATTTGGTTACATCGCACACGACACGATATGACTGGTCTCGAATTGAATGCAATTTTTGCTGCGAAGGTCTAAAAAAACATTATACAGTCTATTTCTAATCATTAACCTTATATATAGGAAATTATAAAGGAAATACATGTCTAACGATATAACGTTATAGTTTAAAGAAAAATATTAAAAAGTTTCACATTTACTTTTGTCAATTATATATGAAAATACTGTATCGTTCTCAGATATATTATGTTGTTTTAAGTGTGATATGATTGTATATTTCGATAGTTTTTAGTTAAATTTGTTATAGGTAGGCATTCTATCGAGTCTTCTGATGGTAAGTCACTATCGCTTATAGACTTTGGCCCTGTAACATGTAAGCCATTTCGAGCATCGCCAATGCGCCAACGACCTTGTGTTTGTTGCATTGGATCAATTATCCTTCAAACCGGAAAAAAATAATGATTATTGCTTTTAGGTAATAGCATATCTAACGAGTGGTTCGTTCCGTACCAGACGAGATTCCTCACACGTTTACCAGTAAAAGTTACAAATCTATATAATTGATGGATAAATTGATCGTTGTAGTATAATTTAAGATAATATTTCGATTGACTTATCATGATTTCATCGCCAATCCGAGGCAGCCCCGGTGGCGAGTGTCTCGGCATTTTCTCAGTCCTGATTCGGCATTTTACGTATAGGTCAAGTTTGGCGAGCTGCCAACTTTTATTAGACTGCCGTTTGACATCTGCAGACCATTCGGCAAAAGGGGTGACAGTTTACATTATAATGAAATACTACGATATAACGCCACAGTTTAGATCTCTATTCCAAAAAGTATTAAATTTGTTTATTTAATGTCAAATAATAGTCGTTGCAAAAGTAATACCTGAGACCTGAGAAAAGGTGAATGTAACTGACGTTGTTTACCATGTAAAGATTTGTATTTAAGACGGCCTGAAAGTTTAATTGAATAAATACTATAATATTAAAACACTCGAAAGTATTTGAATGCACTTAATTAACAATAATAATTACAGGTTTCCAAAGAGCAACGTACTTTTAATGACTTTACATTAATTTAAATGTCACATATAATAACAAATGTACCTGGAACGGGGAATATCCAGCGCATTTTCGTCTTTTCTCCCGATCGCCACAATGTCAACTGTCCCAAGTCTTCAGCTCGACTGATCCATCGCCACGCACTGTTCCTCAGTTACACATTATGTTATTTTAGCTTAACTCCGGCTGTGAATAAATCTTATCATTTAACGCGCGCGTGTGAACGCTACGTATCGTTTCTGACGTGAGCCTAGTGGAGTGGAGCCTACAGACTGAAGGAAAGGCTGAGTAAATAAAACAACAAAAAGTCTAGACGTTATTAAAATCAATGTGAAAAGTTACGCATACTGCGAAGCCTGAACGCGACACGAGTACAAATTACATAACATACTACTTTCTACTAGAAAATTAACTCTTATCTAATTAATGACTGCTCAGTCCTATTGCAAATAATGCCCTATTACTATTTAACTATAAACATAATACATTTAATTTAATAACAAAAATATTATACAATTATTATTTTTTTATTACAAAAAGTGTTATCGGTATATTCTGGCCATCACTATTTTTTTAAACGTAAAATAATATCAAAGAGACTGCGCTGCGTCTTGACAGCTGAAATGGCGGGAAGCGTCATATTTTTACCGCAGCGCGTACATAACACGCATATTATTTTAGTTGCATCTATTCCAACTGATTATATTTGAAAGTTATTTCAGATTAAATAAAAGATTTATACATCTTTTATTTATTTTATTCAAACGACCTTGCGACAAACGTATGTTATCTTTTTTTTTGTATTTTAACGTGCAAAGATAACTGTCTGATGCTTTTATGCAAGGCGGTGTGTTGTAAGTTTACTACAATTAATAAGGAACCTGACAACACGACAGGATTATCTAAAACATAGTGGAGCCATGACTTGATAGCGTAAAAGTCGTCGTAGCAAAGTTGTGCGCAGACATTATTGATTTTCGCGGAGCCCTCGTCCCCGACGTGCGAGTATTGTTTACTTCGTAAAAATTCAACAAATCACTCGTTTGATTAACGATATTAATTCCACAATATACGGGTTTCGTAATTTACACATCATCCGCTGTTACAGCGAAAAACTCGAGTGGTCAGCTTCGCGTCAAGAATCTCATTTCCCACTAATTATAAACAAGCTAAGCATTGAATGTTAGATTTTCTGGTCGTTTTAAAGTCTGCAATAAATGAAGGAGCCTTACCGAACACTACCATTCTACGGATCGCGTCGGAAACAAACACTATCTACTTAGACTACGCACGCACCAACTGTTATAATGCCACTAACATATTAATTTTGTTAAATTAACAGTTTCTCAACGTTTCATAACAGTTTTCGGCGATTATTCTTTTCACAGCCCATTTTTTGGGACGTAACCTCCTCACTGCCGCGATAGAAACACACTGCCCCGGTGTTGCTACATTTTGCGTCTAATTTTACCCGCAAAGTTTTAAGGTGCGTAAATAGAATGACGTTTTTTGTTGATTTATGTCGCTTATAAATATGCTTAGTTTCGTATTAAAATTATTATTTCGAGACACTTTGATTTTTAGTGCCAAGGTCGCATTATGTAGGTTCTCTTTGGTGTCGTATTAGTTTGTAACAGTTCCAAAATTTTTTTTTATGGAACGTTTCTTTAGTGATTTGTTTCGTTAAAACTATGTTTTACTAATATATTTTTTAAATTGACGTATACATGGATACGTTTTCGTTTTATGCGAAACAAAGATAAAAAGGAAGTTGTTGTATTAATTAATTATAAACAAAGACTGATTATGTCCTTTAGCTTTTATGAAATAAGTAAACTGTTTAAATGTTACGATTTTG
This sequence comes from Vanessa cardui, assembly GCF_905220365.1. Classification (NCBI taxonomy): domain Eukaryota; kingdom Metazoa; phylum Arthropoda; class Insecta; order Lepidoptera; family Nymphalidae; genus Vanessa; species Vanessa cardui. The sequence goes on along the minus strand of NC_061149.1, from coordinate 157,834 downwards.
GGAATAGAATGTGAAATAATATTGGAAAGAAATTACCCCAAATTAGTCTACGAGGCGAGCGGGCAACACTGAAATACCGGCAGTATGCTCTTTACCGCTATGCGGAAAACTGTGCTAAATATATTATAGGATTTTAACCCATTCACAGAGACACGACAAATGCGAGCATCACCGTAGGGTTTAAAAGAATCGAACAGTTTACGTGATCTACTAACTTTTAGTAGCAATTAGAGAAATTATTTGATTTTGAACTTTAAGCACACATACATTTTAAAAAGACATTTATTAATAATTTGTTTTATTATCGTTTCCAAGAACTGAAAGCAGCTATCGGGTCAGTTCTTAGGAAATAGCGTAACATTATATATTCATGTACCGGGGACGGTTTCCCAAGTATTAACAGTGAGGAAGCTAGATGATACTGTATTACATAATTCATACATCATTGCTTATAAAAAATATGTAACACTAGTGGTTGCCTGTGGGTCCGCTCGCGTTTTACGGCATAAAAACTTGCCTCTGTCCTTCCTTGGGTTCAGTTCTACAAACAAACAGTTGTTATAGCATTTATAACATTAGTATTAGTTTTATACCGTAAGGAGTGAGCAGTAGTAACGATTATTGAGTTCGGACGTCTGTAAAGGTAATTTCAATAGTTGGTAGATTTGAATAATTTCCGAGGTATCGAATTGTGGAAATCATTTTATGGGCCACGACGGAATCGCACTTCGGTAATCAGCTTTTCTGATACACTCACATGAAGCCAACCACCGATCATCATCATCATCATGAAGCCTTTCAAGTAGTACAAGAACATATTAAACTTTATTGTATCGGATTCCAACAATGTACGGTCACCTCTGACTCGCGTGGACTCAAACAAGAGCAACTAACTATGTTTATAATTTGCCATTGATCCTCAGCTAATACATTATGCAATTAGCAACAATACTGAGCCATCAGGATGGATTTTATGATTGCGTAATCAAATATGTCCTGTCACAAGTTACCAAATATTAAGCATAGAGGTTCTAATATGACGATATGATATCAGAATACTCTTTATTGTACAACCATAATAACATTAGGGCGAGAGGAAGAATAATAGGCAAACAGAGCCTGCCTTCACTGAAGGAAAACTTCGTAAGAAAACCTGCATGTTTCTAATTTCAATGAAATTCTGCTATATGTGTAACCACCGACGAGCATCCGAGCAGCGTGGAGGGGTATTACTCCAAACTTTCACAAAAGGCAGGCCTCAACCCAGCAATGGGATATTAACAGTTGATCAATAGTTCTATAAGCTGTCAATAGACGCGACCGCTATGTGCGACTCTGCACCGTCTCGCTAAACATTAACACTAACACTAACGTCATTTAGCGACGAGATAACTGTGTTAACAGCACTCCTAACATCGTATCAATAATAGTTACAGCCTCTAAATACTTGTATCGTATAGTTGTAGCACACGTGAAGAAATTACTCCCTGAGATATGAGATTGTATGTTATTCATAATTGTAATATATGTGAACTTAGACTTAAGCACGTAATTAACTCATTGCGACTTCCGCACACTAGATGGCGCTGTGTTAAATCTTTGACATTACGTTTTACATCACGATGGCAAAGTTTTCTGCTGACGGAGACGAGGTCTCAGATTAGCGATGTCGATTAAACAATGCTACGAACGACAGCGTTCTCCACCCCAGTCCCCACCGACCTCATTCTAAGCCACCGTCAGTATGAGCGCCACTCTACGGCCGGCGAGGGCTCAAAATTTAAGTGTAGTAAGGGGACGGTGGCGCTACACGGTAAGACCACCGTGGCCGACGGCATGACAGACAGACACACACATTATAAATACAGTCTACAGTTTACATGTTGTAAGTGACATCTGATTGCTTTAGTCGCAAACATTATTGTTGTGCGGCATCCTTAAGATTCAGGGTGCTCGCTGTTCAATATTACTTTTGAGTCATTATCATTCATCTGAAATCTCTCTTGGTTTTGTTGAGCAAGCTCGACATCCCAGGCACTATTACAATAGTCATTTTAGTTGGTACCTACCAATCTCTTGTGAGTGAATGTTTGAATGTACGAAAACGGAAACCGCTTCAGCCGAGCAGTCAATTGTTTGGAGCGTGTCATCGGCCAATTATTTTATTTCCTCACACTTCTGTTCTCTAATGTATTGTGTATCATAATAAACAAAGATTATATTGTTGTGGTAAAATATTTAATTCATATAAGAATTTTATTAACATTAAATATATACAAATACGAATGAAAAAATACATAGTTGCTGTATAAATCTTGACGCGAGGAATGCTGGTAAGAATGCCATCAGCAATGTAATCAATTGTATATAATATACATCAACTAATGTAATTGTATGGCTGCAGTAATTTTCTTACTGTCGGTCAAGTTACTGGGCGGACAAGCAACTCCGTCAATTTTTTAGATTTGTATTTGTTTTCGTTTGGACGGCTGTACTTTTGGTCACATTTAAATATGAAGAAGTAATAATAATAATATTCTTTATTGTACACCAAGACAAATATAACACACAGGAAATAAATATAAGAAAATAAAGCATGGCACAAAAGGCGGCCTTATCGCTGAAAAGCGATCTCTTCCAGGCAACCTTGGGGCAGAGGAAATGGTCTATAAAAGGCATAGGTGTACAATTTTTATAAATGGAATATTCATTATACATACATAAGAGTATATATATTTGTGCATACAAAAATAAATAGATACATATACACAGGCAAAAATACATATATAATCAATAAATATATAAATAATATATAAACTAATCGATAAATACATATAAAGAAATATTTATATAATACCAAGTTACATTTCTAGGAAATGTTTATTGACAGCTTTTTTAAAAACTGGCAGAGATTGTGCACGTCTAATGGACAGGGGTAGGGAGTTCCAAAGACGGGATGCTTGAACAGTAAAGGATTTGCTATAAAAATTTGAGGAGTGGGAAGGAATTTCAAGAAGCAAATTGCTTTCAGATCGAAGGGAACGCTCGTGGGAATCACTAAGGAATTTAAATCGTTCTTTTAGGTATGGAGGGGAAACAGGATTGAACAGTATACAGTATAGCAGATTGAGAATATGAGTATTCCTGCGAAGGCGAATTGGGAGCCACTTGAGCTTCTTGCGAAATTCGGATATATGATCATATTTCCGTAAACCAAATATGTAACGTATACATAAATTTTGAATGCGCTCAAGCTTATTTAGTTGCTCCTCAGTGATGTCGACATAGCATGTGTCAGCATAATCAAGAATTGGTAAAAGAAGGCTATGTGCAAGCACAATTTTAGTAGGAATCGGAAGCGTATTACGCAATCTGCGGAGTGATCCAGCTGAAGCGAATATCTTAAGACTTATGTCACAAAATTGTGGTCCCCATGAGAGATGTTGGTCAAACAAAATACCCAGATTTTTGACACTGTCACTGTAAGAAATTTCAGTATTATCGAATATTATTGGTGGTAGCTGCGATCTATCGATTCGAGCTAGTAATTTAGAGCTACCAATTATTATCGCTTTAGTTTTAGTTGGATTGACTTTTAAGCCAAAGGATTTGCTCCAGTTTGCTATTGATGTGAGATCGCTATTAATACATTTTATAGTTTTCGTTAAATCATTAACTGTGCAGTGAGAGTATATCTGAAGATCGTCTGCATAGAGGTGATAGAGAGAAGTGATAATATTGCTGATAGAATTAATAAACATTGAAAATAGGAGAGGGGACAACACGCCACCTTGCGGGACACCGGCAGAGACCATTGACCAGTCTGAGTATGAATCATTCAGTCTGACTCGCTGTCGGCGTCCCTGCAAGTAATTTTGAAACCATTCAGTAACCGTAGGAGATACGTTAAGAGTGCGCAGAATATCACAAAGTATATCAAAGTCCACAGTATTAAAAGCGTTACTAAAATCAAGTAACGTCAATACCGTAACCCTTTGACTGTCCATATTCCATCGTATATCTTCAGTAATTTTGACAAGTGCAGTAGTCGTACTATGACCAGGACGGAAACCAGATTGAAGAGGGTTAAGGAGACTATGATCTAAAAGGAAATTGCTAAGCTGTTGATGTACAAGACGTTCAAGAGCTTTGGACAAAAGTGGAAGAATTGAAATGGGACGATAATCGGACATAGAACAAGGATTACTTTTTTTCGGGAGAGGAATAATTTCAGCATTTTTCCAAATAGATGGAAAGGCGCTAGTGGAAATGGATGCATTAAAAATTGATGTGATAACAGGAATCAGGATATCAATGATGGGAATGATCATCTTACCACTAACGCAGTCAGACCCGATAGAATTGGACTTTATTACTAAAATACTCTTCTTAACGTCACTTTCGGAAAACTGACTAAAAAAGAAAACAGGAGTATCAAGAGTTGGTAAAGCTGAAAGTTGATTCCTTGTACATGCTTTAGTTGCACTGTCAATAGCAACAGAAGAGGAAAAATAGATATTTAAATCATTGAGATTCAAGTTTTGAGAAGAATTGTCCCGTCGGGTCTAAGCAACTCCTAGTGACTTTAAAAAATTCCAAACTTTACAGGAATCTTCTTCTTCGATGACAGATTTGTAGATATGGCGTCGTTGTTCATCTCTACACACTCTATTGCAACGATTTCGAATTTTGACATATTTCTTTCTGTTTGACTCACTGGCGTCTGATCTATATTTCGCTTTGGCATAGTTCTTTTTATCCTGTAATTTCCTTATTTCAGATGTAATCCAGGGTGCTGGGAAATGTTTGATCCGCACGGGTCTGATAGGCGCATGGACATCATACAGCTGGGTTAACAACGAATTGAAAATAGCAACTTTGTTATCGATTGTAGGTGCATTTTCAACCGCCTTCCAATCGATTTTAGCTGCATCTTCAGACAGTCGCTCCAGATTCATACTACTAAAATTGCGCTGCAGAAGAATTCTTGATTTAGCTTTGGGTGGTTTAATTTTATAAGACAGATAGAGAAGGTCATGATAGGAAAATGCATAGGCATCACATTGGCCATGTTTTGCTACATGGTCAATCGAGGAAACAATAATTAGATCTAGAAGAGAAGGAGAACAATTAGGTAGAACATGTGTGGCAAGCAAAGGAAGAATGTTTAAATTAGCACTGTTGACAAGAGAATTAAGTCGGGAAGACCGGTGGTCATTTTTCAGCAAGCATGTATTGAAGTCGCCCATGATTACTGTGTGACTATATAAGGGAGTTAAATTAAGTAATAAGGTCTCAAAAGATGAAAAATAGTCAACAGTAAGACATGGACTATAAAAAACTCCGAGTAAAAGTTTAGTGTTGGAGAAAATAACTTCAACAAAAAGATACTCTGCTGCACCGGTCTGAGGTTGCGAAGTATTAATGATATTAAAAGGAATATGAGAGCGAAGGTAAATTGCAACCCCTCCACCTGTCCGGCCGATACGATCGTTCCGGATTAGGTTTAACCAAGTAATATTATTACTAAAAGACGACAACACATCAGGATAATGTGCAGGAATACTTTGTGCATGAATATGGACTGCATTGAAATTTTTTGAACAATCTGTGAAGTGAGAGTTAAGACTATCACTCAAAGGGGGAATACTATAAAAACTGTTATCACTAGACAATCCGTCGGAAGAGGATAAGGATAAAAACGTGTCACAATCATGTGTTAAAGACATTTTCAATTGATAAAAATAAACAAATATATATCTAAATATGTAAATATATATAATAAATATAATATAATAAATATATGTATAAAGGTATTTTTACTATAATAAATAAAAATAAAAACAGATATATATATAAAATATTGTATAATACAGTTTATTAAATACCTAAAATATATCAAAATAATACAATAAAACCTTTGTAAATTCCATTCAACGCACCCGCCAGCTGCAAGGAGTAATATAAAAAATACACAACATAACATAATAATAGCAAATTAGCAATACACACAATTACATATACATCCTGCAATTTTGTTTACTTATAGTTTTCTATAGGCTTGGAATTATAATATATTTTAAACAATAGAGTGAGACAAAGAAAAACAATAAAAAAAAATTGAAATAAAAAAAAAAAAGTTACAAAACTAGGTATGCCAATTGTCAGTTACCATTTTACACTTACATATTAAGATAATAAAGTCATGACATAAACAAACTACCGGCACTCGTCGCGTAGCCACGTATAATATCTGACGTGCAGTAGTTCATTAATTAATAGTAAAAATCAATGTAACCAAATATGGAAAAACCGTAACAAAAATAGTAAATCAACGAAGTAAATAAGTGTCTTACTATTAAAATAACAAGAAAGTATATGAAAGTAAAAATAATTTAAGGAAATAAGTAATTAATACAAGAAATAAAAGTTATCGTACAAATAGACAAGACACAATAAGATAGTTACCTATACGAAGTGAATCATTTCTTTATCACCCGCTTCGAACGCGATGCAGGTGTCTTGCACTCAGTTGTTATTGGACCGGCAGCGATGTTTTGGACGGGAGACTTCAGCGCTTCAGATGGAACGGACCCCGGAATTTCGTCGAGATCTGCTAAACATTCAGCCCGATATCGCTTCCCGTCCGAGGTGATCACGAATATGATCCCGTCGCGCGTCCAGCACCTGTTAACACCGAAACGCTCTCTTGCCGCCAGGAACGCAGTGTGCCGTGTCTTCGTCAGGAACTCCGACTGAGTGAAGCTAGTTCCCCTTAGTTTGGTTTTGGCAAACCAAACCCTGTCGCGCACTGCTGCGTCACGAAACTTAACGGCAATGGGACGAGGCTTGTTGCCAGATGACCGACCAAGACGATATGACGATTTGATGCTGGCACTGGAGAAATTCGCCAGGTTTAAGTTTTCGGCGACAATACTGGTGACGCGCGCCGACACAACCTCGGACTTCTCCTCCGGTACACTGACGATCGATAATCCTAGTCAGAAATTCGACTTGTCGTTGCAGTGTAGTTAAGGCTGACAAAATGAATTTCTTGAAGGAACTGAAATCAGCAACGAACTGGTAGTCACTGGTGAAGAATTTTTTTGTAAATCCTGCTGGAATTCGTTCATCCTTGTATTAAATAATTCTGTCATCGTTGCTAATGTGTCCTTAATTGAGTCCATATTGTCGTTAGGTACTTGTAGAATGTAATAACTTCTTTGTAGTAAAAATTTTTTGAAGGAGATTGTTGCTGGTGGGCGGTATTATTTAAATATATAATTTATTCATAAATTGAGTTTTATTTACAAATACAATAATTTTTAAATAAAAAAAAAACTTTAAGAGAACTTTTTTGCCGTCTATTCAATTCCACACCTACCCGCGAAAAAAGTATTACCACCCCCGAGGGTTAAAGGGATGGATGAAGTTTTTTTGTCTCAAATTTTATTTATAATTTATCTTCTTTGAGTATCAATTGAAGTCGATTTATTTTGTTATTTTTTATATTTCTTGGTGGTAGGGCTTTGTGCAAGCCCGTCTCGGTAGGTACCACCCACTCATCAGTTATTCTACCGCCAAATAACAGTATTGTTTCAGTATTGTTGTGTTCCGGTTTGAAGGGTGAGTAAGCCATTGTAACTACAGGCACAAGGGACATGACATCGTAGTTCCCAAGGTTGGTGGCACATTGACGATGTAAGGAATTGTTATATTTCTTACAGCCTCATTGTCTATGGACGATGGTGACCACTTACCATTAGGTGGCCCATATGCTCGTCCGCCAAACTATATCATAGAAAAAATAATTCTCAAACACTCGTATGAGATTTGAAATGTAAATGTTAAGTGCCGCTCCGCTGATTCGCTGAAAGGCTCTTATGCCTGGAACGTGTCGCGTCCACCGCGAGCCCGCTGCGGTGGTGGTCACGCTGGATCCTTACGAGCCGACCGCACATCATTAACACTCACCTCATCCAATTCTCATCCCTGGTGTTATAATGCTGTTACCAAATTGTATTTCTTGCAACTTTGATAAATGTGTAAGGATTAACACACACGTGATCGATTCATGTTTTTTATTGCAGAGCATTTGCCGAAATAATTTTGATTTGTAATTTTCTTTTCCTGTAATATTGTATCTTTTATACATCTTAGCCTTTAACATTAATTTAATGTTAATGTCACATTTGTCACATTAGTGTACATTGTGTTTTTAGTAATATAAAATGATATTTATTAGATCATCACTCGCTTGCTACTCTTTTGTTTTATTTTTTTTTTATTTTATGTTCATAGGTCTACTAAACAAAATGACAATCAAAAAATTGAATTGATTACATTTCTCTTGATGTAGACACGACATGCGTTTTTGATTAGGTCAATAAAAGTAAAGTGTTACCTAAATTTCCCACTAAGGCCTCCTCTTCCATTAAGGAGAGGGTTTGGAACATATTCTACCACGCTATTACAATGCGGGTTGGTAGAATTTCGATGAAATTTGACACATGCAGGTTTCCTCACGATGTTTCCCTTCACCGCCGAGCACGAGATGAATTATAAATACAAATTAAGCAAATTAGTGGTGCTTACCTAGACTTGAACCCGAAATCATCGGTTAAGATGAACGGTTTGAATGCTTGAATGGGTCTAACCAGTGGGCCATCTCAGTTGATTTCGGACAATACAATGTATAAACTCGGTACAGGAAAACGAGGATTTGGCGGACTCCCAGCCTACTGTCTGCCAACCCTTTATCCTCCTTGAGCACGTTTTTAGCCGGCAGGTTTCCTACCCTCCACGTCGCTCACTTTTTCGATTAAAGGTTGCGTTTAATAAACATTCTCTAAGGCAGCTCGTCGTCACCTTCGGCTTGAGATACGATGACTCTATTCTGCATCAACCGCAACGCGAAGCTGGAATTAGAGTTGTGTCTCAAATAAACCGACGTGTTATCTAACATTGTCGATCTAAACAAGATATTTATATTCTTACCAAGCCCAATTAACAATATCAGTAAAGTCGATAGTAATGGGACAGTAGAGTAGTCTATGACCACTTCTAGTACTCTGAGGGAGTCTTTCCTTCCCTTGGAACTGGAAATATTCCTTTATTTTTCAATTACTTCATCGCATTTGTTTCGTGGTGTAGGGGTGTGAACAGTATAATGTCATACGGTATTATTCTGTGGGACAACGCAGCCACTATCCAAACTATATTTGTGCTGCAGAAGAGCGCTATTCGCGCAATCTATAACCTAGGAGCTAAAGAATCGTTAAGGAATAAATTTAAAGAAATCAAGATATTGACTATTGCGTCTCAATATATATTCTGCAATGTGACGTATGTACGAAAAAATATTAATGATTTTATGATAAAATGTGATACTCATAACATTGGTACAAGGAACAAACACAAACTTGTTACTCCTGTTACTCGACTGCATAGTGTCAGTAACTCCTTTGTATACGGTTTTACAACAGGATCCCAGAAAGCGTTCAAAATGCCTCTGTTGCCAATAATTTAAAAAAAAATTATAAAGGAACCCTTGTGTGCAAAAGGTTATTATACAATTAATGAGTTGATGATTGATAGCACACCATGGGAATGAAACGATCGCCCCCTGGCTATTTCATTTCATTTAAATTGAAAAAAAAAGACCCGCTGAGTTTCTTTCGCCGGTTCTTCTCAGGTCAGGGTATTTTCTTTTCCGAACCGGTGGTGCTGTTTCAATTGACAATAAGAAAGTGTAATGCTTCTATATTGAATAAAGCAGTTTGAGTTTGACAACATCAACAACCCGATCCTCCTTCGTTGAAGTAGTATTATTTATATTGTTTAAAAGTATGCTCTTGTTTGTGTTGAATACTTAGATTTAAAAGCGTTTTTCATGTTTTAATTATTCTCATGTTTTACGGTAAGATATATTTTTTTAGAAAGCTAAGAATGTGCCTCGCTTCGTGCGAGTAAGTAAAGTAAAAGCAGCACGCATTCCCCGCGCCCCGCGCCCGTCTCGCGGCGGTGAGATGAATCCGGCATCCGCTGCATTGTTGTTTGTTCGTAGAGCTTTTGTTTGTGAAGTGGCTTCTTATGTATTTTTTAGACTGCGGTAAGCGTACTGCGTTATTTTGTTCACAATTTCAGTTACAAACATTTTAGTTTTATTTTAATTATTAATACTGAAACTGATACATTTAAATGTTCTGACCGATTTATAAACGAACAAGCCAAGCCGGCGAAGTTGACACGTTTTGTATAACGTAGCTTTCCCGGAAACGCGTTGATTCTTCTCAACTGATTTATGTAAATTGGTTGATGGGAGGTCTGTTCGCTAAATTATTGAATCCATACTAATATTGAAAGTAACTCTTTCTGTCTGTCACTCTTCCACGACGAAACAAACATGAACTTTCACGAGCTTACACTAACTTAACATAGGCTGCGGTTTTTGCCTGACCCAGGACAACCAACCGCTTAAACGCGAGCGCAGACGTGACGATAACTAATTCTTAATAAAGTAACCTAACGGATGAAATCTAATTGGGTTTTATTTGCCTTCACACATAGACCTCAGTCGCCACCCGCACAGTCCGCACACACAGAAGCCTGTCCGCACACGCGTCGTACACTCGTATCATCATTCATCATCATTGTTATTTGTCTGTAGTTAATTGGTATCAATAGTTATTGATATAATACCTGAAATAATATAATAAAAAAAAACCTTTTACAAACAGACACTTCAGTCTGTATAGATATTAACACATTGTTAGTATTTTATAATAATAACTTGTTTTGTAATAGTAAGCTGTTCATTTGAAACATTGAACAAATGAATAATAATCATTTTATTTGAGAATAAGTCATTGTCCACCCGATTGCCTAAAGGGCTAAAGGAACATTTTAAAGTAAAGGGTAAAGTATGGTATGACGCAAGAGCCACACGTAATATAACAAGACCAACGTATATTAAGTTGTTTCTGTTGTAAGTGCTAAAAGTAAGGGTCTTTGATTATACAATACGAATATATTATTATTTTTTTTTTAATCTTTTTATTTAACCTGGGAGTTTAGTCACAAATTTGACTATGTCACCCCCGTACAGGAAAGACGCAAAATTACATTATTTCTTACAATGCTAAACAACTAATATATTAATTATGTTTCGCAGCTTCATTCTTTGCGATTTACTTTTAACATATTGTAGATGCGTTCCCACGTATCAGCCTTGCACGGATTTTCAGAGGGTACCTTCATTTTCTTTTTTTTTTTTTTTTTGTTTACGTACCCCTCTGCCCGCCGGTTCGGTCTAATCTCTCTCGGACTCGTCATTATGTGTTTCCGTGTCGAAGCCGACGCACGTCTCTAAACTATGGGAAGAAAACGTAAACTACAAGAAGTTGCTGAAAAATCACGGCCGAAACGCCGCCGCATACTCAGCTCGTCGTCAGACTCTTCGTTGGATGAAAGTAAGTTCATGTACTAAGTGATGCGAACAACTATCCTGGGTTGTATCTGTCACGCTAAATGAATGTATATTTATACATTTCATATGTACAAAAACTTATTACTCTGCATATTGCAGGTCCTAATCGTAATACGATTGAAACAGTTTCTTCGCCAAGAAGTTCTGTCTACCGAATGGGCCATGATATGGCACAAGTTATGCCAATCGTTTCACCCTTACCGGCCACACCGCCAGCTGTTATGACACCACAGCGTTCTGCAGATGCCGAAGAGTTGGACTCAGATATTTTGGAATTACTTGGTGATACCCTGAAGCCAAATACATGTTTCGGTAAAAGCATGCACAAGGACGTTGCGGATAGATGGCAAGATATCTTAGGGAAGGGTTTGCCTAAAGAAACTAAAGAAAAACTTCTCAGTGAATATATGGTTCCGGATAATTGTAAAATGCTAGTTGCACCAATACTCAACCCCGAGGCGAAGGCGGCTTTAACCGATGCCACTGTTAAAAGAGACCATGCTTTATTGGATAAACAGAAACAAGTTGGTGTTGCGTTGTCAGCGCTGTCGCAGGCCATAGACGAAATTATATCAATTGCAAACAAAGAACATAAATTAAAAATACTTAAACCTATCAGTGATGCATGTCGCATTTTGTGCGAAGTGCATAATAGTGACACGAAATTGAGAAGGAATTTTGTGATCTCAGCCGTCAACTCGAACCTCAAGGATACCTTAATGGAAACTGGCCGAGACGATTACTTATTCGGTACCAATTTAGCAGAGCGGTTAAAAACCGCAAAAACAATTCAACAGTCAGGCGAATCGCTTCGTCAAAAGTTCAATAAAAACAATTTCGTATCTAAACCGAATTACAGAACACGTTTAAACTCTCGGGGCCTGCATCGGGAACAGAAGGTAACATACAGAGCCGATGCAGGCCGCGCACGAGGGCCAGCACGTCAGCCGCCGCCGCCGACGCCGCCGCTCCCCGCCACGCGCAGCTACCGTGCACCTCGGGCCCCGCAACCGCCGTCTCTCCCGCCGCAGCGCAGAACACGACGCTAATGCAGACCGAGGTACGGTACGCAGGTCGGTTGCAATACTTTAAAGACCAGTGGTCTACGATAACGAGCGACCGTTATATTTTTTCAATAATTCAAGGATACAAAATACCCTTTATGTGTACGCCATCACAATCTATTTCCCCAGAAGTTATAACAAAGTCTGTACAAGAACGTGTTAATTTTGATAAATGTATAAATAAGCTTCTTAAGGTAAAAGCTATCTCAAAATGTGATCACGTTCCAGACGAATTTTTATCAAAAATTTTTCTCGTGCCTAAACCGAACGGCGATAATCGTTTTATTCTAAATTTAAAATGTTTAAATAAATTTGTTAAGAATACCCACTTTAAGATGGAGGACTACCGTACGGCAGCAAAATTAGTCACAAAGGATTGTTTTATGGCATCTATCGATTTAAAAGATGCTTATTTTTTAGTGCCTGTTCATAAATCTCATCGTAAATATCTTCGCTTCCAATACAATGGAACTTTATTTGAATTTAATTGTCTACCTTTTGGACTTAGTACTGCTCCGTATGTTTTTACAAAATTATTAAAACCTGTTTCTCATTTTCTTCGTTCAAAAAATTTTTTGTCCGTTTTATATTTAGATGATTATTTTTGTGTCGGTAGAAATTATACTGAATGTAATTATAACATCAAATATACAAAACACACTCTGGAAAGATTAGGTTTTTTAATTAATTGTGAAAAAAGCTGCTTAGTTCCGAAGAAGTTATGTAAATTTTTAGGTTTTGTGTTTGATTCCTCATCCATGCAATTAAAGTTACCTGAAAGTAAGAAAATTAAAATTAAGGAACTAATTAATCAGTTTATTTACATAAAAAAGTGTAAATTAAGACACTTCGCAAGATTTCTGGGTGTTCTGATATCTGCTTGCCCCGCATTACAATATTCCTGGGTTTATACAAAAGAATTTGAAAGATACAAATATTTGTGTTTGTTAAATAACCCAAGTTACGAACAAGTTATTAAAATACCCTCATACTTATTAAGAGATATGTATTGGTGGATTGAAAACATTGATCACGGTAGTGCACTTCTTAAAAATAATAAATATAGTAAAGCAATATATTCAGATGCGTCGACCACGGGATGGGGTGTATATTGTAATAATGAAACAGCATTCGGTTTCTGGAATAGTTTTGAAATAAATCTACATATAAACGAATTGGAACTCATGGCTGCTTTTTTCGGTTTAAAAGTTTTTTGTAAAGATCTTTTTAATTGTGAAATTTTATTGCGAATTGATAATGTAACTGCCATCGCTTGTATCAATAAAATGGGCAGTGTCCAATTTCCTCATTTGAACAAAATCTCTCGTATGATTTGGCAGTGGTGTGAAGAACGAAAATTGTTAGTTTTTGCTTCATATATCAGTAGTAAAAATAATGATAAAGCAGATGCTATGTCCAGAAAACACTTTAGAGATACGGAATGGGAAATTGGTGTTAGTCAATATAACCAAATTATAGAAAAATTTGGTAAACCCGAGGTCGACCTATTTGCTAGTCGTTGTAACGCAAAATGTGAAACTTACGTGGCCTGGAAAAACGACCCTGATGCTTGGGTGATAGACGCTTTTACCATATCTTGGGATAAACTTAAATTTTATGCATTTCCACCGTTCTCGTTGGTATTAAAAATGTTGCAAAAAATTATTAATGATAAGGCAGAAGGAATCGTTGTGGTTCCTTATTGGCCGACTCAAGCTTGGTTTCCTTTAATAAAGAAATTGTCTATCGGCGAAATTTTACAATTCGAACCAAGTCCTAATTTAATAATATCTCCTTTCAGATTACCACACAGGCTTCACAAAAGTCTCTCCCTAATTGCCGTGAAATTATCCGGCAAACTTTATTAAGAAGATTTATTTCCCCTCGTTCAGTCGATATAATGTTAGAATCGATTAGTAATAATACATATAAACAATATGATTGTTCAATAAGAAATTGGTTAATTTATTGCTCGCGAAATAATGTCGATTATATGAAACCATCAGTACCTATAATATTACATTTTCTTACGAAAATATTTGACAGTGGCGCAAAGTATGGCACTGTCAATTCCACCAAATCTGCCTTATCTCTACTTTTAGGTAGTAACACCCTAGACGATGAACGAATAAAAAGATTTATGAAAGGTGTTTTCAGATTAAGACCAACCAATCCTAAGTACGATATTACATGGGACCCAAATATTGTCTTAAAATATTTATCGGAAAAATGGCCAAACGAGGAGCTTAATCTGGAAACACTTTCTAAAAAGACTGTAACCTTGTTATCACTGGTCACTGCACATCGCATACAGACTCTGTCATTAATAAAAATTGAAAATATTATCTTTAATATTCCTATTGACATTATGATTAAGATACCCGATTTTATTAAAACCTCGAAGCCAAATTCTTTTCAACCACTTCTTAAAATTCCATTTTACGATGCTCATCCAGAAATTTGTCCTGCTAGAAGTCTGCAGGAGTACCTAAATAAAACAAAATCTTTACGTAATCAAAACAATAGTTTTTTATTTATTAGTTACAGAAAACCTCATCATAAATTATCCTCTCAAAGATTAAGTCACTGGATTAAGGATACTCTTCAGCGCAGCGGTATTGACACTAGTATATTCAGTGCACACAGCACACGACATGCTGCTACATCAGCTGCGAAAAGGTTAGGTGTTAATATCGAACTAATTAGAAAAACCGCAGGTTGGAGTCAATCCTCTTTGGTATTTGCTCAATTTTATAATAGACAAGTTGTTGAAAATAATTTCGCTTCTTCTATTCTTAGTTTACTTTAAGATGTTTATTTAGATTATTTAATTTTTTTTTATAAAGCATATACCTACATAGTAAAATATACATATATATATTTCCATTTGTTTATTATTTTCTTATTTCACGTTACCTTCTCTGAACATCCTACAATATGTTAAAAGTAAATCGCAAAGAATGAAGCTGCGAAACATAATTAATGGTCAAACGAACTTACCTGTAAGTGAAGTTCGACCACAATTATGTGAGCAGCTTCATTCGAAGCGATTTACAATCACCCTCCCGTAATAGTGTTGAAATAATTTCATGCAGTATGCTTTACCCTACCCTGCTACGTGAAATAAGAATAGAAATACTTTAAACGAAATGACGAGTCCGAGAGAGATTAGACCGAACCGGCGGGCAGAGGGGTACGTAAACAAAAAAAAAAAAAAAAAGAAAATGAAGGTACCCTCTGAAAATCCGTGCAAGGCTGATACGTGGGAACGCATCTACAATATGTTAAAAGTAAATCGCTTCGAATGAAGCTGCTCACATAATTGTGGTCGAACTTCACTTACAGGTAAGTTCGTTTGACCATTAATTATATTAATTATTACATTTAAAAATCATACCTTCCGTTTATGTATACAATTTTAGTATATTCTTAGCGTCATTTGTCGACGGTGCAGCAAGTATACTATTACATATACCCACATTATAAGATTTTAATAAACGCGGCCGTAGCGGCTCGTTCCGCACACATTCCATTAGCCGGTGATAAACATCATCTATGCGATTACATTGTAAACATTTGTTTGTGTTTGACTTGCCCATCATATAATTAAACATATTTGATGGTATGTGACCGGAACGAAGTCTTAAAAATTTTACAATATTTTTCCTACACATTTTTAAATTTTGGAACCATGGACAAGAAGGAAGTTCACAAACTATAGTTTTGTACCATATACCTTTTTGTTGTGATCTTTCATCAAAGTACTCTTGCCAATTATTTTTACATGTTTGTTTGACTTTCTTTAAAATTTCAGTAGATAAAGGTGTACAATTATAAGGAATTCCATCATATACTGCCTGTTTTGCTGCCTTATCTGCTTCCTCGTTGCCCATGATTCCAATATGTGACGGCATCCACTGGATAACAATTATTTTATTCATGCGTTCAATATTATATATTGACTCCAAAATATCATAGGCTTTCGAATGTCCTCGAATAGTCGAGGTCAATCGAGCCAAGTGTAAAAGAGCACTCTTGGAGTCCGACAATATGACAAACTTATTTGCGGTACAAGATAAAACATAAGAGAGTGCTTCTGAGATTGCTATCAACTCACTGTGCAATATAGACACATCTGCTTCAATTTTAAACTTGATTGTTATATCTGCTTGAGGGTCAAATATTGCTGCACCTGAACCAGTTCTGTCTTTAGACCCATCAGTGTATAATTTATAAAAAGAATTATATTTATTATCCAGTAGAAGCCGACAACAATTTTGCATATCTAATCTATTACATAATGATTTAGCCATGTTAATACCTTCAACAAAAGAAACTATATTTTTTGATATATCTAGGCTACTGATCCAAGTCTGAAGAGAATAAATTTGTAATTTTTTAATCTCTTTAAATGAATATTGATTTAAATACCTATATACTGTGATAAGCAAAGGTATTTTTTTGTTTCTCCAATAAGAACTATCACAAATATTATTTAATGACTCTAATACATCTACAGTTAAGTTATCTTCGAAAGATTTTGACTTTAATATAAATTTACCAGCTAGATATTGCCTTCGAATTCGAAGAGGTGGAATATTCAATTCACTCTCCATAACATGTATCGGTGTTGTTCTAATAAAGCCGCCAATGATTCGTAGTGACTGATTTTGCACTTTGTCTAATTTGCTTAGATGACTTTTTATGCTATTGTCGTACAAAAAGCTCCCATAATCTAATCGGCTACGTATAATCGATATATACAGACGCCTTAAGTGATTCGGATGAACCCCCCACTGACTACCAGCCAAAACTTTAAAAGGATTTAAAAATTTAAGGGTTTTGTCTTTAATCTCATTAATGTGTCTTCCCCATTTTAAACTCCTATCAAGCCACATTCCCAAATATTTAACACTATCAACTTGTTGTATATTAATATTATTATTAACTAAAGAAAATTCTGTATTACTTCTGCGTTGGCCTCTACTAAAAATACACATTTTGGTTTTTCTTTGCGATATGTTTAACCCAAGCTCTTGTATAAGATTACAAAAAATATTTAATGCACATTGAATATCATTAACAGCCAAGCCTATTACCTTATTTGAACTGTATATCACAAAATCGTCTGCATACTGGGAAATATATACATTCTGAATTTCTCGACAAATGTTTCTGGTAGCAACATTAAATAATAAAGGTGATAATGGGTCACCTTGGTGTAAGCCCATTCCAGAAGTACGAGATACTTTTTGATTGTTGCTAATTTCAATAGTCAAAAACCTTTCATGCAGATATTCCCATAGGTATCGACACAATAAAGCGCCTATACCTGCATCATCGACAGAATTTAATAAACTTGCTATATTGATATTATTATAGGCGTTATCTACATCAATAAAGCATCCAACTGTCGAGATGCCTTTAGTAAAGCCTGTTTGAATTCGTGTTATTAATCGTACTAGATTATCATAACAGGAACGTGATCTCCTAAACCCTATAGTGTCATTTGAAAAATAATTATTCTTTTCAAGGTACCAGTCTAATCTACGGTTAATGATAGTATGTAGTGTTTTACAAATACATGATATTAGTGCAATGGGTCTATAACCGGATATTGATCTATTACTTGTTCCCGGTTTCGGTATAGGAACTATCTTAACCTGCCTCCATTGATTTGGTACAAAACCGTCTCTCAAGAATCTATTGTATAATGATACAAGTAGATTTTTTCCTGATTCCGGCAGATTACCAATCATGGAATAGGTTATACTGTCTTCTCCCGGTGCCGTGTCTGAATGTTTTAAACAATTGTTTAATTCCTGTACCGTAACCGGGCATATCAGCCTTATGTTCTCGGACTTAAATACTGGCTGGTTAGGATTCACATAATCTGGTGCCAAACTACATAGTAAAGATTCGGATATTTCGCGATCCATACACGATTTCGACAACTTGTATCCCTTAATCCACTTCATACGGAACCACATTTCACAATAGGTGGTTTTCTCATTCACTTTATTACAATAATCCTGCCAAGTTGTAAACCTACCACGTCTTATATCTTTTTGTGAAATTCCGATCCTTTCTCGTAAACTATATAGATTATTAGGAGTAGGGTTTTTTCTAAAATTTGCTAGAGCTAATCGTCTTTTAGCCACCGACCACGATATATTTTGTGACCAATAGGGTTTTGGTTTAAACTGGTTATTCTTTAAAGGGTTTTCAGATATTTTAATGTAAGGAATGGCTTCTTCTGCGGCAAGATTTACAATGCTAATAAATCCTTCATATGCAAGCTGATTGTCACTAGGAAGACTGTATTCATTTAAGTAATGTACTATAATTTCCCTATATAATGTCCAATTAGCCTTTTTGAAATTTCTATATTTTTTAATTGCGGGATTTATGTTAGTATCTAGTTTAATTTTGAGTATTAAGTGGTCACTTCCCAGACTTTCATTTAAAACCTTCCAACTTAGTTTGATAGCAATATCTTCAGATGCCAACGATATATCAGGAGACGTTCTCTGGACCACCCCATTAACTAGTTTTATACGAGTATCAGTACCATCATTTAGAGTAATACAATTACATTCTAAAATTGCATCGAATATCTGGGAACCACGTAAATCAGACTTCATGGACCAATTAGGATGGTGTCCATTAAAATCTCCTGCGATTATTGATTTGTGCCCAAACATCGAAAAAACATCGTTCCAATCTTGAAAGCAAGTGTTAACATTTGGAGGACAGTATACTGAAACTATATTTTCAATATCACCACAATTATATAGTTTTACATATACATTTTCTATTTCAGTGTTCGAAATATTTAAGTATTGTTGTTGTGCTTGTATAGATCGGTGTGTAATAATAGCAACTCCTCCAAATCCATCTCTCCGATCAGATCTAAAAATGTTATATCCACTAATATGAATACTGCTGTCCGGATCTAACCAAGTCTCACTAATTATAGCAATGTGTATCTTTTCCTGATATAACAGTAACTCAAATTCAGACAGTTTTGGTCGTAGACTTTGGGCGTTCCACTGGAGTATATTTATTGATTGTAAGTTATTGCTATTATCCATATTGGCTTAAGAATTTTACACATGGCCAATCTGATATAAATTTCACTATCAATAATACAACTTCCTTATATATGATATTAAAGCAATCTTTAATTTTTTCTTCCCACGTCAAGTCTTTTTCCAATATTTTCTCCTTTAATTTTATAAAAACTAATTTCCATTTATTAAATCCCGTCTTTGCTTCCTTTTTGTTTTCTCTCTGATCTTCCGCTTGCTCTTTACTGCTTAATGACTCTGATTCTGAATGACTTTCTTCCATAATCTCCAAATTAATTGTTCCATTTACTTCCAAATTGTTATCTTTTTCATGATTCATGGTTCTCTTGTTTCTAACTTTCTTCTTCGACAGTCTTTTATCATTAGTTTTGGCCTTAGTTACCTCAGCGTAGGTGTTTGTTAAATGTACAGAGGTTGTCTCCGAGTTATTTCCAAAGTCTTTGGCTTTATAAGTACCTTTGTATGAAGTTGGGAATGTTTCCTTTGAAATTTGAAGCGGTGGAGGAGGGCTCGGAGGAACATATATTGTTAGTGCCTTTTTATAAGTGCAACCAAACTCAGCCATAAGCTCTCGGATTCGCTTTTCTTTAAGGTAAATAGGACATATTCTTGCCATGGACATGTGATTGCCACCACAATTATTACAAACAAATGAAGTACGCTCACAATTTTGATGGTTATCACCACATTTTGGGCAAGTAATTTTGTGTGATGGACATATCTTTATTGAGTGTCCATATCTCCAACAACGTGAACACTGCGTAACAGGAAATACATACGGCGTTACTGTTATTGTAGTATCAAATATCTTTATTTGTGACGGTAAAGATGAGCCCTTAAAACAGATTCTTATAGCTTCACTTGCCTGCCAACTTCCATTAAAACCATTTCTTCGTTTTAACCGCTTCACTCCTAAAATTAATATGTCACTATATAAACTTTCTAAAATTTCTTCATCCGTAAGATCCAAATCTATATCTTTTATCACACCATATGTCTGATCCATATCCATAGTCTTATAGGTTCTATATCCATTTTCATTAAAAAATTTATTACTTATTAATTCTTCTGCACTGTCTTCTTTGTCAAACTGAATCAAAACTTTAAATGAATTAATATATTTAACTCGAACGACATTTTGAATATTTTCTGATTTTAATGTTTTGGCCAATTTAAATTGCTTTGGAAGTGGTTCATTGGATGTAATGCAGACTTCAATCATATCCTCTGGTATTCTCTCCAACTCATTTAACACCCCAACACGAGCAAATCTTTTCCCTTTTCTTTGCACCGTGGTCCAAACTTCTTCTCTGTTAGTCACCCTGGTTCTCTTATTTGGTCTTATATTGTTGTCGTTTATCTCGTTATTCGAAAGCTCTTCAACTTCCTCCGAACACTCCTGCATCTCACATTCCAAATCATTCCGAACGTCTGAATCACTGGTCGTCATATTCCTTGCTTATTCCGTGCGAATGCACTGAACATTGTAAACAACGTTATCACGCAGTGTCGAGCGCGGCGGCCGATGCAATGCTACAATAACGCGTCCACTATCTACAAGCGCCCGCGCGCGAATCAATATATTATTTGTATTCCCTTTTAGCACTAACCCCAAGAACCATTCTCAAGCAAAGTTATCTAGCTGTTTTTTTTTTATAAAACGGCATTAACGGTAGAAGCAATAGCAATGTTATTTATTTGATTTCATAAAAGCACTTTTGAATCGTCATGTCACGGCGCCGAATTAAATGTAAACCTGCCGAAAGTAAAATAAAACAGAATCGTACCTCCTGCCTGAAAGTCAACAAGTATCAGCTTGAAGTTTTATCATTTACATAATCTTGCGTTAAATAATATATTTTATTAAAAATGTTATCCGAAATCGACCGACTGGTTGAGCACGTCCAAATGGCGACAAATTCCGTGCTGCAGCAGATTCCATCCGCAGAGATCGTTATTCTGGGCGATTTCAATGCTCATCATACAGAGTGGCTTGGATCACGCACCACTGATCATGCGGGTAAATCTGTTCTCGACTTCGCTTTAGCATATGATTTGAAACAACTGGTCAACTCGCCAACGCGAATACCGGACGTGCAGGATCATACACCTTCCCTGTTGGATCGGATCACTGTCTCGTCCGGAGTATAGTGCTGGTTGCATCGAGGGCGGGTTTGTTTCTCGAAGTATGATTCGAGAGTTGTTGCTGACTCTGTTGCCGATTGGTGCCGATCTTTTAGCCTCTCTCTTCGCGTCGAACTCGACTCTGTATGACCAAGGAAAGTTACCACCATCAATCTCGAGGTGTGATATTGTATCACGAATGCCGGTGTTCCGAAAAAAAGATGCCGGAGTTCAAATTTCGGCAAAGTGTAGTTTGCAAAGCAATTCTTTCCTTGGACATTCATAAGTCGAGTGGACCCGATGGCATCCCTCTATCTTACAGACTTTGATATTAGATTAAAGCGAAATCATTGGACAGGGGACATCTTAGTCGCCAAGGTTAGTGGCGCATTTGTGTTTTATTGAATCGTTAATATATTTGTTACTGTACCAATGGCTATGGGCGACGTTACCATCAGGTGGACTATTGTATACCTCAAAAATAAACAAAATATAAAAACAAGCTTTAAGCTTTTTTTCTGTCATATTTAAATTTGCGCATTAACCACTAAAAAAACACCATTTGTCGTATCTCCACAACAACGCGATTACTCAGACATTTTCTGCCTCGCATAACCGCTTTGTGGAACCAGCTTTAACCGGCGGCTTTTCCGAAGCGATACGACATGGAAACCTTCAAGAAAATAGCGTACTCCTTCCTTAAAGGTCGGCAACGCACCTGCAATCCCCCTGGTGTTGCAGATGTCCATGGGAGGTTGTAGTCACTTTCCATCAGGTGAGCCTCCTGCTCGTTTGCCAATTATGTCAAAAAAAATAGCAATTAAAGGAACTGCTGATAGAAGTGAAAACTTAGAACTTGTAATAATAAAATTAAAAAAATCTTGATATTTAAATTAAAATTATCAACATCGATCTGTCATCTGGTTTTCACAACTATTGATACAGTTATATTACGTGTTGGACAAGATCATGAGAAAATATAAATACAATTTAATTGAAATAACAATTAAAATAAAATACAATCATATTATTTGTGGACAGTATGTGTTTCTGCACAAATTAAATGTATAAGACTTTTAGCATTACTTTCATTTTTTGCACCAATGTCAATCATTCATTTCAACAATACTTAATCAACTTACTTTAATGTCTTTTAATTATGCCATTTTGTTCTAAAAAGATACTATTGGCATATGGTAACTAAAATAAGAAATGAAAATGTTGGATTGAAATTTATTCAAGTATTGGGTAAAAATCGCATCAATCGTCTTTTTATATATTGTAGTACTGAAGTTTCGGTCATTGGGTATATTTAAATTAAGCGTTTCTTTTAGAAATTCATTTAATGATGGATTTTTGTAATCTGCGAAGTTGATTTTGAAGTCTCCACTTAAAATCATCGGTACATTATCATATTTTTCGTCAAGTCTTTTTTCGGGTATTTCAGAACCTTATTTTGTATAAATCAGTAAATTTTCCAGTATTCTCATAATTGCAATCAATAATATGCAAAATTCGTTCGAACTGGGAGTCATATCGTTATTGACAAAAGAATCTATTTCTTTAAAACACTGTCTATCACAAATATTTTAAACATGGCCAAAATAATACCTTTGTATCGATCGTCAACAAGAAATGTTCCATATACGAGTGTATATTATGGAAATTCTGATGTAAATAAACATGCTTTGCAATTGTTTTTGATGGCTGATCTGTCTGTAAATTCATTGTTCTTTTTCAAATTCATTGTTCAATCAAATTATTTGTTCTTTTCTTATCTCTATTCCCACAATAATTTTGTACTTATAAACATATTTTAAGCTTCAACACATTAACCTTAAATTATTGTTTCATGAAATGACTTTTTAATTTCAAGGTCCACAGCAAAAATACATCTGGATATCTGTTTAATCATGTTAGTAAGAAATCGTCCCAGCCACCGTGAAATACTGATTTTGTGACGCATTTGATATTTTTAAATATTAGAAAATAAAAGGTATAAAATTTTCAAACGTCAAACTAAATACGTCTAATAGTGGTAGTGCCACATTGCGTACCTCTTGGTTGCAGTCGAATGGGCCGGCATGCCCGGGGAAGTACCACTCTCTCACTTAAAATCGGCGTAAAGTGGTAGCTATACTACCGCGTTTCGTCCAGTAAGTGAGAGTTCCGGAGGCCCGATCCCTCCCCCCAAAACATGGATGTGCAGAATTTGATGACATTACCCCAGTAGGGTATTTTCAGCGACTGCGGTGGAGAATCCCTCTCTGGGCATCCATGCTCAGGACATACACCACCTGAGCAGGGATGCCGAGGCTGCCCTCCGAATTCTGATCACGCTACACTACACAGTTTGACACAAAATTTAACAAGTGCTCTATCAAGTCTCATAATGACATAATAAAAAGCGCTCTTGTCACCATCGACGTTCCTGCTCTTACTGAGCCTCGTGGAATTAGTCGTGATGATGGTAGGAGACCTAATGGATTAACATTGGTTCCCTGGGAACGAGGTCGGGCCCTTGTGTGGGACGCTACATGCGTTGACACGTTGGCCCCATCTCATATCCGAGAAACAATGTTAAGAGTTGGTGCCGCTGCGAAAAAAGCTGAAGCAAAAGAAAGATCTAAATATTCGTGTCTTATATCAAATTACTTTTGTGTTTTTTTTTTTTTTTTTGTTATGTTTGCTGTCGAAACGCTTGGCCCTTGGAGTTGTGGTGCAAAAAGCTTCATCAAAAATATAACACCTCATTGTCTCCACTGGTGACAGGAGGGCTGGATCGTTTTTTTTTTTTTTTTTTTTGGCCAGAGGGTCGGAATTGCGATTGAACGGGGAAATGTTGCTAGCATTCTTGCCACCATTTCACGCGGTCAAGATTTATACAGTTACTAGTTTTAGTTCATATTTGTAAACTCTAATATAAATAAAGACGTATGACTAATATGACAAAATTTTTGAAATATTGAAAAAGAGTAACTACTGAATCAATTAATCAATCAATCAAAATAAACTTTATTCAAGTAGGCTTTTACAAGCACTTTTGAATCGTCATTTACCTACGTCATTCACGTGACAATTATGTAATTTATAATTATGTATTAATCAAATTAAAATGTATGTATTACAATATACATATTCGCTGGGACAAAAAAAAAAAAACAAAACTTAGTAAATGTGTTTTCTCATATATTAATATTTTACTCTTGATTAGTTCCCTTTAGAATCACCGTCACCGTCACCGTGGCGCTGCATGACATTTGATACTTGTTTTGATTTTGATGTATAATATATAATTATTAAGGAATTATTACTTTTTATCATTACGAGATCAAAACCCGAATTCGCTCGTACAAAATAAATAAAAAAAAAATAGCAAATGTTTTTTTTTCTTCTTATTATTAATAGTATAATATGCAACATAACATAAGAATTAATAACTTTAAATGTTTAAAAATGAAGTAAAACTTACTGTATAAATCTTGACCATCAATTAATATTCAATATATCTCTATATATTGTATGGACAGTCGACCTTGTAACACAATTCTATTAAAATATTGCGAA